>NC_134365.1:199082683-199387786 GCF_035582795.1 Mycteria americana
GCACATATAGGTGAGTCTAAGAGCACGTTTCCTGTGAGAGTGTCTTCCTAAGGGAAACCTTGAAAATAATTAATAGTAGTCACAGCTGAAAGAATTGAATGGAACATTACTTCCCATTCCTGCTACTGTGCAGGAAAAAAAATCACCCAAGTGTTTGCCAAAATGCCTAGCAGCAAAAAGGGAGTCTGAGACTGCTCTGACTCATAACCATATCCATTAAGCAGCAAGATAATCAGAAGTCACCTTAATTTCCTCTTACAGCTGAAGACTATAAATGAGCCAGTAATCACCAAACTGACAAGTTGGCATTTCGCACAGAAAACAGACATTTTCAGCAAAAAATATCAGCATCACTAAAAATAGTGTTTCTTTTTCCTATAAGAAACTGTCAACAGAAAATTTTCTCCATGTGCCTTTTCTGTCATTTTAAAAACAAAAGCATGACAAAGTTTCTAATCCAACCACAATGTGCTGCTTAAGAATGCTGTCGTTAGTCACATGGATGGCATGGTGATGGCTGGCTTAGAAATAGTTAAGGCTCAAATCTTCAAAGGCAATTATGCGTTGAACTCCTCAGGATGTGAGCCAGCCTGCCTAGGTTTAGCCAGCGAAACCAGAAATGGGTCTAGAGCCTCCTGAATTTTGGCCAAGCTTGGGCTTCGGTTTGAATCTGATGACTCATTTTTGATAGAAAACTGCAGGTTGCTCGCATGTAGGTAAAGAGAAGTTGCAGCTTACAGTAAGCAGACTGTACGCAGACTTACTGTACGCAGACTCTGACACTTGTAGAGAGCTTGCTTGTATTTCAGAGGGTTCTACACGGGTGTAATGATCCCACGGAGTGGACTTCACTGAGTCAAGGCTGGAGCAAAACAGCAACGTTGTTTTTGTACAGAACTATTACAGTGTTTCTTCAGGAAAAACTTTTATGAAATTCAATGCTATTATATTGTAAAGGGTGTTGGCAGTTAATTAATTGTTTCTATGGAGAAAATAATTATTACGAACTTTATTTTTGTTCATTTTTCTGGAAACTATGATTATACATTTTCCACGGATTATTTTATTCATACTTCCTTATTGTAGGTTTTCCACACAATGGGCTTAACTTTCTTTGCTCTTTGTATTGCATCTCTTAATTCTGAGTCTCTACAGCTACCTGTTTTGTGACATGAATTACTTTTTTGTTGTATGTGTTATACTAACAGCTTAAATCATGTTCCTATGCTCAGCTTTATTGTTGAAAGATGCTAACAGTGTGCTGCTGGAACTTTGTTTTACAATGAGATTTCCTATTCAGTTTATATAGCATCATTAGGAAATGCTTGTGACAGAAACTGTCAATGAATTCAAAGAGTGGCAGCCCTATACTTATTTAGTAAAAAATGTTGGAGCAGATAGCCAATACAAGTTTATTTGCACAGTTATTGAAACACATGCCATTAGTGTTGTGGAGGTTATTTAACATATTGTTATTTAACATATTGAACTAAAACTAAAGAGAAAGGAAAGAAATTAAGTTAATACCATCAGAGAAATTCTCTATTTTTAGTTTCAGAAGAAATTATGAACTCCATTTTTGTAAAGGAAGATTATGAATTGGATTCAGAGTGACCTTCCAGGTTAAAAAAAAAAAGAAAAAAAAAGGCAAATACTGTAAAGAATTAGATTTAGGCTGGAACAAAGAAGATGCAAATGAACTGCGAAAACTTGTGTGGTTTCTTCTTCAGAAGGACTTTTTTAAGTTGTAAAAGATTACCGGAAAAACAAACCCCAAGCCATTTATTCAAGGGAGCAAACAGTCCTGAAAGGGTTTGGGAAATATATACAGTGGACATTTCAAGAGAGACTGTCATATCCTCCTCTGAGAGTAAATTTGTGTGAATACCTTTGTGGTGGAGGATCAGAGTGGGCAGATCAAAGTAATATATGGGCTCAAGGGAGACGAGGAGGGGGAAGGGAGGTCGACATAGGATCCCATTTGGATTCAAGGGCTCCTCTTGGCTCACTGAGTCCTGTCCACTGCTGTTACAAAGAGCCGTGCTATATAATTGTTTTAATAAAATTTAATAAACTTGCATACTAAGTTAACTTGACCTCATTCCTCTTCATTCTTCCCTGACTGTTCTTATTCTGGGTAGTTGTGCTGGAACCTCATTTGTCTGGTCATGAAAGTTTCACGTCTGAGCAGAAATCACAGACAGTTTATACCTATTTGTTCTGGTGGCTTTTAGCTCACATGGTTCTTCCTCTGTGAAGAGGACGTGAAGCCTCCACGCCATCATCTATTCCTCTGACAATCCCAGTAACCCTTCCCAGAACATGCTCCAATTTTACAGTTCTTGAACATAAGTAGTCAGACTTTTGTTAGAGCGTTTCAGATGCAGTCTTATCAGTGCCTACACAGCTACAGTAATACAATTCTCCTGATACAGTTTAGGATCACATTTGCTTTTTTTCATGGTTGCATCACACTGGTGCTTCATAGGCTACTCCCAAGCTTTCCCGTCACTGGAGATCTTTAATTGGCAAGCTCCTAGTTTGCTGCGGAAAGTCTTGTTCTTAATCTCTACTCAATGACCTTGTTTTATTCTGTTACATTTCTATTATTCTAATGTAATCCGCATGTAATTAGTCTGATGTTTCTCTGGTTTGACACTTCCTGACTTTCTGGGCTACCACTAACTTCAATTATCATATTCCTACTTCTTGTGGGACCATCAGTTATGCAAATATTAAGTAAGACTGATCCTAAAAACAGTCCCTGAGGAAGTCTGATATATCCTGAATCATCCCGTTTCAAGGCATTTCATTATAGCCTTCTCTCTGGGTAATATTTTATTCAAATTTCAATTCTACCATTAACACCCTTCTTCTCCATTTAAACAATATTTTTCTTTGTAACATTGTATCAAATACTAAACTAGAATTATGCTAGATGAGGGCTGTACTTTACTATTTTCAAAACCTCCCTTACACAATCAAAGAAGGATATTATATTGCTTTGACACAGCCTCCTCTTGGAAAAATCCATTTTTCAGTCTATGTTGTTTTCCAATTACCCAAGGTCTAATTATCCTCTCCTTCAAAGTTTATTCTAAAATTATGCATATTATTATCATCAGATTATTGACTCTATTGTTATCTAGAAAATCCTTTCCCTCTTTCTTAAATATAGCTCCTAGGTGTACCACTAGCCAATAGGCAGAACCAATACAATTTTGTAAGATTTATTGAAAATTCTTATTGTACAAGTTGTGATTGCTGTGCTGATTCTTTGAGTAGTGGAGAATGAAAATTACCTAGATGATTAAATTTAGGCCGTTCAGCTTTTTAAAATTTTCTTCCACCTTGGAAATAGAAATTTCCAATTCTACAGATTTCTTCAAAATTACCATTCAACCTTGCTACCATGTTGTACCTTCTCAGTCTGCTTGAAAACTGAGGCAGAGTACTCATTTTGGGGGACTGTGCTCTAGATAGAAATTGGATCTACACCACATCTCATGAACAACTATATCTATGTTAAAACTATGATTATTATTTTTTTTCCAAATCTGATTTTCCCCTCTAGATTCCGACTAAATCTGATTGTAGTAAAAGCTATAGCTTTTGGCTTCTGGTTGAGAATAGCATGCTGACCGTCCTGAAAAGATGAAAAAAATCCTTTGAAAAAGAGAGGAAGGAAGAATGTCTGGAGCCTTCTCCTCTGGGATATTTCTGTCTAAAGAGCGTAAATAAGGATCATGCCCTAAAAGGTGTGCTGTATTGTAGCTTCTCAGTGCACAAGGTTTGGCTAAGGGAGATCAGAATTTTCTTTTTATAGTCGTGAGGTGACACATGGATCTCCTCTGTGTCCAAGAGAAACAACTTAATTTTCATTACATGCTGAGAAGTAACATTGGGATTGGGTGGTAAGATGTTTCAACTATTCTCTCCCTCAGTATGGGAGATATTTTTGAATATGCTTATATTCTTTCTTATTTCACACCCATTTTTATGAACGCAAGACTAAAGCACCAGGCCTCACATGCAGCTACCATGGAGAGGCAATAACTACACCGTGCCAGTGTTGGTCACAAAATTCTTAAACCAAAACATATCCAGTGTGTTTCCAAAGCTCTACAGATCAGCATTTTTCCACCCTTTAAATAAAGAAAATATTATAGCCATGAGGTGTACTTTAGCATTTTACATTACCCGTATTTAGATCTACCTGCCAAATGTTTTGTTTATTCCTTGAAGCAGTCCTCAGATCCAGCCTAAAACATGTGCTTCTGCACTTTTCCTGGATGATTTTCAAAGACAGGCTAAAAATTGCACCCTGTCTTTGAGATATGTGCCTGAAAGTCTACTAAATGGAGACCACCAATTCATTCATTAATAATCTTAGCTAGCTTCTTACTAGGCTGACAATCCATTACTAGGCTAATGCATTAATCTACTATTCTGTTTCAATGCCACATTTCCCCATGCTTTTTCTGGCAGTTTTCCGTAAAGCCTTGCGAAGTTATTCATCCTTCGTTTCGTACCCAATGTGCTGGGAGCTCATGCTTTCTTTGGTCTAATGACAGACATTATGGAAAAAATCTGCTGTTAGTCGATATCTTCATCTGCTTTTCTTCCAGCCACAACTCACACATGTTGGGGGGACTGATAACTTACTGAGTTTGCTGTCGCTGCGGTTTCCAGAAAAGTTGCCCCAGATTCCAGAAGAAGAAGAAAATTCCTCTGAATGAAGATTACAGAGATAAGGAGCATGAAATGATGTGTTTGGCCTTCATTCTAGATACACTTATCTATTATTAACCACTGTCTGGCATATTTGAACATAATAAGAGGTGAATGTTAGGTGATAAGAAAGAGAAAAGTAGATTTCAGGATTATTTCTCTGTTCAAAGGATTTTACATCTGTCCTACCCCACACTTCCTTTCCTAGCATTTTAAGACCACAAGCTACTGACTTATGATAATACATTGGTCTTCATAATATAGCTAAAATAATTCCATCATTTGGAAAATGATGGAGAAAGAAACTCAACTCAATAAATTTATTGAGAAGTTAAAAGCCACAGCAGGAATCATGGAAGGGAACTCCTTGAACCTATATCTGTGCTTATTCGCAATAAAATATTAGAGAATATAGCTGTGTTATAGCCAAAGGGAGGATGTTATGTGCTTACTTATTGGAATATGAAAGCTAAAAAACAGGTTTCCATTATCTACCTCTCACATAATTGTCTTGCTTTTCTGAGAATTTTCCTGGAGCAAAATGTAACTTGCTGACTTTGCAAAATACGTTATTAAAATTTTGGAAAACATTTCCTATTTTCTATATGAATCCTGTGAACGTTACAGCACCAATTTTTCCTTGAAATTTTGAGAGTGCAGGGAGTCAGTGTGTAAGCATGGAGTCATGGCACCTCATTGGGAAATCCCCCTTCATTATCAGGTTATCTCTATAGTCTCTTACTTTCTTTGTCTTTTCCTGAGCAAAGAGCCTTTTGCTTCTGTTCAAATGCATATTCCGCCTTTGTTTTCCTCCTTACTAGCAGTGAAATCCATATTACAGGTGTATTTTACAAGTTTTTTTTCTTCAAGCAGGAGAGAAGCAGAAGAGGAAAACAATAAAGACATAAAATAAAGCATTTGCTTCTTGTCATCTAGGTGAAGATTGTACAAAGACTCATTTATAACAGGCTATGAGCCTTAATTACGAAGTTTATAGGTAGGTAATGTTTAGTCCTCACATCGCAGCCTCTTCCTTCCTCTCTAGATCGCTGTTCCTTGGAGCTCACAATGTGTCTGCATTTTCCTAAAAAATCAGTGCATCTTCCTCTCCAGGAAGTGGCTTGTTCTTTTATAGCAAAGCCAATCTTTGTCCTCTTTAAAGGCCATATATCCTCTGCTGTCTAGGGACAACACCCCTGAACACATCTGTCTAGACATACTAGAGCCTGCTTTCCCTCTTCCGATACTGAAGAACTGACATTCTCTTAAACAGACTTTACAGCAAACTTCATGTGTCCATGCAGATGCAGAACTGTGATTTTGAAGGGTATTTGTCCTTACACACAGTTGTTTTCATAAACATGCCTGTAATATGAACCGTAATTTTTCATAACTAAGCCTGTATGGGTCACTTCTCATTCATTCTTTCCCATGCTATAAAACAAAACAAAACAAAACAAAATACATCATAGTATTTTTTGAGTAAGCTGGACCCTAACATTTCAAAAATAAAGGACAGCCTATTAGTTCCCTGTTGATTCTTTGTGGTCCACTGGTAGGGAATGTGGGGTGTCCTATAAATGTTATTTGATAAAAGCTGAGGCTAGGCACCCTGCTGTTTTTAAGGATCACGCTGAGACGAACTGCTGGTAGGATATGCAAGACAGCAGATTTGTTTATCCTTATTTCTCCGCTCACATCCCTGAGCACACATGGTTGCTGTTTTTGTTTTGACTAATTTTGACTTTTTTAAATGTGAGAAAAGTGGTTAAAATGATGTAATCCCTGTCTGAAGTTGGAATGTGTGTGAAAGAGTGGAAATGCTGACAGGCCTCTGGCTGGGGCAGCGTGAATAGCTGTCCTCCAGGGCTGGGTGCTCTCCTGCCCTCCCAGTCCCATTCATCGCATTGTTCTCAGGGAGGAGGAAACCAGGCAGCGGGCGTAAGGAAGCCCACACGCTTCACACACACTGGTTCAGTGGGATTGCCCAAGACCTTGTAGCAGCCCGGAATCTGACAAAAAACTAGAGTGATATATTTGCTGTTCTTATCTGCTTGAATCTACCTTATGATTTTCCCAAGACCCAATCAGTATGGGTTTTAAGCATTTTAAATTACATCCTGTCATTAAGATCTGCCAGCAGTGACAATGGATTTTGATCATTTTTTCTCCTGGATTTTACTTATCCTTGAATGTATAGATTCTGCTGGCTCCTTAAACTATAAGTCATTTCCTACCCATGCAGGTTTTCTCTATTACACACAAAAAAAGATTTTGCTCATTGATATTTGTATTAGTGTAAAATATACAGGCATGCCTATATTGGATAAGGGTCACGTTGTGCTAGGCGATGTACATAGAAAGAATGAAAATATGATTTCTGCTGTAACATGTTTACAGTCCAAGCATAAGAAAAGTCAAGAGGTGAAGTTTGTAGACCAGCCCTACAACCTTTAATCTTTTTGCATCATAGCTGAGTGATGTGGATTTAAAATGCCCTAGACATAGACTAAGATGCCCTTGGGGATATAGACACATGCTTATAAGACTGTAAGTAATACTGTGGTTGAACATGTGTACATCATCTTTACTCTAATTAAATTAAGTCAGGCTAACTGTAATTCCAGGAAGAATGTCAAAGTGGAAGACATCAGAAGAGAGAGCTGAGATGAGACTTTCTAGAAGCATGGTTAGGAAAATAGACATGGCAGCAGATAGTAAGTTGGTAAATTAATTTGCTTTTGGGAGAACTCCATACCTTTATATCAACAATAAAGTAGTTGGAGAAGAGTTTTGCTCTAAGATGGATTTTTTTCTTTTACTGAACTCAGGCTTGTGGTAGAGGTTCACTTTTGGTTCACTTATATATTGCTTCATCTACTGCCTCACACCTGGACAAGTAATAATTGCATTGGGATGCGTGGAAAGTGCAGGCAGAGAGGCCACCAGTTTTAAAGTGTCTACTAAACATGATATGGAAGAAGTCATGTCTCATTTTTGTGGTGATCTTGGCATTCAAACAGCGCAGTGCAAGTTGAAGAGTACAAGGGATTTGTACTGTTTAAAGAACTAGCAAAGATCTTTGTGTATGTAAGCAGTCAATGTACTTGTCCTAGGACAATTCCGAAGATATTTTTCCCAACCGTCATTCATATTTAACACAAGTTTAATTTGAACCATTTGTTTTTCATCCAGAAGTTTATTTCTTGGAAGTCATTGGGGCAGCTTTATGATTGTAATAATCTAGTTTTTTTAATGCAGAGATTGCAATGTGTTTTTGTCAATGTATTATTGGCAACAGTGCAAAAAAAAAACCCTCACCAAGTGCAATTATTGAGAGACTGAAGAAAAGAAACATCTGTCCTACTTCTTATTCCGTACTGGTTAACACTACATCTGAAGGCTTCTGGCATGAGGAAGCGGTTTTGTGTCATAGCTTCCTGGGTGAGATTCCTCTAACTAAATGCAGATGTCTACATGATAGATGTCTACCCTGTAGCTAAACCTGATAGCTTTGCTGTCAATGATGCTCTTATAACACAGTTTGGCTTACACTAAGACAGATGACTCGGAATTTACGGAGCTGCATCCTCTCCTTTGCCCTGTTGGAATCCACTTGCGAACTTTATTTTAGTATTACTTGAAGGACTCACAAATATCTAAGTATTAATGGATTTATCCTGTTACTTAGTAAGTCAGCAGCTCATTTATAGTGAGATTAAGTTATTTGCCCCAAATCACAAAAGAGCCTATAAAAAATGTTGGAAATGACAAATGGTCTCCTTGGTTCCAAGCTGGCAAGCTAGACAGAACATCCTTCCCCTCTTGAAGAATTTTTGAAACTATATATAGGCACTTTATCCCTCTACATCATGCAGCTATATTTACTTCTTGATTCTGTTTCAGGAGTAATTCAAACACATGCTTAAATGCCACTGAAACTAAACTGGGTTTCATCATGTGATTTAGGTGTTTCCCCGCATTGTGTTCCTGTCGTGATCTTGTAAATCATATAATAATTTAGCTTTGAAGGGATCTTATGACCTCATCTGATATAAACTCATTCCCCCACTCAAAATGGGGTCAGCTTTGAAATTACACCATGTTGGTCAGGGCCTTTCTTATCTCTGAGGATGAGGATTCTGCAGCAGCCTCTTCTCCCACCTGAGCACCTCATTGGGAAGCCTTTTTTCCTTATATCTAATAAGAGTTCCCCAGCTGCAACTTGCCTCTCTGAGAACAATCTGTTTTCTATAACCACCCATTAATTAGTGTAGACAGCAATCAGATCCTTCCTTAGGCTTCTGTTCTCCAAGCTGAATGGACCCAGTTCTCTCACTTTCACCTCCTATGTCATGTAGTCCATCCCCTTAAACATTTTGGTAGCCTTTCTACTGGTCGTGCTCTAGTTTGTCTGTCTCTTTGTACTGAAGATTCCCAAACTGGACACAGTAGTTCAGATTTATCTTATAAATGCTGAACAGGGGGAAAACCACTTTCCTCAGTCTGCTGGATATGCTCTTATTAATACAGCACAAGGTCATCATTCAGTGCTGCAAGGGAATACTGCTGCAAAGCAGACAATATAGAAGAGCGAGCATATATCACAAGTACTATGCAGGTCCAGCTTTTATTTATAACCATGTGAGATCATTTCTGTTCATTGCCTAAGGGCTGTTTCCCTGCCATGGGCAAGAAGAAATCCAGAATGGGAAAATTCCACAAATTCAGCAAACACTAACTGCCTTTGAACTTTGGTTCCAAACCCTTTTTGGTTTCAAAATTGTACTTCATGACTTATTCTTTAGTTTGTCACTGCTTAATGCAACGTATTATTTTAATGTATGTTTTCCAAGTGTCTCAGCTGAGCAATAAATTGTTGTCAGTGCAAAAGTGTCTTGCCCTTGTAAGGTCGTTAGCATTCATGAAAGGTGCTGAATGCTTTTGGGAGAGGGTTGTGCTCAGTGGAATTTTGGCAAACTCAAGTACTCCAGGCAAAAATTAACTTTTGTTGTACCTTATTTTGCATTTGGGGGTTCACACCAGGAAAAAAGCATGTCTTCATGATGTAGTTTCTATTTTGAGTGATACAGCTTAGGTTTGTCAGATTAAAGGTGCTGAGTAGAAGACCAAACCATGAAATCAATCAGAAAGTATGCTATTAGTCTTTTCATATAGGTGCTGGGTAATGATTGCTTCAACCTCTATTAAATTCAAAGCTAGAGAAAAAAAAGGAGAAAACAGGAGGACACTACTCGAAGATGTTAAAGCTAACAGAAAAGTATTTTTTTAAAACTAATCAGCTATCTGGGTGGACAAATTCCAACATTAGTAGTAGCTAGGATCCAGGTTTTGATCCTTGAGCACTACCAAACAGAGCTGCCTGGTCTGTATCTATGTGTAGAAGACCTGCCTCTGCGCCCATCCTTGTCTTCTCAGGAAGAGACAGTGGCTCAAGTCACAAGTACAGAGAAGTCACTTGTCCATTCAAGTGGCATATGACACCAGTGCTATTGTCCACCTCCTCCTTCCTTGCATTACCTGACTTTCAAGGGAGTATACATAGTCCTAAATCCAAAGCATATTTTTATATCAGTATATTTCAATGAGGGGCTTTGGCTTTTCCAGTTTTGGGGTCTGGGACTTCATATTAGTTGTATCCTGACTTCATGTTAGAGCAAGACTTCGTAGCCATCTAATCCTCCTGCTGTGCCCTCGATTCCCGAGGAAGGACAGGCGCGTCTATGGGCAGTGGGGAGACGTGCTTCTTCCAACAGCCGTGGATAGCTGGGAGATGGGAAGTGCAGGGCACGCCGCCGAGCACATCTGCCCTGTGGTTCAGACATACCCTTTGATATCACCTGCAATCCCACAACTGGACAAGGCCAAAGCATGTCCTAATAAGCTGTACTATGCTCCAAACTCTCACTGAATTCCTGTCCAGTATGTAAAAGCTTTTCCTAAATCAATCTGCAAAGAAGTGCACAGACTGGAGTGACACATGCCCTACTGTGCTCCAGTAAGTTTCTACCACTAACTATTGTTTTAATCACTTAAGTTCCTTCTCTTTTGGATCACTTGGCAAACATTTAGGGCTCTTTTATATGCTTAATATTTGACTTTGCTTTAAACACACATGTTAATTTTTTGGTGATGGGTTTAGTTATTGTTCATAGCCTTCTGTGGCTCCTGACTGACATTTCCTATTATTTAAACAGCTAATCAGCCTTATTTTATTAGGTGTAAATGTGTTTCCATGCTTTGACTGGCAAACACTAATCTCTAAACTTCAGTAGCATGTAGGAATTTATTGCCTGTTAATTGTGCCCTAGGGAATAGTGACTTTTAAAAGTGAAATAACAATCATCATGTCTCCTTATATATATATATTACTGCAGCGCCTGCATTGTTGTAACATATGTCTAGTTGGCATTATCAGTCATTCAGAGGGCAGCCATTCAAAACTATACTGATTTTTCAAACAAGGTGGTGTTTCAGAGTTTTCAAACAAGGTGGTGTTAATACTAGTACAAAATACAGATATCTGGTTGCTACACTTCAGTCCACAAGTGGTTGCTTTTACATGGCTTTACTTTTTTTGGTTCTATCTGTCCTAATGACAGCATGAGTGCCAAATTGTGTGGCTGTTACATGATTTTACTCTTTATGTGTAATGATTTTAAAGCCTTTTACATTCTGCTGCTTCTGTAAGGGCTTGCTTGGCATTATACTATATTCTTCTGATATTTTCTACGTTCTGTGTCAACAGATGTGCTTCTCAATGTGTGACTCAGTGATAACACACTGAGTTTTCACTTCACTTGTCAACACATTTGCCTTTATGTCATAAATGCTGAATGTTTTGTGGGATCTTGTTCAGCCACCCACTCTTCCTTCTACAGGCCTTTTCTCAGAAACAATAAAATTAGTCAAGATTCCTTTTATTTGTCTTTAAATATATTCCTTGATGTGACAATGAAGTCATGCAAGGATTCATTATCAGTTTAGGGCTGATTTAATATCTGTTCTCTTTATTTTCTAAGCTAATATACATCCTTGAAAAATGTACCAGGTGGAAAACTGTGAAGGGACTGGAAGAATGATACCGTACTCGTAGTGCTGAATATTTTGATCTAGGACTTCCGATGCAAGTTTCTATAGTATCAAATTAATGCATTGCTTACACATTTTGGAATCCAAACGTGATTCCCTTAGAACTCCTAAGGAAATGACTCCATAACTTTGAGTGATTAGGTACAATATAGAGAGTGTGTGTGTGATTGGAAGGGGAAGCTGTGTCCTTGATTGCACAGTTTTGTTCTTTTGGGGCCCCATTCCCAAGTATCTAAAAATATGCTGTGCTGATCCCTTTTATTCTGAGGCTATATCCTACCTCTTACTTCAGCTGCCACTTCCTTTTGGCTTACCTTCTTTGCGTTCTGACCCTGCAAGATACACAGTTTAAAATTGCTTCAACCGTAGATATCTAAAACCAGACAACCAAGTGGGTAACTGTGTCCTGTTATTCCAAAGGAGGCAGAACATTTGTACCTTCCATTAACTTCATTTAACGATGTCAATTCTTAGCACCTTTAGAACTAAGGAAATGTGTTTTCATGCTAAGAACCTCAGTACGAACTTTTTCCCCTGTCTCAGTCTTGTAAGTCTTTGTCACAAGACCTGCAGAGTGCACAAGCAGGAAAAGTAATATATACTCTATACTAATCCCTCGATCAGGCTACAAAGTAGATTGTGCCTTTGCTTTCTATTCAGAAAAAAAACCCCAAAACATTTCAACGGTAAACTTGTGTTCCAAATAATGTTATATTGCTATCTACCTGTTGCACTGCTGCTCTAGAAAGGCTTGAATGGATGGGTTTCAATGGGAAAAGGAATGCAAAGAGAGACTCGCTAAAGGTCTCCCGAAGCGTTCACAGAGATGCCACACAATTTTACATATATTACAGACCATACAGAAAGGCAAAATTGTCATATGCAGATAGACCTTGAACAGTAAGTTACATTATCTAGAGTGAAGGGAAATAGTGAGTGAAGTCGTATGGAATAGTAAATAATATAGTCCATCTGACAGCAAAAATGGTCAGCAGGAGATACTGTGACTTTAGAATATTTTTCCCACAAATATTTTTCCTCTCACAAACATACATTTTACATCTAATGGAAATGTTTCTGCTATCCCTTTAGATCAGCAGTACAGGATTAAAAAAAATCAAAATTTAAAAAAGGGTTTCAGGAGGGTTAGAGAACCATTGTGCTTTTGCAGCCACATTACAGGAGAGAAGATCACATCTCACCTGTCCTGAGGCACAGCTGCAGAGGGAGCTGGGCTCAAGGAGCTCCTGCACTCAGTGAGCTGGAGCGTATCTCATACTGACACTGGACAGGGCTGGAGACTGCGGGGTCGGTAGCTGAGTGTGGTGAGGCTGTGTACAGTGTACTGACAGCGTTAGCTGGGGAAACAAAACCCTCTGCGGTCCCCTGATAAACTTTCACACTCCATTTTCATTCTTTTGATTTGATTTGTTTTATTTTGTTAATGGTCTGAAAGTCTAAGATTAAGAAATTACTGCTTTTAGTAGCAGGAATGGGAAGGGCAATTCTGCAGTTACTGCGTGGGCTGGCATGGAGGAGTTTTTACACTTCTCCTCAAGTTTCTTCCTCATTAGCTTAACAGTTTCCCTGCTGTCACCAATGTCTCTGGTTTACAGTCAGGGACTGCCCTTTCCCACTATTGCAGTCGTGTCTCCTGACATTACTGTCATCTCTGGCTTCCCTGCTGCTGCTCCTCAAGAAGTGATGAAGTAACTATAGCATTTACCGATTGTCAGAGATGATATTGTTGCCTAATTTTGTGGGCAGCGTACATGACAGTCTCTGAAAGTCTTGAAACTGGTGCTTTCTGAAAGCACCAGAATTTCAGAATCTGGTGCTTTCTGAAAATCAGATCCACTTAATATACTTCTAGTTGGACGCTCGTGGTCAGGAGTGTCCAACACCACTACTTCACTGGGAATTCTGGCTGTGAGGGGCTCATGCATTCCCTCACCACATTAACCCTGTGTAGAAAAGGTGACACTTTTCTCTGTATTCTCACAGTGTCCAGGCTGAGGTTTGGATTTGGGATCTCACTTCTCTCACAGTCCAAGTATGATCATGACACTGACCATTATGTTTTCTCTCTGTTGTGCAAGAGACACTCCATGATTATTTGAATTCAGTCTGCTTCCCGTCTTTACTTTTGAACCATATGAAGCTTAATAATTATATTGATCTCCCTGAGAAGGTGTTTGCAGATGCATTGCTCTAACATTTGTATTTGACAGCAAGTTTTAGTGCACTTGTTTCTTTCCCGAATAAGCATTTGACATAGAACAGCTTGATCATTGTCAAGATCCTGCAAGGATACAGAAGCCCGTCACATAATGACTGTTTCCTTCTCTATACGGCCCCTTCTTGAGCTCTCTGTGGAGATTCTCCCAGCTCCTCCATTGAAATCCATGGACCCAGAGGAAAATCCACCCATGATCCATTACTTTAGTCAACCTTTGATTCATTGCAATAAAAGGGGGTGAGATAACCCAGAAAAAACCCCAAACAAACAAAAAACCCCCCAAACTAATACAAACATCAGTCAGTTAGGTGATAAGAGCATATAAAAGGACCCCTTCAGTTGAGATATGCTGCCAGCAGAACAGGACTGGAACTCACACAATTATGAGTGAGTTCATAATTGTTTGTTATCAATTTCTGTATTTACTGAAATCTGGGTTTGCCATAAGTTGTTTTAGTTATAAGGCACGAGTTGTGTTTTGTCTTTCAAGAACGGCTTTAAATCTGGCCAGTTGAATAAAACCACGTTGAATAAGAAAGTCAGGCTAGGTTAGGGGAGTTGATTCAACAGCAACATGGGCCTGTGGGTGTCTCTGGTCTTTCTTGGCTGGAAAGGGGTAAACAGCTTTTGTTCTTGGCCTTTTTCTTCAAAAAAAGAAGAAAGATAAGATAAATGATTGCAGGTAAGCAGATATTTAAATAAATCATGTTTGTATACATTTTGATAATTTTTCTAAATCTTCTCTTCTCCTTTGTTTGTAATACATGTTCTGCAAGTTCTGCTCACGGTGCTCAGGGGTACCCTATTAACTGCTGTGGGCTAAATGAAATTCTGGGATTTGGAATAGGAAAATATGACCTCTTGCTTCGATGTCTCTAGCAACTTCCAATTATCTGAGCAGAAGAGATAGATTTTAAGGTATGTCTTTCATCTTTCTTCTTAGAAAAAAATTATACTGACAAGGGATTGGTTCATCTGCATGCTGTTAACCATCAAATCACCAAACCAGTTGATTTTTGTGGGACTATTTTTTAAATCTTTCCTGCTTCTACAAGAAAGTTTCTCTCCTGTTCTTTGATTCTGGTGCTAGTCTTATCTTTCTTTCCCTGTGATTAGTTAATGACTACTTCAATTTCTATAGCAATCATGTTACTATTGTTTTTTATGTCTTTGTGCCCAGGGCCACTGCTGTCTGTCAACATACTTCATGTTTTCTTTTTTAATTAGTAGCTGGAAACACCTAGTAGAAAAGCATAAAATGATGTATTGCTATGTTCTGGAGCAGTAACTATGGCATAGCTTTGAGGAACTATTCTGTAAAGCTATAAAAACATTTTAAAAGGCTTAAATATTTAAAACATTAACATTTAAAAGGGTGAAATGATTTATGACCTGGACATTTTTCTTCCGTAATTGCAGCAACTAGAGAAAGAGATTGAAGAAAAGATAAATGTGTGGTTATGATACTTCAGCCAGATGGCAGGGGCTCTATTTTCTGTTCTATGACAGATCTTTTTAATTGTATGGAGAAGTCATTTAATTTTCTTGTTCTTATATTTCTTTCAAAAAAAGATGAGAAGATGTCAGGTCCCTTTCAGCTGACGCTAATAGCTTTGAACCTTCAATAACCATTCTTGATTTCACAGTAAGTATAACTTAAGTCTAGATAAAACAGAACAGTGTGAAGGAAAGAGAACAAATTAAAGGAAGCATTAGCCCTTATAGATAAAGAAGCAGGTAAAAGTCTCTATTAAATAAAACCCAAAGGACTAACAAGAAGAGAGAAGAAGGAATATATGGAAAGTGTAACCAAAGAAGCTGTGGTCACTTGTGAAGGAGATAAAACTGAAATGGTCTTTCAGATCAGCAGCCTCTGACTTGCAAATTCACACCAAACAAGAAGACTCCTTGGAAACAGTAAAAAAGAACAACAGAGAGAGACTATAGGCAGAACACTCTTAAAGAGTGCCAACCGAAAATGAAACACTGTACTAGACACTGTCACATTTCCCAGCACAATAGAAGTGAAAGATGCCAAAAAAAATTTTTAAACTAGAAAGGTGCAGGTGAGGATTAACTTATGGGGAAACACTTAAAGGTCCTGATGGTCACAATGAGGAAATATCATTAAGTCTCTGTTCTCTGAAATAAAAGGAAGTTGTAAACACAATGAAAGGTGGCCAAAGTGACTGTGGCATCTGAGTGTGTGCTTTACTCTGTTCAGAGGTGGACAAGCCTTCCACAATATTATCCAAAGCAGAATAAAAGAAACAACTGCTAACAAACAAGGGAAGCACAGATTTCATTTCATAAAGGAAGACAATTCTTCAGCCACAATTTCTCAAGCTACTGCCTGTAGGTTAATTTTGATCCTGGAAACAGTAAACCACAGAATAATTTTAGTTTCCATATCTCAGCCAGAAGAACACACGCACACATGCTCCACTCAAACAGGCAAGCCAAATGAATCAGGGGAAAATAAACATAAAAGCAGTTTAACGAAATTTTCACTGAATTAAGTGAAAAGCTCTGTAATAACCCTACTAGCGACTGTCTTTAGATTTTCTTTTAATCTAAAACTCTGGGTATTCTTTGGATTAACAAAAGACTGACAAACCCTGAAACAGAGTGTTAAATGGAAAAAAGAAAAGAGAAGATGTTCCTCATTCAGTTTATAGGTGCAAAGACAACCACCACGCCAATACATTTGGGCATATCTTAGGTGTTATGGTATGCCATTGTAACAAGGAACTTCATCAAGGATTTATGTAAGGTTTTATGTAAGGAAGTAGAAGTTGCATCCAATCTAGATTTCGGCAAGAGTAGAAATCATTATCAGTTACTGACCACTTCTGGTTTCAATTGTTGCTGACTTCACTGAGAGAAAAAGTGTAGATGGGTGCAGAACAGGCATTGCTAGAAAATCTTGATTGTACTGGCAACACAGCATAATAAACTGACACAAGAAGGTTTTCAGCACTGCAAAAAACATAGGAGAACTAATACCACAGCTTTTAAACTCATTCTCTCAGAAAGGAAAAAGTTTCAGGAAGAATTTCAGTTTTCATACCTTCCAGGAAGTATGTTACCAGTTGACAATGAAGCAACTGCATTCACCATCTTCAACAAGACTTGGTTGCTGAAATACGCAACCTAAAGGCCTTCCAACTTAACAGCTGTTCCACCTTTGCTTAGGAGAAAATAACAGAAAAAAATCAAAAAGTATGTCTCCACAAAACAAAAGAGCCTGGAAGGTAGATCTTCCTTGTGGAGACGAGGCCAAGTCCATGGAGCAATTTGCAGTATGGTGTCTTAGCTCAAAAATAGTTTCAACCAAACATGACTGTACTGTTTCCAGATCCAGGCTGGCTCTATTCAGTCAGCTCAACTCATTCAACTCCTCAGTATTTCCACTTCAAAGGTTAACGATACTACCAGTATGAGTTGAGGTCTATCTGCATCCTCTGGTATGGTCATATCCTTTAGTCAGGCAGACAAAAGTCCACTTTGGTCCCTTGTGCCTTGGGTTTCTTATTGGCTCACTCTAGGCATTCAAAGATGTGCAGACAGTAGAAAACATCAATTACAAGGACTTAGGCTAAATCTAGGCCTAAATGCCTTTGAAAGTCAATTCCTTAGAAAATACCAGTTATTAAGTGGTATTAAATTACAACACATTTCAAAATAACTCAGCAGTGTCTTAGCTAGAAGAGAAGATAGAAATTTCTGAGGCATGTTAAGAAGGAAGCCTGAGGGGCAATTCAGTTGTGCAAACATTGGCATCCAGTCATCGTACAGGCCCCAGGCAATCCCTCCTGGACTCCAGCCATTGCTCCTGAGAGGTCTGGGCGTGCTGGACCCATGCCATCCGCGGGTGGATGGCTCACGTGCCCCAGGTTATTACAGGTAGGATTAGACACCTACATTTGGCAACCAAATTGAGCCCTGTGTGGGGGCCAAAATGGCAGGGCTGCTGAAGGAACATGAAGAAGTATCTGACTGAAAGATTCCTCTCCTCAACAGGGCTCAAAGGAGAAATATTTCACATCACAGGTCTTCAAGAAGTTCTTCATCCTGGACAGACAGGCTGGCAAAAGCTTTTCATGCCCTCAAGCAGCATGTGGTCACTGAGAAGTAGACTGGTTCAGAAAGGAGGATGGTTCGCATTTCCAAAATGTTGCAAATGTTCATCTGTTGATTTTTTGAAAGAGCTTCAGGATCCTTACGTGGGAGGAGAGACAGAAATGCAAACTGGTACATTGTCTGTGAAGCATAAAACTAAGCATTCACTTTCAGATCCATGTATTTGTTTTTTAATAGACTGGATTTTCACAAGCACCTTGCTTTTTCTTTCGGTGGTGCAGCTGTCTTCTGAAACAGTATGCAATTTTGGTGGTTGAAAACTCTTCCAGCTAAATTTTTAGAGGTTTCTCTCCTGGAATAACAGTGTGGTTTGTTTTGTTTTATCTTGCAGTATTCAGTTCTTCTTTTCCGCAGAGAGCATTAATCTCTTTCCTTGGCAAGGTGAACCAGAACTAGTAGTTTTTGTTGCCTATAGGTGAAAGTCTCACATTCCAAGTTGCTGTGGATGTATGTATGAGAGAGCAGAAAATCCCCAGTAAAACCAACTTTCAAAATGGAATATTTTTTTACATAATGCTTAAAATAACTTACCAAAATCTGTGAGTCAAGCTACACTCACAGCTTCATGAGACTAGGAAGCAGAATGGTTCAAGGACTTTTGTTCTAAGTAGATTCCTCAAAAATATCTGCTATAAGTTTGGCAATCATACATTGGCAGTGACAGACCAAAAAAAAAAGTATCTCAGAATAGTCATGACCCATCAGTGTGAAACTGCCATGAAAAGGCACAGTAGTTTTGAATGTTCAAGAAAAATGAGTTAAAACTGGGATAGGTGTAGGGAATGTCTACTAGGGCATTCCTGTCCTATGAGAGGAGGCAACTATAGTAAAAATAAAGTTGATTCTGTGTCTGACCTAAGTATTTATCAAGGAATAAATACTAGTAAAGAGATGGTATTTAGGCTAGAAAGACAAAGTCAGCATAAAACCAGAAAAATGTAAAGTCAGCATGAATTCACTTAGGCTGGAAATTGGAAAAAATTCTCTAAAGTGGGGGAATAGGGTTCTGCTACGGCTTTTCTTTAGAAAGAACCAGGACAGCAAAAAATATAAGCAATTAGCATTGTTTTCTAGCGAAATGAGAGTTGTGTGAGCAACCGGTGTGTACCTACATGGTTCCTACCTCACCAAAGAGCCCTTCGGAATCTGCTGGCCAGTTTTAATTAAAGCTGATATAAAATAATAGATTGTAAAGGTAATTATATTCCTACAGTTTTCATGAAAATAGGGGCTAGGTAGAGTAGAGAGAACCCATAAGAGAGAAAACTGCGGGAAAGACTTTATTCTGAACTCACACCTTATTGGCCACCAGTGTGTCCCTGCTGTCTCATAGAGCATTTAAATGCCTTATGAATGTTCACCCATGGGAAAAGCATCGAGCAGAGCTCACACTTTCTCAAATGCAGAAACCTCAAGCTATGTAGGAAACCAGGTTTCCGTAGTTCCTGTGGTCACAGCACCACGTTTCTGACACTGGAGCCTGATACACAGTGAAAGGGATTGAACAACATGTCCGTATGCAGGACTGGTTTTGATGACTTGACCAAGAGAATTCATTTTCTGACCCCATCGCTCATGCTGTGTGAAATTGGACACATCATTTCATCCTTACGTGACCTCTAGAATTACAACATTTGTGCAGATTTACCCCTCACAAAGCAGACAAACTGACACCTTCAGCTGGATCATGTTTTAAAGTGTTTGAATTAGATCTGTTACTAATGGTGGCTTTGGTTTTTTGAGTCATATTAATGATGAACAGTTACAAATTTGTCCCCATCTGGATCTATTGATTATTTCAAACACACTGAAATTTTTGCAAAGTTTGTACTGCACTGAGAAATCTCAGGTAGAGGATAGATTACCTCTCGGGTGTTTTTTTGTTTCACAATTATGAAATATTTCTGTGGCAACTTCAACAATAGCTTTCATGGAACAGGAAAAACAAAGAGTTTATTTTTAGGTGCGCATTTGGTATATCCTATCCCTTAGGGCTGTGCCTATTTCCTCTCTTAATAAGCCTCATCCATCTCACCAAAATGATGGACATCTTAACTTCATTGCTGGCTGAATCCAGCGTAAAGTAGATGACTACCCATTTCCCAAGGTTCTAAATTCACAAGTGCGCTTTGTATTTTGCCATGAAGAAGTCGGACATGTACTGACATAGGTGGGTGCAAGGAAGGGATCCCTCCCATTTCCAACCTGTTCCCAACAGAAGCCCAAGAAGCTCGGCCAACTTGTTTTTCCACGGCTTTGTGACAGATGTTCCAGTAGGCATGGTCTGATACCCAGTGACCAGCCATCATCAGAGGGGCAGGAGAAACATACTTGTAACATGACAAATTTACTTCTGTTGTCAACCCTGAAAAACCCCTGAAAGCAGAAGGCGGCTGGTGTGCCAAATGCACTCTTGTGCTCGGACAGCTCATGACAATCTTTCCATTGTTACCATTTCTGTGTCAGACGTACTGGCTGTTTCTCAGTGCACTCTTCAGATGTGAAATCTCGTAAGCAGAACCTTTGCTCCTTGTGCTCCTTCTCTCAGTGGACTCCTAACTCCCGACTGGGACTTGTGAGTACACCCTAGCACGGATGTTGAATAATAGCAGTAGCAACAGCAGCAGTAAAAATAAAGGAAATTTTACTTAGCGCTTTGCCTGTGTCAGACTGTAGGTACTTACGTGATCTGTTACACAAATCGTGAGCAACTTTGTAGATTATCAGCGGTATTTAGACAACTACATCCCTCATTCTGATGGGAGTTAGGCACTTCAATGCCTTTAAGGATTTGTGCCTCTGGGGCTAATTCCAGATAACAGAAGTCTATGGCAGAGTCTGTGGGAGATAAACTTGAATTGCCCACATCTAAGGACTGGGGGAAGGGTGGGCAGTACCACAGGCAGAAAGAGTGCAGCTTTTCCTGCCTGCAGTATGCCTGGCCTCCATAGAAAGCCTGGAAAGAGCCTGAAGAGCTGGCATGCTGACAGGGTTAAAAACGACTGTATCTGAGGTTAGATGGGAGCTAAGGACCATGGGCCAGAGCTGGGCACGGTGTTAGAAACTGCAGACCCAAACCTGTGTCCCTGTGAAGGAGGCAAGGGTGTGTAAATACAGCTGTAGGGTTGGAAGGCCACCGGTGATACTCACCATCATTCACAAACAGCGGTATTCAGCAGTGAGGATCTTGAAAGCTACTGGAAACACAGATGTTCTGTTTTACTTTAGGATTTTTGTTCTGTTTTGTTTTCACAGCAAAGGAGACACAAAAACTGAGCAAGATTTGGGATTTCGTAAAAGAACCCTGCTCTTGAACTTGAGAAATCCCCTTCTATATTTGTGTAGAAGATTAATAATCATTCTTGAAGGTTCCCCATATCCTCTTTCCCTAAAATACCTTTAAATCAGCCTATCTACATGTGTGAAGAGGAACATTAGGTTTTCTTTTTGATGGCAAGCATGCACATTTAAAGCAAATGATTTGCATTTTCTCATAATGAGCCACTGTCAGTCATTAGTCGGCCAAAGTGATTCCATCCTGCAGACAGACAGCTGTCAGCAAACAGTCAAAGCAAGAGCCTGACCCTGCTGCTCTTGCTGGACATAGACTTCCCTTGGAAATGGGTTTTGTATCCCATTAAGAAAGGCAGGAACTCGCCTCTAATGAGAACTAATAAGAAAGTTTATAAGAACTATTTTAAGAATAAGAATTGTTCTTTTAAAAGCTCTTTTAAGGAAAGAGTAACTCTTTAAGAATTATTTAACAAAGGACAGCATCAGCAACAAGGGATAGCAGCAGCAAAATGGAATGAACCCAAACATCCAAGGATCCAAATACCCTCTTTTGGACCGACATGATCCTTCTAGAGTAGGAATAAAGTGTTTATTACTTATTTAAGGGAAAGCCTTTATTACTTATTTAAGGAAAAGAAAGCCATGATATTTTTAAAGCCTCTGACAGGAAAGCATGCCTCCCAAACTGCTTTTGGAAACACCGCGGCTCTTCTTCAGATGTTACTTAGCTTTTCCTGCTGATGAACTGCTGGGGCTCGCAGCTGGCCAGAGCACCGTGTACCCGGTGCCCTGGCCGGTGCAGAGAGGGAGCCCCCGGGCCGGCGGCAGCCCGCCCGCCCGGCGGAGGGGATCCAGGCCGCTTGGAGCTGTGCGGGCTGGCAGCCCCCCGCTTGTGCCGGACTGCGGGCCGGCCGGGCGCCGGTAACGGGAGGCACCGGCTCCCACCTGAGAGGACCGGTACCGCCGTGCAGCCGTGCCCCCGAGGGCCGGGCCGGCGGCGGGGAGCCGGGGCAGCCCCGGCACCGGTGGGGGAGACATTAGCTCCTTCCCGGTGACCAAGGCTTTGTAAGTCATCTGCATTAAACCGGGGGGTGAGGGGGGGAGAGGGGGGAGGCAGGAAGAGGCTCTTAATCCCTGGTGTCTTTGTTCCGGCTTGCACACATCGGAAGCAGGGCTGAAGCCGTGTGATCGCTTTTTATGGAAAAGGAAAGACATTTGCAGGCACTTTGGCGCATCCTGGCCGCCCGAGCGGGGCTGGAGGCACGGCCAGGGGCACCCCGGTACCGGCTGGCGGCCGCCCGCGCCGCGCTCCCCGCTCCGGCCGGTCCATCCCTACCAGCCCCCAGCGCACACCCGCTTTTCTCTGCCCCCCCGCCCCCCCCAAGATCAAAAGCTCCTTGCTGTTGCAAAAGGACTATTTTCTCAGGCGTCCTTCCCCACCACGGCTTTGTGAAAAGGACAATAGACTCCTGTGTCAGTGTTGTTGGCACCAGCCTTGCATAATACAGGAAGCAGCATTTCCTTTCGGGGGTGGAAAATTAACTTGGATCGTGCGTTTCTCTTTTTATTGCTGACCGTACACACCCCGGGAAATTCGGCTCGCTGGCTCTCGGGAAGGGAAGCGGCAGCAGCCTCCTCTCCGCATCCTCCCCGGCGCAGGGGAAGACCCGAGCGCGGCTCCGCTGCCCGCGGGCAGGGCCGCCGCCGCGGAAGGAGCGCGCCCCGCTCCGCCCCGCTCCGCCCCGCCCCGCTCCGCCCGCCGCGGGGCGAGGCGGCCGGGGGCTGCCCGCGCCGTCCCGCCTGGCCCCCGCCTGCCGCCTCTCCCGCCCGGTGCAGCCCCGGGCTCGGGGGCTCCCTCGCTGCCGGCGGGAGCGGCGCCTCTGCTGCGGCCCCGCGTTCCTGCCGCGCGTTTGTCCCGCTCTCCCTCCGTCTGCCTTGGGCTGAGGGCGGCACGGGGAGCCGCAGCCTCTGCTGGTTCTTTGGATGGGAATGCAGCCTGCTTATCTCCTCCTTTGGGGAAAAAAGGGAAAGGTGTTTTTCTGGTTGGGAGAGCTAAGAGAGCAAACCGAGAGCTCTGCTCTTTGACAGCTCATGCTGCCTGTAAAGTCCGACTCCATGAAATAACTTTTAACCAGTTTCTTCTAATGACATTAGCTCTTGCACAATGCTTGTCCCAGAAAGGCCACGGACTTGTTAATAAAACATTAAAATGCCTTTCTAATCCAGCTCTCCCCAGGAGGTGCTCAACCCTTGTATCACACGGTTAAAAAAGGCGTAGTTAGTCCTGTATAGACATAGACCTTTGGGGCAAGTTTTACCTCAACAAAGTCTGTGTGTGTATAAAGTATAATACACATTCCACAATTGTTCTTCTAATGATGTTATGTTCTTCGTTGCCTTGTGGCATTCAGGCAAATGTAGGTTTGGATTCAGTGACTGCCGCCCAGTCCTGGCTTCTCCATCGTCCCTCTGTCTGCCCATTACTGGGACTGAGGAGAAGTCAGTGCAAACTCTGAGGATCTCAAGAGAAGCCCTGTCACCAAAATCTTCTGGTCTCCTCTTCTTGTCTTTCCCCTTTTGCCAACAACAACCTAAACCTCAGCTTCAGGAGATGAGTTGGTAGCTTTGCGAGGTAAGGGGACACATAAACTGTATCAGCAGCTCCTGGTACTTGTGAGATCAGTTTATGCACAGATCTGCGGGATTTGTGCTCGATCCTGTCTGCTGGACCTGGTGACAAGGGAGCGTTCCCAGATGGGGTTTCAAAGCGCCGGCTGGGCAGCTCTGAGGCTTGCCGAGTCAGCAGGCAACCCTTTTCTACCCCCACGTTGTGCTGATCTGCCAGTTATGGCTTTCCTTCACCGAAGGAAGCAAAGATACTCATTTTGTAGTGTGGAAATGGCACTGTTGCATCACTAAGGTAATAACTCCCTGCATCACTACGAGTATCGCGTGGAAGTGGAAATGAAACAATCTTTTAACTATTCCTGTCAGCCAGTTTCATTTTTTTACTAGTTTGGCTTTTTTAAACACTTTTTTATGCTTTACTTTTTCCTTATTTTCAAGGAAATGTGTTGTGGAAAAGAGCTATCTTAAAACTGTTGTCTTGAAAATCTCAATCATGCCTGGAGACCAAAAGAAGATTCTAGTGCGTTTCAGAGGAAGCTCTTTTACTCCCCCCAGGCCGGTGCAGCTCTCCTTAGCTCTTCCCCTGTAAAACATCATCCTTGCTACTTGCAGATGGAGCTGGAGATAGTTCTGACATGGTTCTGGGCAAACATTGCAGCTGGAGATAGCTCTGATGAGGTTCTGGGCAAACATTGCAGTGGGCCCTCTTTCTTTCCACCTGTCTGGTGGACTTGCATTGCTACTGATTTAGCCCAGTTGGACCTCCCCGGGCCCAGAGCTCCAAACTTGCACCCTGAATCCTCTCTCCTGAAATTGCTCTGCTTGCAGTCGTGTAAGTGAACCAGGACGTGGGGCTGCAAGTACACCAACCCTACTATTTGGGGCACATGTGGTGTAACCATATGCATTACTCCAGTGCTGCAGGACCTTGACAGTGCTGTACGTGTCCCACATTTCCCAGTACAGCTCCCAAGACACTCCTGTGAACATCATTTCTGTGGTCAGATAACTGTTTGCTTTTGTTCACATTTTGTATCTGATTTGTTCCAAAATAATCAGGACATAGGCATTCGTGCACATCACTGAGTCACCAGCTTCTCTGCGAGCAGCAGCTGGGCGGGCTCACGGTGTGGAGGCCTGGTTTGTATTATGGTGAGGGAAACAGTAAGCCTCTAGGGGCTAGTGTTTGGGGTGGTAAGAGGAAAAGAGCTCTTCACTGTAAGGCTGGTTTTCTTTTCATGGCTCAATATTTTCTTGGGTAGTTTTCCCTTTTTGACATGTTTTGATTTGGTTTTGTGGTTCTTTTGCTGACCTTCTGGTTGTCTTTCCCACTGAAATGCAGTGACCTTGGCCTGATTCCACAGGGAGGAGAAGCAATCAATCCTTTCATGTGGTCTTGCCTCTTTCTAAACACTTACCCTCGCACATTCATGTACTGATGGCTCCAGGAAAGGTGCATATATATGGTCCCAGATAAAGGGAAGAACCGATGGCTGAGGACTGGATTTCAGATGCCTGGGAGATGAAGCTGAGAGCACTACGTCACCGCCACACCAACCCAGCTATGCCGAAAGTAGGTCATTCCCATATTGATGCAGGTGTGCATGCGTGCGAGTGGGATCCAGCCCGTGTGTGCATATAGTGGAAATGCTTACTAGCATTCTTCTGTTGCACTTGTGTTTTTCAGGGACGAAAAATTCTTGATCCACTCTTTGTTTTCCCATTTAGTGAAATATTGCTGAATACACATATAAAAATCAATTGTGTAGTATTTTGAAAGAAAATGTGTATTGTAATAGAGTTTGCTTTTAGTAAGGGAGATGAAATCACTGGCGTTCTGCTGTGTGGACCTGACAGGAAGAGATGTGAGCAGAGCTGAAATCATGTTGGATATGCCAGGGACCAGCGAGGGCTGGCTGCTTCCCGAGTGAGCCAAGCACAGTAAAAAGGCAGGTGGGAGCAGTTGCCGCACCAGCAAGGAGCCAGGATGAGGAGTGGCAAGTCTGGGGTCCAGATACAGTCTCATGGTCCCCCAGCAAGGCCACAGTGATGAGGCAGGTCTGAGGGCAAGCCAAGCCAGCGGGTGTGGGTCAGAGTCAAAATGGCAGAGATAGAGGACGGGGTGCGGGTGTGGCTGCTGTGACACAACCATGGTGTAGCACAAGCAGGGACCAGTGGTACGGCCTCAGTCTCAAAGTAGCTCCCAAAGGACAGGAGGGGCAGACCCTCGCCTCTAGCTTTCTCTGTAACAGCTGCTGCCAGCAAAGGCACTGACCATATACCCCGTCAGCTAAGCTCCTCAACTCAGCAAATTACATGCTCCCGTTGCTTCTACTTTCTTGCTGTGGTTAGACAGCTGCCTGCTTTGCTTGCCCGCAAAAGTGGACCCAGCTTTGATGTGGGTGGGAAGTTTGCATGAAGAGGTGACACAATCACTACTCTGAGCTGTCTTACCCTTCTGTGAAGGATGGGCAGCAGTGCTGTGAGGTTGTCCTGCAAGGACTAATTCTTTGCTGCAACTTTTGGCTGTCATTGCCACACACACTGACTGGGTACAGACCCAAGAGTCTATATAACATAACGTAAAGCTCAGCCTTGCTGAGGAAAAGCACAACCACAGCTGTAGTTTATGTCTCTGCATACACTTACCTATGCATGTGCCTGGTGGGCAGGTATAAGTAGCTGTCCCAGTAAATACCATAGTACAGAGAAGATGTCTCAGCTTTTTCTTCTCACAGTCCTGGAGAATACTAAGGAACTTTACTTTGGTTTACCTGCAACTTTCAATGTGGTGGGCAAATCCAAATAACAGCACTGGCTAAAGTTATACTGATGATGGTAAATGGCATTTACTTGATAATGTGTTTCTTAAATTCTGTTCCTGCTGTAGGGAGATGGGACCAGAGGATGTCAAAATAATAGTGACTGAAAACACCCCATTGAAAAGAGAGAGGAAAAGAGAGTCAGAGGAAGGCCTTGAGCAGAGTAGACCCAGTCCATCTAGCCTAGGATCTTGCTCCAGGTTACAGTCTCCCAAGTAGCTAGATCAGTATAAAAAGCTCTGATATCCTTCCAGTTGTCACACTTCCCTGTGTCTCTCGTTGTGCAGGTGTGCTGTGAGCTGTATCAGTGAAACGACCCAGGTTATAAGTGGCCCTCCATAGAAAGCAGGCAAGTTACATCCTGAATTATTTCACCAAATTGTTTTACACTGAGTCCCAGAAACAGTTGTGAGCCCCAGAAATGGTTGTGCCAGTGCAACTGCCAAGGGACAAGGGACTATGGGGATGGAGAGGCTCCCACTGGTGGACAGGGAGCATCGGATCCTTTCCCACTGGCTCTGAAGAAATTGTAATGTTTTCTAGTGATCAACTGAAATATTGCTTTGCTTAAATTTTCAGTCCTGGGAGCACCCAGTCCTCAAAAGAAGTCAGTTGGCAGATGCAGATTCCGCAGAAGACCTGCAGAGGGAGATCCAATCTGCTTTGCTTTGACATCTTTCCTTCTCTCCCAACAGCTGGAGCTTGGGACCATCTCAACGGCAGTGTAGTCTGTTCCTGTGAGGTGTCTACCTCTCTGCTGTGAGTGCAGGGTTCAACAGATAATCATGAGGTCCCTCAGCTGTAACTCCAGCCCATGCAGTCTTCTTCTATGGGCAGGCACCTGCTCTGCAGGTGCTGGTGGCAACCTTTTGTGTAGTGCTCTGAACATTGGAACCAGTGCCACAAGGAGCTATTTTGAGCACCAGTGTAAATACAAAATTG
Organism: Mycteria americana; assembly: GCF_035582795.1. Classification (NCBI taxonomy): domain Eukaryota; kingdom Metazoa; phylum Chordata; class Aves; order Ciconiiformes; family Ciconiidae; genus Mycteria; species Mycteria americana. Next base: position 199,110,596 of record NC_134365.1, read on the forward strand.
CTTCCATGACTGCAAAAGAGTCAAGTCAGGTTGGGAGGGTATCAGCTGCTGGTGTGAGTGGGATTTTCCAGGCTCTTTATTTTTGCCAGATCCACGGGAACTGTCCAAGCGATTCCTCCCAGGAGACTTGGCTAAAACCTTAACTCAGGATGTTCCAAGTGCCCTGCTTCCAACGGGGAGTAGAATCCACAACCTCAGGATGTGTTCCAGCAACTTGACTAAGTCATATCCGGGTTGAGAGGAGTCTCCACCCTACCTAACTCTTGAAGCCAGACAGGCAAGTCATAAAGACTGGCAGAGAGCAGATAAGAGCCAGTGCCCTGGTTAAGTGTTCAGCTGTGAAAGGTCCAATGTGCTCAGGGTGGTGTCTGTGTTTGCAGCATGGTATCTGCTGCTCAAGGTGGACCCAGGAGCTGCATGCCCTGATTACTCGTCCTTTCAATCAAATTTCTGTTGCTCATTTTCTGTTGTTCCAATGAGTCTTGTTGGCCAGGGAGGGGTAAGGGATGCATATTGGAGAGCTGGTGCTTTTGCAGCCTCACAACTTGATGATGTTAGTGTCAGATGTATGGGTTGTTCAAGCAAAAGGCTTGGTAGAAGCCATCTTCCTCCAGAGCAGGGTAAAATTCAACAATACAAGATACTACTGGGCTGCAAGTGAACACTAAGAACAGATGTTGTCTACTGTGAAGGCTGTTTCTCCTCTCTCTTTTGCAGCTTCTGTAGTGCTGGAGATTGAGCAAGATGATCAGCCTTGCAGCAAGAATGTTTGCCTGATATGTTTCAAAGAGGGCTTACTCTCAGCTGATAAATTTGGCTGATTTTCTTTCTAGTGTTTAGTAGTAGTCTTCTTAACAAATGCTAGAAAAAGGAAATTTCCCACATTTCAGAACTGAAGGGAACGTAACAAGTTACGCATCCTTTATTCGAGGGATAAAAATTGTCCTCACATATGCCACCCACAACTTAGCATCAGACCAAGGCCTAAGATTCTGGCCTGAAGAGATCATATTGCTTGCAGGATGGTTATTTGCCTCGGACAGGTCTATGACAAGCTCCTTGGTGTTTTTTTGGCCATAGCACCTAAATCACTCTTCAGAATAAGTTCTCACCCTGCTAGATGTTGCCAGTTAAAAGGTAGTACACAAAAATAAGATCAAATAGGTTCCATGCAGCCCTCTCCTTCACACATGCACTGTCCCTCTGTCCAGATGCTTCAGCCTATGTGTTTAGAGATGCCTTTGATACAGTTCCAGGCGCAGGCTTCCCACTGTACCTTCATTCTGCTTTATGGGAATGTCTGCTGCCTCTTTCTTCCCCGTATCTCACTACTAGGGTCTTTTCAGTCTTCGTGCAGGCACCACATCTCTTCTCTCCCTGGCTTTAGTGTATGAAGAGTGATGAGGGGTTACGAGCAGATCTTCAGGTTTGCCCTCCCTGGTTCTCAGCTCCTTGGGTGGATCAGGAGCTGATGACATCTGTTGGAGAAGGAAGGAGGTATGTCTTGCCAAAGTGCTGTGGTCTTTGGAGGGCCATGACTGAATGCAGCTGTGATGTAGGAGGTGTGAAGAGGGTGGGGAGGAACTGGTGTGGCCATGGCTGCTGAGCTTGTGATGGGGCCTGCATCATCTCAGACTCAGCACGTACTCAGCACTGGGTAGGTCAAAGGCAGGGACATACAGTTCCCTTAGCTCCTTCCACAGGGAGCCGCTGCTCCTAGGGGGTCTGAGCTGTCAGGATGCCCAGTGTCCTCGTTCTGGCTGGTCTATCCTCACTGGCCAACTGTTTTCCCAGCTGTTGTCCTCTCTACTGGAGGAGGTGATTTCTTATGAGTCATTCCCTTCAGGAAAGAAACCTCTGGGTTCTTCACCGCATGGTGTGAGCAGATGAGGGGGAAGGTATCCATAACTATTTTATTTTCAAGGTCTCAGCTGGGGGCAGGAAGATTGGAAAATGCAGGCTTAAATTCTTAGTTTAAGGTGTCCCTTATGAATAGGAGTCAGGCAGAAGCATGCAGGAAATATTCTCACAGACTTTAAACTTGAAAGTTAAACAGTTCTCAAGTTAAAAACAACACAAACTTCTCATCTTTTTTCTTGCACAGGATGGTCTGGTGGGACACAGGAGATCTGAGTTCTATTTCTGGCTCTTCTCACCAGCTTCCTATGACCTTGGACTAGCCGCTTAACCTCTCTATGTGCCTCCATTTCCTTCTCTGTAAAATGGGGGTGATCACATTTACCTGCCCCATGCAGACACTTTTGCGACTTATTTCATAGCATAAAAATATAGGAAGGGCCATACTGGGTAAAACCGAAGACCCAGTTCACCCAATAGCCTTTCTCTGGCTACACAGCAGGAAAGTGGAAACACGGGGCTTCAGTTTTGCTGTCACCGGCTCTCTTCTGGTCTTTCACAAAATAAAACACGTATGGAAAAATATGAGGTAAGTGCATAGGGAGGAGAAATGTATTTCTAGGATGGTCCTGCATGTCACAGGGTCAGTGAAGGCCAGCAGCAGCGCGGGCCGGGCAGGCTCCTGGAGCATCCTCAGCCAGTGCTGCCCCTTCCTGGCTTCCCTGCGCTGAGCGCTCAGTGCTGCTGGCCGGGAACCCGTGCTGGTCCGGGTCAGGCCCCGCACAGGGCAGGCTGCCCCGCCGCTCGCCCTCCCCAGGGAAGGCGGGGAGAGGAGCCCCGGGCCCCCGGGGCCCGGGCAGCGCCTTGGGGCGCTCCGAGCACCGTGCCCGGCAGCCGAGGAAAGGCTGTGCGGCACCGGCCTGATCTGGCCCCCGGCGACGGGACGCGGCGCTGCCGGGATCTTCTTGCGGAGCGGGAGAGGAGCTCTGCGGGGCGGGGACCCCCAGCGCTCGGCGGCTGGTCCGGGACTCGCAATCCGGTGCGCGCCTTCCCCGGAGGAGCCCGGCGGCGTGCGGGCGGCGAGCCCCGCTCCCCGCCCCGGCAGCGCTGCGGACGCGGCGGCTGGAAACTCCCCAGCGCCGGGCCCCGGCCGGAGGGCACGGCCGGGCTCCGCGGGGGACCGGGGGCGGCCGGGGCCGGGAAACCCGCGGGGGAGCAACGCCGTGCCCGCCGGCGGGCGGGCGGGGGACGCGTCCCGGGGAGGGCGTGCTCCCGGCGGAGGATGTGGGCCGGGGGGGCGGAGGGGTGCGCGGTGAGGGGTGGAGAAGTTATAAATCAGCGGGGCTGGGGCTGGCTGGTAATTGATGTCCGCGGGAGGTGAAGCTGGCAGGGCGGCTCGCTGCGGACACTCCCTTTCCGCGGGCCGGGGCGGGCGGGGAGGGCTTCGAGGGCTGCTGGATGCGCATCCTGCGCCGCGCTGCGCCGTTATCTCCGCCGCCGCGGGAGGAGCCCGGGACCCAGGAGACCCCGTCGGAGCCCAGCCGGCGCCTCTGCCTCCGCCTCGCTGCCGCCGGCAGGGGAAGAGACCTGCGCTCCCGCGGGCAGGACCATGCCCCGCCAGCTGCTCTCAGGGACCGTGCTGCTGGGAGCCGCCCTCCTGCTCGCAGGTAAGGGTCCGCCGGGACCCGCTGCCCCCTCCAGCCCCCGCTCCGCGCCGGGCTCTCCGCGACGTGCCCCCAGCGACGTGCCTCCTCGGCGGCGCCTGCCGTGCCCCTGCCCGGCCCCGCCGCTCCCCGCCGGTCGGCTGGTGCCACCTGCCTCCCCTCCGCCCCTCTCCCCTGGGCAGGGCCGGGGGAAGCGATCCCCGCTTTTCAGAGAGTGGCGGAACGCCGCATTCCGAGCGGTCGTTAGCCTCCGGATCCCCGGCGGTGTGTCCCGGGAGCGGCCCGGGAGCAGCGCGCCGGGGGTGCCGGCGGTGCGGAGCCGCGGTGCCTCCCCTCCTCCGGGCAAGGCGGCGGTGCCGGCGGGGAGGCGAGTCTTTCCCGGGCACGGGGGACAGCCGTTCCGGGAGATGTCCGAACCGGTGCATCACGGAAAGAAAGCGTGTCTTGGCCGCAGGGCAGGCTTCTTTCCTCCCCGCTTTGTTTCCAAGTGTCAGCCCCTCCCAATTCTGCCCGTGGAGCGGAAAAGGTGCCCGTCTCCTTCGCAAAAATCCAGGTCCTGCTGCCTCCCGCCCGGGCAGGTCGGCGGAGCATCGGTCGGGGCTGCCTGCGGGAGGTGGCCGCGCGGGTACCCGGCGTGGGTCTCTCTGGAGAGCGGGATGGAGCTGCTCGCCGGCGCCTGCATCCCGCAATGCTGCGTGTGCCGGGGTGAATCAGTGCAAAGATTTGCTTTTCTTAATCGAGTGCAGTTTTACTTTGAGAGAGGAGCCGTCCCCGCTGCGCCGGAGCGCCGTGGTGGGCAGCGCATCCCTGCGTCGCCTTGCTGGTCACCTGGGAGCAGGGGTGCGTGGGGGCCGGGCACGGGCCGCTCCCGCGTGGGCTCATCGACCTGCGGGGCTGCCCCGCGGGGCGGCCAGCGGCCCCGCAGCCCTTCCGCGCTCGGGCTCCCCGTGCCCGCACGGGGCTCCCAGGTGCGCCCCGGGGCGCAGCCGCGGGCAACTTCCGCGCAGCACCGCCGGGCCTGGCGCCGGCTGGGAGCGGGAGCAAACACCGGGCGGGCAAGGAAAAAGCCGAGCTCTCGCCGGGGCGGGCTCCGAGGCCAGTGGCCGGGTAGCGCGGCCGTTCTGCGGCTGGCGGTGCGGCCGCCCGGCCCGCTGCGCTCCCCCGCGCAAGTGGCCAAGGGCTCCGGCCGCTCCGCGCCGCCGAGCCCGCGGGAGCAGCCCTGGCGCGGCGCTCCCCGGGCGCAGCCCCTGCTGCCGGCCGGCGGCAGCCGCCTCCCGAGGCTGCCCGGGAGGAGAGCTGGCGGTGCCGCCGACGAGACGTTTTCCTGCTCGGGAAGTGCTGATTCATCAACTTTGATACAGATACATAGGTATTCTTTTCTTTCCTTTCTTTTCCCCAGGAAAGCGCTAATTTCCCCACATTATTTGTCTCTGCCAAGGAGGATCTTATGCCCAGGATGAAGTAGGCACAGGCAGGGGACACCCACCCTGGGTACAGGAAATGTGGGTTCGAATCCTTGCCAGGCTTCCTTCACAGCTTGAGCTTGAACTTCGGCGTCCCGCTCCCGCATGGGCTCCTGCAGTGACCAGCTATGTTAGGGGACTGGCTTCCTCTTTCCTGTCGCAAAGGTTTTCCATTGTGCAAATCATGGCAAACCCGCTGCCCAGGGAGAAGGTGGACTCTGTGGGCCAGGGACTGTAAGACACTGTGGTTCACCTTCCTGTTCCAGGGACTGTCAGGGACATGTGGGCCCTAGACCAATTCCAGTGGGAAAAACTTGGCTTGTTTAGGGGAAAACCTGGTGCTCTGGGTTCCGGGGACGTAAATCCTGGGGTTGGCTCAGGTGCGGTAGGCACCAAAAAGATGCTTCTCTGTAGTTTGGCTGAGTGCCTTTACAACCGTTTTGCTGGAAATTTTTATCCCCCTTAAATGTACAAGAGATTGTGCCCCAAATCAGAATTTAGACTTTTTCAAACTCTCTGATTTTGTTCCATTTTCTTTTTTTGGAAAGAAAAATCATCCTTGCGCAGCTTCGCTTGGACATCCCAGATAGGTTGATCACGCTTTTTCTGGGTCAGTGGTAAAACTCTCCATACTTGCATTTGCACGGAGAGTTTACAACTTCTTGGTGAAGTGGTGGGATGTGTTGCACCATGCATCTCTATGCTTTTCTTCCCATTTCACACTCCTTCACTACCTATTTACCTAAAACTCTTACTCAGGCTGTCCAGCACTTCCCATTTCAAGTGTTCTTGATGAAACTTGATTCATCACTGCCGTATGGTCCACTCTTGTAATTCAGTCTCTGTGGGGGTCTGCTGAGCTTCCATTTACTGATAGGTACTAGAGGAGATTCACAGAAATAGTCAGTGGTTCGGGGGTGTCTAGAGAGAGCTTCATAAGGAAGTGACAGAAAGAGGTCTTTGAGCTTATATATGTGTATTTAATAATTTCAGTTTCCCCAAAGCAACATGCAAGCTACAAGCTGTGAAAGTCCCCATTTGAAAAATGAGTTTAAGGAAATTATGTTTCTTTGACATGTGAGCGTCAGGCACTCCAGCTCTCTTGTATTTCTATGCACATGCATATTTTTACTATCATGGGAAAGAACAATACTTTTGTCTGTGTCTGGCATAGTACTTGCATATGTTTCCTTTATAGCTTGTATATATTTATTCCACAAATTGTGTTGCATACATTATGCTAAAGACTGTACACATAATGGTCAACATGAAAATTTTGTTGCCGTATTAAGTTCAGTCTCTCAGTCCTAGACTTTGTATGACAATAATTTTAATCGGTAACATCTGGGAATGTGAAGGACTGGGTTTAAACCCTGAAAAGATGAGATTCTGCAGCCTGGATCAAGGACTATGTGGCCACATTTCCAGAAACATAAGTTGATAATTTGGCTGTATTTCCAGCTTTCCACACAGAAGCAATACCTCACAATTAGCAGCTAGAAGATAAATAGACTCTATTACAATCTTATCTGTGAACAGTGCTATACGAATCTCAGTTATTCCAGTTGGAACTAGATCATCAAACTCCCCAGCAAATGATGGACTTTTCAATGTCATGGTCAGCTGGAAAAAATGAAGGAAGAAATTCCAGGTCAAATCTAATCAGTGCTGAGGTTAATTTCTTGCAATAACTAACCTGACTTAAGTGCTATTCAGATGGAAGTTCATGCGTTAAGGTTTCAGTTTGATTTGAGTACTCAGCTGAAACAGCTGAGCAGGCTCACAGCTACAGCGGTCTAATTTGGGATTAGCACTGGAGATCTTAATGGAGTCCAGAAAAACTGGGTTTCCAGTTCTTCTCAATCTTCACGGAAACTGAGCTCCCTTAAAAATTCCAGACTACATTCACATAAGGCAGAAGAGTTAGACCCTGCTGTATAACACAGGTTTTAAAAAAAATGTATATATGGGGTTTAAGTGTCAAACTTCCCAGCACTGTGAAAGAAAATCACTTACATCACTTACTGATGTTTTACCAGTTTTACTCATATGCTCTACACAAAGCTAGATTTCATTCTCTTACAGCTGGTGTAAATCTGGAGTAATTCCTTTGGGCTAGGCTAGCACCTTCTAGCTTTACGGTTCATGCTGGAGGAAATCAGGACTTGGTCTGTGCCCTAGTAAATATCTTCATATCCAGAAGCACTCGATACATTTAAAACCCTAAAAATTTGCCACTGGGGATATTTGGGGATTTTTTTGGTGGTGTTGGGTTTTTTTAACATGTAAACAATAACAAACAAGTTGAGCCTATTTTTTGTCAGATGCTTCAAAGACTAAAAGAAGTAGCTCTTTGCATTGTGTGGGTGTATAGGACAAAAGGAAATTGTCCAGATTTTCAGGACAGTTGCTGAGTCCTTACACTTTAATGTGGTTTGGAAACTTCAAGCACAATGTTTATCAACTTGCTCATTTTCATATCTGACTGAGATTGGGAAAGGAAGAAGCTCAGCAGATGAGGGTTAAGGTTCGGCATTTCAGAAGTCTGTGTCCAATGAGGCTGTGGTGAGGCTTCATCAGCAAAATTGTTCCTTTGAATCCCCCAAAGTTAGGAGTTGGGACTTCCTGCTGCAGCCCCAGAGGGAGTGGAAAGTGAGACTGCTGCAAGAGTAGCTTTGCCATGAAGTGTGGGATGCCCAACCACAGCCATCTCTGCTCTTGGAGGCAAGTTTCTCCTATTGGTGTGAGACCTTCAAGAAGCACTGCACCCTCCACAGACATGCTTTATCTTTAGATCTCACTTCCCCCCTGGCAGTCCCTTTTTTTTTCCTCTATCAATATTTGTAAGAATGTTGGGAAACATTTCTGTGTATATTTGAGCATGAATTCCACCCATGGACAGCACCAGGCTTTTCTCTCTTTGCCCTTGTGATGCATCCTTACTACACATGTTCCTGCAACTGAGAAACAGCCGTTCCCAAGCATTCCCAGCTGGGAATGGCCTGACTTCTTAATCCACCACGTGGGAACCGCTCGTCCTAAAATTGGCCCAGTGATTGTCAGGCAGGTGCCCACACAGTTTTTTCCTATCAAGATGCAGAAGTTCAGTTTCATTCCCCCACGGTTGGAGGTCAGCACTGCATAAATCCTGGTGGTTAAAAGAAAAAGATCTGCTGCAAGCAGCAGTTTGAAAAGTGAAAATACAGGCATTAGTGCTCTCTCCAAAGCCAAGCGTGGCACAGTATCATGCCTTTTGTGACTGGCAGAATGAATTAATGCTGGAACTAAGCAAAGCGATAACAGATTGAGAAATACAAGGGTGTGGGGAAAGGGATTTGAAACTATACATTTCAGAGGTACTTTTGTCTGAAACTTAAGTCTTGAGCCATTGAGATGTATGGAGAAACTTGGACTGGGAGTGTGGATGACTATTTCTTCTGTATTAAGTCATGCTTGGTATTTGGGTTTTTTTTTGTGGCACAGTGAGTGGAAATGTGCCAGCCTAAAGATGAAGAGGAGGATGATTTTGCTCGTGACACATCTGTATTATTCAAGACTATTATAGATGCTTGTGAAACAGTTAACTGATGTATTCATCATCTTTCCCAGACTTTTGTTTGGTTTCTGTTAATGGAGAAACAAAGGGTTCACATTCAAAATCACATTCTGATTTTACTCTCTGTTGTTTTTCCTTCAAATCCTGGTTGATTTTCAGTACCAAAATCAATTTGTCCATATTCACAATGTTAAGTCACCCCTGTAACATATTTAGACAGAGCACAATCCAGTGTGATGGGATTGACACTGATTGCTCTTTGCATGATTCCAATACTTTTCTAGACAGTGGGGCTACTCTTCCAACATTCACTGATACATGGCACTAAGCACTCCTAAATGCAATCCCTTTTAAGTCATATTCCCTCTTTTGGAGCTACGGCCTTGAAACAAGGTGCCTTTTGCCATTCCAGCAGCTGGAGGATGGGGAGGTGGTTAGAAGGAAGCTGTTTCTAGGACTTCAGTGGGTTGAAGATGCTGTGGCAATGTGATGACATTATTTCCGTGCCCTGCCTGGAAGCGGGGGCTGAGCGGGCAGGGCACGGTGGCCCTCGCAGAGCCGGGGACCCGTGAGCAGATGTCTCTGCTCCTTGCAAGTTCCCTTGGGAAGCCTGTGCTCTGGGAACAGGACCCCCTGCTTAGTGCGTGGGGAGTGGCGAGGGATGAGTGTGAGGGCGTTTCATGAGAGGAATTTCACGATTTCACATAGTTCACTTAAACGTCCTTCCTGTGGGATTCTTCCCTGCCACGGAATGAAGGAATTCGCCTCTTTTGTTCCCATTGTCATTCCTCTGTGGAAAAACCTCTCATCAGGATCACCATGGACTAATGTTAACAGAAGTGTGAGAGTTGCCATCCTGGATCAGACAAGGGCTCTATTTAGCTCTGTGTCATGTCTCCAGCGGTGTCCAACATAGGATCTTCAGGGGAGGTTCAAGGAACCTTGCAGGAAGCAGTTATCTGATAAAATTCTCCAGAGAGGAAATTTTTTTGTAGTATAATCTAAAATCCACTATTATTTACTAAGAAACCGTGGGATTGAGGGTCAAGGAAACTAAAATTAGTGTCTGCCAAAATTTAGGTGTTGTCTATGTTTATGGCAAATGGATATAACACAGTGGGATTAAATTGCATTATATTGTATAACACAATACAAATATAATATAAATTTTCTTCTTCTGTTGTGCTGGTAGCATTTGGGGTGAAACCCTACCTTTCTTTGTTTCATCCAGTGCTATAATTAATGTTCGTCCTAACCTATTTTGTACGTGTTAATGATTATAATTTCCCAGTGTAAATTGAGCCATAGGCAAGCTTGCCAGAAGCTTTCCGCATGTGCACCTACCACAGACTTCGTGGTTTAGATGTCATTTAACTGCAGAATGGGTTCAGCCTCTTGTGCCATTGCAAAGGAGTCCTCTGTGCAGACTGTTCTGGTTCTCACCTCTCTAGTTTAAATTGTTATGTCGCATTAGTTATTCTCCCTTGTTTTGAACCCAGGGCTTTTGCTTATAGCTCTGTTTTATAGGTTAAAGTAGGGTGGATGGAAAGTCAGTTCCCAGCTTTGTCTTTTTTTTTTTTTCTTGGAGTGTTACAGGACAGTTCAGCCGTAATGATGGAGCATCGGAAATAATAACTGGCAGCTTTCAGCAAAGTGGAAATCCTGCAACTTTGCTTTACGTTTTCTTTTATTTCGTTCCTCATTTATTTCTGTGTGCACAGCTTAATGAATAGTACAGCCCCAAATGGATTTGATAAGCCTGTGTTGCTGGCTGAGCTGGCAGGTTACTGGCAGGTAGGCAGTTTGTCTGCTTAGACATCTATAAGAAATAGTCTTCCAATCCAATCCTATTATATTGCTTAATTTGTCCTGCCAGGGAATCTGTAACAAAACTTAAGCATCAAGTTGGTAAATAAAGTTAATTTCGTCAAGAAAATTTACCCTCTTAGTCTATATAGGAATTTTAAATTATTTTTGAGTCTGTTTTTAATGTGCATGCTTTGTCTTTGATACTGTATCCATACTTTCCTACTATGCTAGTTAATGGGATAAACTTTTCTCAAAAAAATATCAGACTGATGATTATGTGCTGGGATCTGTCACGGTGGAATTAGAGCAGAGGCGCAGTGGTTGCTGACACGTGTCAGTAAGTGATAGAGTAGATCTGATGGCTCACAGACGTAATATAGGTAGGGCTACCTACACTCCTGTAAGCACCAGAGGCTTAATCTTGTGCGGAGGTGTGAAACCATACTCCTGGGTGAATGCCAGTGGCCGACCACACGGCATCACTTTTGGATGGGCAGATGATGCAGTCACAGCCACCTCTCATCTGCAATGGCCTGAGCAGGGTCTCCCCAGAGGGGCCAGCACAGGCACGTCGAGGTGGAGGGGCATGTATGTGAGCCACACGGACCTGTGCCGAATATGGCTGTGAAGTATCGCTACAGCCTAGCTCTGCCCTGTTCTCTGAGAACAGCCTCAGCGGACCTGTTTTTTTAAGCTGGGCATTCACGCTGTTGGAGAGAAGACCAGACTAAGGTGGACACAACTGTGATATTGCTCTTGCTTTTCTCAATGCACACCATATATTTGTGCATTTTGCCCACTTGGTGTGGTTTACCAAAGTGATGATCCCATGAGGGTTCATAACGGAGGTGTTAGACGGTACATTTGGATTGCCATTTTCAATTCCATATGCTCAATGTGGAATAAAAAGTTTGTGATTATAGCTGATTTTAATTCTTATCTGTAACTGCTTTCTCCTTATATAGCTAATGCAAGGAGCACCGTTGCCAGGCCAGACGTTAGCAAAGGTGCTCATGTCAGATGCTAAGTTTCTAGACTTATTAAAATTGGGTGAATAAAAGAGGAAACTAAGATTTTTTTTTTTTTCCCCTCCCAGGTTCTCCGAATGTTAAATTTTGACATTTATTTTAAATGGCATTACGTAAAGCGCCTGTGCCCATGCTCAAAATCACCTGGTGACTTTAGGGCAGACAGGACAGAGTGTTCTGACAAGTTGGTGAAGCTAGTGCCTTCAAGCAGGTATTGCCTGGGCACAGTGCACTAAACGGCACGGCCTTGGCTGTCTTTGCAGATTTCCAGCTGCCCAGGTATGATGGGAAATGGTAATGCTTTCAATTGGTAGTACCTGGAGCCAGATGTATTTCAAATAACCAACTGTGATTTTAGCTTGTTAAATTTCTAGATCTGAATTTTTAAATGAACAACCCCCCCTGCTCTTTAATAAAATGGTTTTACCACAGGCTTCTGCAAGCACAGCCTTACTTAGCTAGGGCAAATACAGGTAAAATATTTGGCAATTATAGGGGAAATACATATTTGTTTACATTTACAGCTATTGACCATATTGGCGTGATAATGTGTACTGCTCGGAAGTGTTAATGAAGTGCTATCAGAATTGTACTTGCTCTGTTTTTAGCTACCGGGTGTTTTGCCTTGCCTCTACAGCATCTAATCTCGTATCAGTGTGTATACACGTCTAGGGACAGCAAAAGCATACAGATAGTAAATAAACTCTTATCACTTGCTCTGAGATCCAGAACTGAGAGGGGAAGGACACGCTTGCTCAAATAGTAGACATACACATCCCTCTGTGCCTGTGAAGACCTTTCGTGGGTGGTAGCGTATCCATTTGCCCTGCTGACTGATTTTTAATTCCAGGGCATGGAGTCAGGGTCAAGGCATTTTAGTCTGTCCAAGACTCTTCTGAGCTACTGTGATAAACCTTATACTGTTTATCAGGTTTATAAGCTGTGATAAACCTTATACTGTTCAGACTCTATTAAAATGCTGTATCATACAGTAGCCCAGCTTTCTCATCCATTAACCTATCCATTTTCTTGGCTGACCGTTATGTCCTAATGGTACTTTAAATTCTTAAGTTATAGTTGAGATTAATTAGATTTAAGCATTTAATCCAGAAATCTACTGGGCACGTGTTGCAGAACATCAGACTGAGTAATCAGAATGTCCTTTCTGGACCCAGAAGGGACAAATCAATGAATGGATTATTTTTATGCATCAATGTGTACTTTGTAAGTAAATAGCTTCCAACAGTTTTCTTGATCTTGAAAGCAAACAAGAACACATTTTAGTCACAACAGAGGCATGTGTGAGTGATAGATCTGTTGAGGAGTGGACAGCTTGAACCCTGTCTTCTGCCCTGAGCGTGTTTCTGTTTGCCGGCTATGTACCAGCACACACGGTGCCTTTCTTTGCACAAGAGCAAACAGGAAACAGGGACAAAGCTACCTTAGAGTCCAAGAACCTATGTCTGTTAACCCTTGCAACTCCCCATGGCCTTTAGTTGCCCTGCAAAGTTCTGCTTTGACAGAAATAGTGGTTACATTTTGCTGCTTCAGATCGTGAGTTTGCTCATCTGGACAATTGTCAATGTCAGCTTGGGACATAGGCATACCTCCTTGCTACCTCACAGACAAGCTGTCTTAGTTTCTCTTCTGCAGACGTTAGGTGGGATGTTTGGATTTGCTTCAGAGAAGTGGTATGAAATTAGGTGTATGAAGGACTGTGATGTTTCCTTTAGGATGGGGACCTAGATGGCATCTGAAAGACCTGGAGATACTGCTTTGAACCGCAAGGTGGCTCATGGTTTGGCACTGTAGGTCTTCCCTGGAGCCTGTTTCTAAATACAGGCAATGGAGATGGTGCTTTTACCTCTGGATGCAGGAACCAGACTGCGCTGGCTGCTTTGCCTGTGCCTGAGCACTAGAAACCCAGGCAACATAGATGAAATAGGGGCTATTGCTGCCAAGGAGGGGGAAGAGTAGCTTCTTCCAGTAGCGGTTCTTCCCAGCCACCAGCAGTCACAGAAGTCAAAAACTTCATTATCCAGAGTGATCCCTTGTCCCTCTAGCCCTGTGGCAGGACCAGGCCAGACCTTTGCCCTTCAGGCAGGAAAAAAAAAATTTTTTTTTCCAATTGCCACTCAAATTTTGAGACAATTCTGCCTAGAAGTTTTCTTGTCTTATAAATGCAAGTATTGATGCTGATGAGAATCTCAGTGTTGATTAAACTAGGAGGACCTATTGGTCAACATTTCTCCTTATGGTCAGATGTAAATAAAAACTTTAAATGGCTCTCAAGAGTTGACCACAAATTCCTTTTTCTCTCTCTTTTTTTAAAATAGAGTGATTTGGACTAATGATGTAATGGGAATTATTATGGGAAGGTGCAACTGTTTGGCCAAAAGAAAAGTTGTATTTACTCACAGAGTGGCCTGAAGTACCTTTAGAAGAGTCGGTAATACAGTAGCTTGCCAAGGAGAGCTCTGAAATAAAGAAAACTACCAATAACACAGATTTCCTTACGAAATGAAGTAAAGCTGTATGCCCCATATGAGGTTAGCTGGTGGCCATGTTCTGGTTAAGATGCTGCAGATCAGAGTCAGCTCGTTTTCACTGGAGATGCACCGAAGGTCAAGCTACTGGGTATTACCATGCTCCTAAGCATTTCGGCCGGATTCTGCAATTGCTTATTAGTTGCACACGTGTGGGTATTCCCATTCCCTTCAATGGGATGACTCATGAGGAAGTGCTCATAAGCAAGAGTAAAGTCCTGGGCTGCATTTGAACTGAATGACCTGCGTTTTAAGGAGCACAGAGAGGCGAAGACACTAATAGCGAATAGAAATCATATGCGCTCTCTTTCCAGTTCAGGAGTGTCCTCCACAAAATACATCTTTGCTGAATGTGTTTGAATCGGGAGGAAATGGTATTTGATGGTAAAACCCACAAAGAGTCGGTTATGTTTAACAAGCTTTAAAACATGTGCAAATCCAACAATGACTGAAACAATTACTTCATGATGGATAACTTTATTGCCCACAGATGGCACTTTAAACCCAGAAGGTCAGATTCTTTGTATACACTGAAGTTGCAAAGATAAACTGGTAGTTCTTCTTAACCTCTCGTTGTGCAGGTGAAAAAAGATTAATCAAATGTTCAGGATAACTGGAGTGGTTGGAAGACAATCACACAGCCTCAAATTATGAAGAACATGTTAAAAGTAAAAGGCCACCAAATCTGTTAACTTCAAGGAAACTTCTAATAACTTCTAATAGAATATATTTTTTTAACTAAGCCATAAAGCTAGCTTTTGGGTTTACTTTCTTTGGTCAGAGGCAGCAGAAATTCAGTGTATAAAAGGAAATTTGAAAGTAAAAGCTGGAAAAATCAGAATGGGGATAATAATCCAGAATGTGGTCCCAATTTTAAGCTCAGCAGATCTATCCTTTTAAGAGAAACTGAGGTTTAGCTAAAATCAGTGGAAGGTTGATCATGTGTGCATGGTTGCTCAGATGTCTATAGAACTGAACTCACACATCATATTGGAAAAATATATGCATGTTCATTTATTTTATCTTTTTTTTTTTTTTAATTAGTTGTAATCAGTGTCTAGTCCTGTGAGGAGCAGGGAGTTGGACTGGATGATCCTTATGGGTCCCTTCCAACTTGAGATATTCTATGATTCTATGAAATTTTTGTTTACTTCATTCAGGAAGAGCATTGCCTTTTTTGCAAGGCAGAAAATAATTGAAGAAAGTTTATGCTTCTCTTCCTTTGCAAATTACAGATTATACCCTCTGCTTTCTTAAAAAAGTTATTTCTCCTTCCCTTATTTTAGACAGAATGGCTAACTTTTGCAATCTAAATTAATGTTTGCTCATTAATTAAGCAACCCTGTTGACTGACTTTCACATGTATCTAATAAGCCTTCCGAAACAAATAGAATATGCCAAAAAAAATCACCCCTTTCCCTATGGGAGGAGATTCCTCAGTTATCAGGATTAATTAGTTCTCTTGTTGTCACATGAAAAGAAGTTGCACCCCCCAATGTAGGTCAGTGTGAGGGTAGGCTGCTGATGGTCGCTTAGTGACAGGCACAATGATAAGTGAACATGTCCTGTTGAGCCATGACCCTTCAGAAAAGACAGTGTCAAGTAAAATGCCCAGAGAAGGTACATAGAAGACATAATCCGCTTCTAAATATTGACAGTAGGAATTTCCCTGCTATTCTCCTTCCTTTTTCTTTTCTGGTAAACATGTCAAACTCTATTGCGTTTGTACTCTGCATCAGTTTTGAAGCATTTAAAAACGTAAGGAAGCTAATGACCCATGAATAGATAGGATGTCAAATAAAGCTATTTTTCTTCAAGATTTAGCATCTTGCTGGTAAAAGCATTGTCTCGCATACTTGCAAAAGCAACAATATTGGCTAGAAATAGGATGTTTTACTTCATCTTTTTGTGAGTGGAAAACTAAATGAATGAATATATAACAAATCTGATCTATCATGCCAAAAACATTGATATTAGGTCTTGAATGTTAATATGATTAACTACTGGAGTTAAATGTCTAAAATGTACTTGAAATCAGTTACGAAACTCTGCCTTATATCAATGGGAGCAAAGTTAGACAAACACTAAGCACTCCTTAAGATCCCGCCCACAATATTTACAAATACTGCGCTGTCTTTTAGATACACATAATATATGTAAAAGGGCAAAAGCTTGAGTATGCATCCAGCATATCTGGGTTTCTTTTTTGCGTGCAGGATGGGGTGAAAAGATCTGTGTTTTTTTTTTTTTTTTTTTAATTTGATTTTAATAACTCTGAGACAGATCTTCTGACATATAGGCTTCCAGGCTGTCTTGTTTTGTACACTTGTTTTAAGATAGATCTTGAGATTTTCATGTGGATGTCTTCGCTTATAACCCCGTAGAGTTGCCAAGAGAAAAGTTGGTAACATTTATAATGTTTTTTTCTCCTTCACCTTCGGCAGACTTGAAAACAACAGCAGCCCACATTCCCAGGGCTGGTCTCCTGGTGCTGGTGTGGGTCAAGCATGGGCATGGTGCTGCATGGCTGGCTTTGCTCCTGGGCAGGGTGCTGGTGCTGAGCAAAGCCGAGCACTCGGCACCACAGTCATGACCAGGCACTGCAGACTTGCTCTCCTGCCTTGCTCTCAGCACCTGTCATGCACATAGATTTTCCACCTTTCCATCAGTTTTACACTGGAAGCAATCTACATGTTGCTCTCTAGCAACTGGGTTGAGTGTTGCAACTCTAGCACCTAGGTTTTGATCCTGATGGGTTCCTCTGGCAGACCATTACTGATGGTTTTTTCATACATACTGAGCTGTTTGTAAACAGCATTGTGTGCTTTCAGCTTTTCTAGAGCCCGAAATAAGGAGCAGCTCAGGGAAGCTTGAGGCCAGGTTCCCCACTGAAGTAAGGAACAAGATTCATAAAGCTGGATATAAACGGTGCCTTCTTGGGAGAGCATCTGAGCCTCCAGTTCTGGGATGACGAGAGGAATACGAATGAAATGCAGGAACATGGTGGTTTCATGAAGCTGTCAGATTGTTTAGTTGGAGGACATTGACAAACTCTCAACCAAAGTGCCTGCATTGCTCTTCACAGAAGCTGCCTGAACTCTTGTAAGGTCTTATCTCAAATTCTCAGTGTTTAGCTTCAGGGACATTATTTCAGAACTGCAAATGAGCAGACTCATAGATGGTAAGCATTTATGGGAGACTATCCCATAAAAGCACAGTGCGCTATTTGGCAGACCCAGCATTTCAGAGTTGAGATCCTTAAATGGTAGGTGAGAAAAATGTATGTTTGCAAGATATCACATAACAAATTGCTTCTTCAAAGATCTGCTGCATCTTTTCTCCCCTCTAGTTAGAAGTATGATGGTCTAGACAAATTGCAGAGGAAGTCTGTGTATTTGTACAGTATCACCATTCAAATTCCTGGTAATATTTATGGTGCAGTTCAGAGGACCTTTTTATTCTGAAAACTTGTTATGCCCTTGCTTGAAGCCTGTTTAAGTGAGCTATAGTTTAGTTTATGTTTAAGTGTACCCTTTAAATCTTCTTTTGAATAGGGATGGATGTTAGTATATACAGGAAAACTACTGGAGCCACAACTTAAATAAGATATACAGGGCTAAAAAGAAAAATGCAGATCAATGTATCTTAGATGTCAAAGATTAGTTAAAAGTTAGTTAACCCCTACACTGTATGTTTCCTATATTTTTAAGGAAGAGAAACAGGTCTCTGAAGACCTCTAGCAAACAGTTTTGAAGACCTCTAGCAAACAGTTTTGAACACCTAATCCGCTATTTGCTGCTTTTCATGGATTGCGCTAGGTAGTCCCAGAAGGTGATTTAGGTCCCTTGTCTCCACTGATGTTACAAGGAATTAGTAGGAAATACTTATGGACAAATGGAGCACAGCTGGCTTCTCAAAAAAGACCCCAAACCCAGCAGATGAGGGCAGTGCCTCTTTACCTTTTGTACAAAATCCTTGTACTTTTAGCATCTCTCTCCAGAAGTGGAGACTTGGCTTCTAGGCCTTGCTCAGACTGGAGGAGTTCAAGTCTACATCTCAGAACAAAGTTTTGCCATTCAGCCTCTAATCTGAGGCTGCATCTGCTGCTGGGTGAAAACTGCTGAATTTGGAGGGTTTATACAGCCGAAATTTAGTCGCTAATCTCAGCCAGAGTTGATGACCAAAAGTTCCTTCTATAGTCAATGAAAGAGGGAGGCCTTTCCAGTGGGTGATCCGTAGCAGCCAAATAAGATTCATGTATTTCTCCTATGTTTGGTGCATACAGCTGTTCATACTTGGCTGTGGCAGGGACCTCTTGGAAGGGCTTAAAATAGCTAAACTGAAACTGTACTTGACTGCATCATAGTGGAAAATCCACATTACCTTTGTTTACGTGATGCTGCTTCTCTCGTACTTTGACAAAGACATACTTTCTCTTTAGAGTAACGTGATCTGGGGTACTCTCTGCTCTTCTCTCGCAACACTGAAATCTGCACAAATTGAACTCGGGTCCAGATTTAGACTTAAACTGGTTTTCAACTTTAACTGTTTCAAAATATTTGCTTGTTACGTTCCTAGCTTCTGGAACACTTTGCTGTGAGTGCGAGGGCAATGGGATGGATCAAGGACTGTTTCTTCTCTAAGGCATGCATTTCTGTCTGCTTGCCATAAAAGCTTTTGTGGCCATAGGCTGTTATGGGGCAAAGATAAAACATGCCTTTCCAGCACTTGCTGGCTTGATGAGAGGGAAGGTCCAGTGTTCCTCTAGTCTTCTGACCACGGGGCTTTTTCATGAACTTCCTACAAATTGCCTTCACGTGCTTGTGAGAAGCCTGCCTGGATGTTTTCAAGTGTCCTAAGCCACCTCATGTTATACTGACACCGAGGGTTTCACCCACACCAGAATGGTCTGGCCATAACTGGGACCATGCTGGCATGCTTGCTTTCTCAATAAGCAGCAAATCTGGTCTGGAGGGTGCCTTGATCTTGTTCTCAAAATTTATTGTAGAGCTGTCCAGTTACCTTTTGACACCACTTCACTGGTAGGAAGCCTGCAGTGAGGGACCGTAGGGAACAGTGCTGTGACCTTCAGTCAGGAAGGGAAGATCCTTAATCCCCTATCACTCCTTCCAGAGCAGTTCCAGCTTTGCAGCAAGTTGTTTGAGTCAGAGTTCAGTATCTTAGAGGTCATTATGTGGCTCTTGCCATGGAAGTGGCCGACTTCCCATTGAAGGGGCTGCCATGGTGGTGTTTCCTAAGGAAATGCAGCCAGCAGTGCTTGAGGGCACGCTTCCTTGGTTAGATGTGTAGCCGCAAGGTCCTGAACTTTCTTCATGGTATGCTCAGTGAACAATCTGAGAGGAAAGTCATTGACCAAAATTTGCATAGCTTTCATTTCTACTTTCTTTCCTGAGTAATTCTCATGGAAAATTCTCATGGAAGCTTGTGTGAGTCCTGAGTCAGGACAGCAGCATTATGCCCAGAGCAAAAGAGTATGTGTGGTAAGGCGGACATCCCCTTTTCTTTGCTTTCCCCTTCCAGTATAACATCATAAATGTGAGTGGACTGGGAACAGGATGATTTGTCATTGTTAATGGTTTTTTTTTTCTTTGTTTTTCTAGGATCTAGTTCAGGATCAAAATTAAAAGTTCCTGAGCTGAGCATAAATGGCACACAGCACGTTGTTCAAGCAGGCCAGACTTTAAACCTCACCTGCAGGTAACCAGCTGAGTTGGATTCTGATAATTTGGCTGGGAGTTCATACACCTGACACTTTCTTTTTTTGTCATTGAAATTAGAAAAAAATGAAACCTTATGTTGTGGGGAAAGGTGGGGAGTGAACTTCAATGGCAATTGTTTAATAGTTCTTTGTTGTTTCTGTTGTTGTTTTTGGAAAACAAGATAAAAGAGAACCCCAGAAATAGCCTGATATAATAAAAAAGAAAGCTTGGGAACTGGAGCGATATAATTGCAGCCCAACATAATTGTTTCTGCTTCCTTATCTGTATTTGCAGGGGGGAAATGGTTCATTCATGGTCTTTGCCTGAAACTCTAAGTAAGGATAGCAAAAGGCTGAAAGTAATTAAATATGCCTGTGGAAGGAATGGGAAGCAGTCCTGCAGCAGTCTGACCTTGAGCAGAACTCAAGCAAGTGACACTGGAAACTATAGCTGCAAATACCCAACAAGTCCAGCAAAAAAGAGGAAGGAGTCTACAGTCTATGTATTTATTAACGGTAAGATTATGGTTTTTAACACTTCTTGATACTTTCACTTCAATACAGCAAAATGGATAAATAAGGCAGTTCAGCTGTGGTTAAATAACAGGGTTTTGAATGAAATTTTAAGCCTTGCAAAATGAAATGATAATTACATAGATACCAATATAATGATAATTACATATATACCAATTAATGTATAAAATCTGCTTTCTCAGAACTTGAAAATACAAATGCTAGTGTTTTATCTGTTAGGAAAAAAAATGAAGAAAGAAAAAGACCCAATCCAACCAGTCTGCTAGAGTAAATAGAACTCCACATGGAAGTAGACTAGAAGTGAATCTGTGAAATGGGTATCAGAGAAATCGTATCTTACAGAATCGGATGATGACTGATGAAAACCATGTATCTGGTACAAGGTCCACTTTAACCTGTCTGTGTAAGATTATAGATTTGTAGGCAGCTGAAGGATGCCAAAGCTGTCTATCCAGATCACTGAATTATCTCATGCTGTAGAAAATTACTATTTGCATGTTAAGTCACATTCAAAAATATACTCTGTAGTCCACATTACACAGACTGTAAAAATCTAGAATAAATGGAATCAAACTAAACACAGTATTGTGTTCAGCAAACAAGTATTGTGTAATGTATGGGAAATACTGGAATTAGGTCAGTTAGGCTATAACAGAAATTGCTTTCTGATCCTGATTTCTTCCAGGATATTAATCAGACACTTCTCAGAACAGTTGAATTCAATAGACACAATAATACAAGAAGAAATTATAAACACTTTAAGGATTTAATTTTATATTTTAGTTTTTCTTGATTTTTACAGAATAACATTAATAGATTGCTGTAAAATATCAGGATTCACAGATTTTAAAAGCCCATATTACAGAGAATGTGCAACTGGAAGTTTTCCAACTTATGTGTCTGCTGCTTCTAACGAGTTCACATCAGAATGAATTAGCCTTTGTTTTCATTTTGTGACACGAAGAGAGGGACTGGTGCTGTGAAAAAGCAGAATGAAGTGGACCTCTCACTACAGTGATAGAAAATAAGATCGCTCCCCCCATTATTGTGTGTTACTTTATTGAGAATTATTGAATAATTCATGCTGTTCATCCTGCTTTCCTTCATCTGAAATATACCGCAGAGTGTTTTTCTCACCCAGCTATTTTCATATAATTCACTGGACATCCAACTACAGATGCATCCATGGAAGCATAACCAAAGTAGGTTATTCATTTAGTGATCAACATTTCCTGCTGCCTAGGAAAACTTAAAATTTTCTTGGATGACTTTTGCAAGTTTCCCATCATGGGACCTTCTTGAACCTCCCACCTTGGATGTCATCTCTACCTGAGATCTACCCACAATCCTCTCCATTCACCACATGAGAAGAGCAAGGATGGTTGTGACTCTGAGTGAGAACCTCTCTGCTAAACCCACTTTATGATATAAGAGATTCCTTTATGTTCTCTTGGTCTCTTTCCTGTTCAAAGTGTTAATGTTTCTGGATCCTGAATTTTTACAAATGGAAGGCACAACCAGTCTTTCTAACTCTTCACTGCTTCCCGAGTTGCATGTAGCTTGCTTGCATCTGAAAGAGATCGTCAGTTAGATGAATGTGAACCAAGGTTATCTACGTAATTCACATGGTGATGGAAGAGAAACATATCATTGGAGAAACAGTTTTTGTACAGTCCTGTGCCGCCCACCCCCCCAAGGAAGACTGCTTGAGTGTCTTGGTTTTGTTGATTTTTCAAGGACATTCAGTCATTAAACATTGATGTCGCTGTTGAAGATAGGATTAGATGACATTTCTCCTCCTACCTTACTTGCCAAAAACCTAAAATGTTTAAGGGACAAACCTGTATCAAGCTTAGACCTCTTTGGCATCTTAATTTTCTGAATTTGACAATCCCTTTTACTGAAAATCAATTTCTTACACTTAAGTGTTGATTGTGTGCTAGTAAGCACATATGAGAGTGTCATGGTCTAACCCCAGCCGGCAGCTAAGCCCCACCCAGCCTCTTGCTCACTCCCCCCTGGTGGGATGGGGGAGAGAATCGGAAGAGTAAAAGTGAGAAAACTCGTGGGTTGAGATAAAGACGGTTTAACAGGTAAAGCAAAAGCTGCGGACACAAGCAAAGCAAAACAAGGAATTCATTCACTCCTTCCCATGGGCAGGCAGGTGTTCAGCCATCTCCAGGAAAGCAGGGCTCCATCACGCATAATGGTTACTTGGGAAGACAAACGCCATCCCTCCAAATGTAGCCCCTTTCCTTCTTCTTCCCCAGCTTTCTGTGCTGGCATGATGCCGTATGGTATGGAACATCCCTTTGGTCAGTTGGGGTCAGCTGTCCCAGCTGTGTCCCCTCCCAACCTCTTGTGCACCCCCAGCCTCCTCGCTGGTGGGGTGGGGTGAGAGGCAGAAAAGGCCTTGACTCTGTAAGCACTGCCCAGCAATAACGAAAACATCCCTGTGTTATCAACACTGTTTCCAGCACAAATCCAAACCATAGCCCCACACTAGCTACTATGAAGAAAGTTAACTCTATCCCAGCCAAAACCAGCACAGAGAGTTAGGGCAAACTACAGATAACGATGGAGGCTGCAAGGTAACTGCTCGTGTAATGCCTGTCGAAAGTGTCACTCTGCCCTAAGGTGAGGAAAGGTATATTAGTCCTCCAAAAATTTACAATTGCAGGAAGAATTGTTGAGTAGGTTGAAAAGAAACAAGATACCAGGTGCCAAAACTCACCCTTTCTGATCAGTGTAGTGTTAGCATTGGAAATAAAATACTTAAGGAATGTCTTAATAGAGGTCGTTGTTTCTGTGAACATGCATGAAATTCAATTATTTGGCTCAGGTGGGGGTGAGATGGGGGTAATGAAACCTTCTATGAAGACTACCTTTCTTGAGTTTAGTTTTATTTTAAATTAATTTGTGGGTGCTTAGGAAATAAACATTTGTAAAATTTGGGTTCCTCCTAGTTTTGTATTGTTTCCTGCGGCAGGACGTTGTGTCGGTCCATTTCCCATATTAGCTCCATGTGGATCACCGAGGTGCCTGTTTCCCATGTCTTAGCATGCTGCAGATGAGAACAAATAGTTGCTATTTACAAACACAGAATCCGAATCAGGAAAGTTGATATTGTTTGTACAGGAAGTCATCGCTTATTGTTTTAAAAATGTTATTCATTTCCGTAATTAGAGTGATACTGAATATGAACTGGATTTTAAAAAAAACCAATAAAGCCAGTAAGTCCTTTGGTTCAGTAATGAGTGTATGCTATGGCAGAAGATGAGCTTCTATAGACAAAAGCAAGATGCAAGACGATGAGTAGGAGACTGCAAGTCCCACATGCCCCAGTGAAGCATTTGTGAAGCCCTGTGTTTGGGTGATCAAGGACAGGCAGGCTGGTGACATTTCTTTCAGGAGCTAGTCCTGACACCACCCTTCTTTCAGCTGGAGAGGTCACTACTGAGTTGCACAAGGGAGTGAGTGCGCAGTGTGTGCCGCAGCAGCTCTTGACCACACACAGCTCAGGAATTGAGACATCGAGCGAGGGAAATGAATTCTCTTAAGAGCCTTGGACTTTGCTCTAAGAAAACTGATGGCCTGACTTCCACCACGAGCCATGGGAAAAATCTGAAATGAAGCAAAGTCTCTTTGCCAGTTTCTCCACTGTCTCGGACCAAAAGCTGCTCTGATCTTTGTTTTGTTATGCAACTGCAGCCTGGTAGTAAAATGGAAAGATTTGTAATGAACGATCACTGCATACATTGGAGTGAGGCACGGGGAATTTTCTGCTTGAAAAGAGATAATTATGGAATAAAGATGTTTAAGAAACACCAGGTTATCAGCAGGCTGTTTTGAAACCTATGTAGATTTCCCTGAGGACAGTGCTAAAGTCTTTTATTTCTGCCTGCCTTTGTTCTCGTATCTCCAAGACACTCTTTTCCAGTTGCTGGAGCTCATTCACTTTCTTCAAAAATGTGCAGTTCTCTTCATTCTCTACTCTCATCATCTCTCACCTTTGATCAATTGTTCCCATGTTATGACAGAGGAAAAGCACGCGAGTTCAATTATATTGATATATCAAGGTTAGATTTTTATAAGAATTTAAACAAACTTGATTCAAGTTAAAGTGTTGCTACTTCCTGTGATGAAGCACCTTCATCATTTCTTCCTCACCAAGGCTTATAGCTCCTACTGAAACAGAAATACATGTCCAAGATGAACCATTGTGAGGGAGGGATACATCTGAAAAAGTATTCCTAATGTCCATTAGCCTTTCTAGAGATCGCTTTCTGAACATAGTAATTGCTCTAGGGTGGATTTCCTGGCTAATGTGGGTAAGAATATTTTTTCCTTAAGACTTTTAAGCATGTTTTATGTGTGTTATGGACCTACGTCGATGATAGCATAGTATAACTAGCCCCAAAGGAAAACAAACAAACCCTGCCTAAAAATCACTGTACAATTATGCTAGCAATGCTTTGTGTTTGAATGTGCTCCAGATATAAAGTATTCCCCTCCTCTTTATTTTTTTTTGTCTTGGACTTCTGTGATTATTAATTTATATCTCAAGTCTTCCTTCAAGGTTTAGAAATCATTTGAATTTGAAGAGTACTGTTTTAGAGGCTAAAAAGAGGCAAGAGTGGAAAAGCCCTTCTTGCAGATAAGTGTTGTGCTTCCAGACACACAAAACGGGATGGTTTTTTTTAAGGAACATAGACACCTACATGTGAGCAGGTTGAATAGGTGCCTCTTCTAGGGCGTGATTCATCTCATCATAAAACAGATGTCTAAAACAAGTCAGATGAGCCCCATGGCAGAATTCCCCCTTTCTCCCCAGTGACAACACTAACAGTTTGGCCACCTAGCTCAGTGAGAAATGTCTATATTTTAGACGTGTAAGTGAGATGAGAGCCACTCTTGGTGTGCAAGGTTCTCCTCGAATTACTGCTGAACAGCCCTACTAATTTAGCTGGGATAAATAAAGTTAGTTAGGGTGAATCCCTACAATGCAAAGGGGAATTTGGCAATTGGCCTATTAACTTTAATGAAGTTTGCATATCTGTACTTTAGTAAAGACTTTGGTCCTCTTCATGTGCATGAGGGAAAAGGGTGTTATGTGAATGCGAAGAAACTGTTTTGGCTCTTTCAGCCTGAAAAAAATCTTAATGATGAGCCAAGTGTAAGTAGGTATTTTGGAAGAACTTCTGAGGACAAACTTTCAGAGATTTCAAGAAGCTCAGACCTTCCCGCAGAGACTTTTCTTCTTGCAAATGTATGTGTAAGTACTCTGACTTACATAGCTCAGATTATTAAAAACAAAACAAACCCAAGAACAGTAGCTGAAGCTTGTGGAAATAAAGAACCTCTCCATCTTTTCTGAACTTGGCATTTCAGTGTTGGCTAATTTAGTTGTTTGTGCAAATCTCATAAATAGCCTAGACAGGTTACTGATACCAGACATAATATTGCTTGTGCTAAGTCTCTTATCAAGTTTGTATCTGGCTGCAAACCAGCTTAATAAAAAGCTGCTATTTATGTTCTTTAACAATATAACAAGTGACCTTCATGGATTTTGTGATTTCATGAATGCTCTTTGTGGTTTCATGTTGATTGTAACTGAGAGATATTGTAAGGAACACAGTCAAACCAGCACACAGTCATTAATTCCAGGCACAATTTAAAAATACATTAAACTAACTTAAAGTAACATTTAGTATACGCAAATAATTCTGGCTGTCCATCTTTCATTTTGCTACCCTTGCAGGCAGCTCTGAAACAAAAAAAAACAACAAACCCAAGCAAAAATTCAAAAGAACAAGGTCAACCCTCTTAGATCTTCCATTCCAAATGCCGAGGGAGCTGAATGTGTAACTTGGATGTGGTCTTCAAGATAGGTCAATCCATGATGTTCCTTTTATGTCTAGAGCTTTCTGAACATAAAAGTGAATGAAGCTGGCCCAGAAGACCGCTGGTGGGAGGTTAGGTCATCCCAGATGTGCTGCCAGCCAGCTGTTCAGGGAAGGATGGCATTTACCTCCTCTCAGGAAGGAACTGGGAGGAAATGTAGCAGGAGCCACTGGCAATAGCTAGGGCTATGATGGGAGGGAAAGAGGAAAAAAGAAGCAAGGAGTGCTATTATTTGGGGGACAGAAGGATTCCATGTTGTTGGCATACCCTGCCCACATGGCATAACCTGCCCTGGTGCTGCTGTGGGTTTGGCTTTGCCCGATCCAAGCTGGTAGAGCCTGCACCAGATTTTGGTCTTGAGGCACCAAGAGTATCCCCTTATGGCCATTAAGACAGAAGGAGAATAAAATCAAAGGGAATCAGGAAAAGCCTCCACACTCATTATGAAAACAAAACCATGCTAGGAAACATGATGCGTATTTCTTTTAATCAAAAGCAGGAAGACATTTGGAGCACTTGGGGCCATCGATTGCCCTTCGGCCCATGGCGGAAGTCCCCAGTGATGTCAATGGGAGGTCTGCACGCGAATAGCGGGGGCACAGAGACGCCTTGGCGTACCGCTGCAGGGAGTGTACCAAGAAAGGCTGTGACTGAGCTTTAAAGCCTACTGAGAGCAGCTAGGGCGTTCAGTTGACTTTTATAGAGCACTTCATTGACTTCTCCAGGCGCGAACGTGCATTTCTATTGCAGAAGAAGAAAAAAAAGCCAAGTGTGGTGTTTTGTGCTTGTTTCCTGTCCCTGCCTTTGGATGGGCAGGAATCCTGCAAGGTCTGAGCTGCACAGCCCCCACTGTCTCAATATTGGCATCAGTCAGTGGTGACACTGTGTCTGCAGACAGCACCGGTAGTCCCCAGAACATCTCTTCCTCACGCTTGTAATGATCTGGAGATTATGATACAGGAAACTACTTTGCAAAGCTTGCTGGTTTTGGGCAGGAGCTCTTAATTTTGTGACAAAGACGAACGAGTCTTTGGGGAGTAGTAAATCCGTTCGTCTGGTGATGTTAAGGGGCAGGTGACCTCTTCTGTGGTTGCAGCCCCTGAAAAACAAAAAGGGTTCTTTTCACCATGCTACAAACAGGTTCATTCTTGGTCTTTCCTTGAATCGTATTGCAGAGGAAACGTCAGCCTAACAAGTCCTTAGGGTATTTTTTATTACATACGCATCCTCTATTACTCATAAGTTCCTTTTGCGATCTCAGTGGACATTTAACACCTATTATTAAATAAAGCATTGTGGCAATCTTTCAGAAAGTTTGGGTAACAGTTTCATTAAACCTCTTCAGGAAAACTTCTTCCATATCCTAGGGTACATTTGAGATACTCTACTTTAGGATTGTCCCCAGTATAAATTCAAGTAGAATTTGCTTCTCTTGCTGTTTGATGTCTCAAACAAAAATATTATTGCATATAATAAGAAAAGAATATCTTAAGGACAGAACAGTTTTATGACACTAGGAAGTGCAGATCATACTTTTGAAAGAGAAGCAAAAGCAATGCATTTGAAGAACTACTTGAGTGAACATAGGTCAACATGCAGAAGTCTGGGACCGGAACACTTTAGTAAAGTATTGCAATTTAAGGTTTTATAAATAGTCAGTTCTTGCTAGCTTTACTCATTTCTTTTCCAAGAAAGATTTCTATTGCTTTTGTAAGATTTTTGACTAAGTGAAAATAATAGGATTTGCCTGAAAAAACATTGGAGCTGTAGATAAGCACGGAATTCAGATCTGAATGTTCCACTTTTAAGAGTTAAAAGCCAAACCTTATGTGAATTTTTAGGTAGTCTATCTGCACTGGGAGTCAAACCGAACCTTCAGATCTGAACACCTGCAAAGAAGATTTGGAGCCAGAGCCTGTGGCTTGAGCCCCTCTTTGTTAAGTGGTCCAAACAATAGCAGCAGCAATGTTCCCTGTTCCCACCACAAGCTATTTATGACAATGCCCTTTGTTAAAGGGATTGTTCAAGGGACGGTAAATTACTCTGCCAAGCTTTAGTTATTGAGTCGAACGGAATGAATGTTTTCCTGGCATTTTCATTTACCTTGCGCTTACAAAAGAGACATATAGGAATTGTGATGGTGGGAAGGAGAAGAATATTTAACTCTTGCTAGTCCGTATTCTCAGAGTTGAAAATATGGCTGGATAATCACAGTAGATTCTTTGTCCTGGTGAAGTCAACGTGAGGTTTTCCCATCAATTTCCTTGCAGAGAGCAGGAACATGTCCTGTGTAGGGGTTTCCTGATAAGTGAATTTCAGCTCGCTTCCCATATAATTACTTCTCCTGGTGATAATAAAATAGAAATGTCCTGAATAAGAAACACATATCTCAGCAGTAGAGATGATGCTGTAATGGGAAAAACGTACTTTAACTGTCCTGGATTTTAAAAGAGATACCAAAGTACTGCTATTGATATTGAGTGATAAACGTATTTTCAAATATTTAATAATATTTTGCTGAACTTGTTTAGATAAAAGTAAACAGAAGATTTATTTGAGGACTTTGTCTAGCTTTCATTATGGACAGGGCTAGTCTGTTCTTTCAAGGCTGTATGCTCCATTACAATTTCCATAAGCTGTCGTAAGATTTCAGGTATTAACCTTTTCTTTTTCTTCTCTTGCAGATACAGGCAATCCATTTGTCGAGATGCATAGTGATATACCTAAAATAATACATATGACTGTGGGAAGAGAAATGATCATTCCATGCAGAGTCACAGCACCAAACATTGCTGTTACTTTAAAAAAGGTACCTCAATCCAAGCATGCTCTGAAAGTCTTATTGGGGATGATGCTTTTTTGTTTGTTTGTTTACAACTATTGTAAAGCTTCTGAAATATGTCAACAAATTAGTATTTCTTAAACAAGGTTTCTGGGTGTCAGTGTGTTTAGAAATATTTAAACCCTGGAGGCTTCGTCTTGTATCTCACCGAAGAGATTCATCAAATCTCTTACACTGGATGGGAGTTTTCTGAAGAAACTTAAACTTTTCATACCATTTTAATACATTTTCACTGACAAAGGTTTCTTAAGCCCAGGAAGGAATTTCTTGTTAGAAGAGACTTCCTCCCACCTCTTCCCCTGCCCTTCCTCCCCTTTCCTCTTCTGTCCTGTGGAACAGCCAGTAAGTGCAGTCCCTGGAGACTTGCTGGGGCTGTACGAGGATCTCTGCAAGCCTTTGCCCTACCTCACTTTCACCAGCGACTTTGCTGCTTCTTTTTCCATATGAGTGCACTGATCAGACAGGAGATGGCTCCTCTTTGTAGGGAAGCTTGTGCAGAGTTTGAGATGGTAGGGGCAGTTTCAGAAAATCTAGACATTTTTCATGTTTTGGGGAAACCGTTTCTTTCCTAGGTTCCTTGAGAGTTACATGGACAGCTAACGGACCTATATGTATGTAGTAAAGTACCTGGTATTAAGACAGAGAATGGTGCGTCTTTTGTTAAAGTTCCTTTGTTTGGCTTAAAAATTAGGTGGAAGTGCCAGTGATGTTTTGTTTCTAAATAAAAGGAGTTCTGTACAGAGTGGCATGAATGTTCATAATTGCTACAAGGAAAATAAATTTGTCTTTTTATAGAATAACATGCAGTTGCCAAACAATACCACTGTAAGATGCTTATCTAGATCAATACAAGTCTTTGATTCCTCTTTGACTATAGAGTTTTACAACAGCCACAGATTTGATCCTGTGTTTTAACTTGACCTAGAGGTTTACAAATTCTATCCAGTGCTGCTTTGCTAATATTGATACTGATTTTGCCTCTTGGTTTCCACCTGTTAAATCACATAAAAGAAAGCAAAATGCAGAGAAAAGAAAGTAATCTGACCTAGAATGTTACCATATGTGTGTGTACACACACAAACATGGTTCTCCTGCAAGAAGTGCGCCAGGGGTGGATGATGCACACGATTCTGTGGCTATAGAATCAAAAGTAGGTGAGGCTTGGCTTTCCATAGGGTGGATTTTGTAAAGTGGGAACTTACTTGGGCACGGTATTGTCACATCTGAAATCTCAGCATATTAAATTCCTAACTGAGAAAATTCCTGTCAGGTTTCTCTCTTATTAAACAATATAAAAATACTTTTTTTTCTCCTTATTTGGAGAAGATTGAGACATATCTGCTCTCTTTTTTTCATATCAACTTGCCTTTAGCTTGAGGTTGTGGTGTAAGATGCATCTTTACACCATCAAAACCAGATGCAATATTCTGGGAAAGAGAAAGAGGAGGTGGAGCCAAGTCTTGAAAGAAAGGATTGGTTGCTTACATGTTTTGCATTCCAGGAAAAATAAATGTGTTCCCTAATTCATCCCAGAATTTCCTGAAGTATGTAAGCTACAATGCATTACATCATATCTTTATTTATAATCTGTGACACCCATGTATGAAGATTCCAGCAAGTTTTTGCTCACATAGCAATTAAGAGATGTGTTAAATGCATTTCACAGCTGCAGGCAAACTACTGGAGAGCTGGCAAAAGCTATTCTGTGTTTTCCATTTAGCAATAAAGGAAGAAGTCAGTATCCCCACAATGCAGTCCTCTGGAGCTGGAAAGAAAATCCCAGCATTAGAGTAATTATATTCTGCATTTTATATTGCCAGGAAGTCAAAATATGGAACATTTTTTTGTAATCTCTCTCTTCTGAAAGGACTTGTTGGGACAGTTGTGTGAGCACTGCCTCCAGCATTTTGTTCCTGTGCAGTGCTGCTACTTAGTTTTAGTGGACTGATGCGGGGAAGGTTTATTGCCCATCTTCAACACTACAAATTATTTTTTTTACTAAAACTGCATCTTCACCTTAGTCAACCCTTTTGAGATACTGTATTGCTCCATCTTCTAGGCTGCACATCTGTACAAATTGTATTCTATAGCATGGCAATCATATACAACATAAGGAGTAGTCTTAAAAATCAAGAAGCCAATAAAACAGGGATTTGGGAAATGGGGATGGAGCTTTTAATTCCTATTTCAAATCCAGCCTTCAGGTCCTGTTATAGCCTATATCTGCAACAGCTAATGGCCCTTTCTGTTCTTCATCATATGAAGACCTGTGAAATCAATTGATAGTTTTGATATAATGCTTAATAGACAGATATCTAGAGCCTCTGAAACCATCATCCCTATCAATATGATTCTGGCAGCCTCATTCAAGATCCCTAAAATAAGATAAACCTTATTGCAACTAAGATATGCACTTCTCTTGCCTCTTCATTTGCTCTCATCTTGCTAAACAGAGAAAACATCACCTTTTGGTACAATGGTTTGGTCCCTCCGTTTACTCTCCTTTTGGATTCTCTGTCATAAAGTCAACAATGACATTCATAGGAATAGAGGTAAATAAGCTTCAGTATAAAGAACAAAAAGAGGAAAAAAACCCAAGGATGTTGAGAGTCACACACCTGGACAGTCTGAATTCTTAGTAATGTCACCTCATCCTTCCCAAATTGATGGAAGGGGAAACATGAAAGAAAAGACAAGCATTCAAAACTCTAATGTACATTTTTACTATACTTTCAGCTGGCTCTTTCCAATACAATCTGCCTTTGGAGACGTGGGGAACCACAGCATGACTATACACTCTTGACCATATGTATATACCCAAAACCTTGTGGCAGTACTATGTTAATGCCACTGGGTACCAAAAAGGTTCAGCGGTTGGTGCTGAGCAAAGAAGGAGGCACAGCCTATACCAAAAGAAACTGAAGTCTAGTTTGAAACAAAGTACAAAGAAGGTAAAAGGCCAAGACTGCACTGGGAGCCACAGTGATGTGGTTCATGCAGATAAGTATGTAGACAGTAAATTCCATGTTTACTGCAGCTGTCGCAACAAACTGATTCTTTGAATGCCTCTGACTATCTGCTGGTGCCCATTTGTAAGTTATTATTTTAGCTGGATCTATCCTCTGCTGCTTCAGTGGAAATCTCCCTGTTCTAGCACTGTGTTTCTTCATAGGTTTTCTACTTCTCTCTGTGATGACCAGATGGCCAATTTTTTTGACAAGGCCCTGAACTACGTTGGCCCTGCTCTGCATGGGGGATGGACCAGGTGACCTCTAGAGGTCCCTTCCAACCTAAATTATTGTGTGATTCTGGGATCCTCTGCCCTGTACCATCCGTGCAGTGATCATCATGGTGATGATGCCATGTGTCTAGGTGGTGGCCTGGAAGCTGGTTTAGGGCAGAGCAAAGCAACTGTGCTTCTCTGAGAGTGGGAAACAGGTCATCTGAACCAGGGGGGTTGGCAGAGGAGAACAGTGTGGAGGAGAGCTGGGTAAGAAACGGAAGCAAGTAAGGAGAGAGGGTAGAGCTGTGAAGGGCTGTGAAGGAGAGCAACCAGCCACTGCCCTTGGTCTCTTCTGAGACAAAATCCTGGTATTTCCACTTTCTGAAAGGGTCTTATTGCAGTATCTTGTTTCCCCAGCTTAGCCAGAGACCAGCTGTGTCACAGTGGTCTTTTGGTAGTCATAGACTTCGGTCTTCTAAAGTATTCCATACAGTAAATTAAAAATGTCAATTTATGATTTCATGTGTGAGTGTGTGCAACTTTTTAGTCTCAAAGCTGCAAAAAACTACACAAAAAGATGTAGCTCTAGCTGTTTTTGAGGGGTGTCAGGTGACTAAACTGTGCAGGTAAAGATTTGCCTCCAGGGCAGGTGTGCCTGTTGGATATATAGACAACCAACAACATTCAGTGTTGCAAAACAGGATCACATTTATGAGCGCTTTATTTCCAAGACCCAGACACTTCCTGGGTGTTTTGGTTACTTTCCCATTCCTGGAGTAAGGCTAATACAAATTCAGTAACCCATCAATTAACTAATTAATGTGAAGTGAATGCATTCCCTGGGAAATGTCAGTCTAGAGAGGCTCTGAAGCTCTGACTTGACTCTTTCTTCACGGTATATATGAAAACCTATAGAGGAATATGCTCAGAAACAGTTTGGTTTCCACCAAAGCAGCAAGAGGATAAATCCAACTGAAGTCCTTGAAAGCATAACTATGAACTAGTTAAACCAAAGCTTGAATATTTGTTTTATTTAGAACAGGAATGGCAACAGAGCTCTTGGAGTCCAAGATATTGTTGAATGGTAGCCAGCAGGCAATAATGTAATGGGCTTCACTTGTGTGTGTGTGTAATACACACTTCCCCCTGATTTGCATGCTTATTAGAGCATCTTATCAGCTGTTGTAAAGATAAGGAATTCTACCACAGCATTTTGTGCTCTGTAATTATTGTTCATTTGATTCACCGTGTGTTTCTGTTGGAGGAAATGGCATGAGATGATTGGAGGTGATCTCAAGGGCAGCTTTCGGCATGCACTGAGCAGGCAGCATCGAGGGTGCCATGTTTTGGAGAGACGCTCTACCATGCAGTAAGGTGCTGGGCAGCCACGCTTCCCCCAGCCTCTGGCAGCCACCCGTGCTGGCTTTGGCCATAGGAAGGAGGGGGCTGGCCAACACACAAGTCCTCTGCTCAAATAAAGGGGAAGAAAGAGATGAGTGGGACTTAGTGAGACTGGGTGCACAGTGAGAGGTGATGGGCTGCAAGATGCTTAGCTGACCCAGAGGTCTTTGCTTAGGGCACGAATTCACTCAAACTCTGCTATGTGCCATCTTTAAAAATATGTTATTTTTACCATAAAAGCAGGCTTTATAACAGTAGAGTCACATCCAGGCTTTGTATTCATGGCTAATCTCTGTGTTATCCAAACGGTGGTATTTATTCCATTGATAAGGCATAACAACAAAAGCATGATGTGAAAACAAGAGGTCTTGTCTGAGCTTTAATGCCTATGTAATGCTTTGCTTTTTCATGGTTTTCTTGATACCTTATTAAAATGGGGCTTAAAACTCAAAGGATCCTAATGTAAAATATAATTTGTACTGCTGACAAAGTGAATATTTGTTGTCACATGGTAATATTTTAGTCTGTATTAGATTTCAGGTCTTAAATTTAAAAACATCTGACAGATTTACACTATTTACTTGTTGGGTCCTCAACTTCTGAGGAACTTAAAAGTGCCAAATTTTTAAAATGTGCTGAAAACTTTTTCTGTGGAAATGTGATGTACTTAGTGTTTCAAGGCATCCTTTGAAAATCTCAAGTCAATATGACTTTTCTCATTAAGTATGATCAGTAGTTCTCAATAAAAGTGTCCAAGGAAGCTTTGTGAATTTAAAATTTGCACTCCACGTTGTATGTAATGACTTAGAGACGTGTATTCTGTGACCTGTCAGCTTTGGAACAAGCATTCATATCCCTAATGTGTTTTTTTTAAACAGTCCAGTCCTTTAGACAACACAAATGTGAGAAGCATCAGATTGAATCCTGGCAGGAATTTCTTAAAGCCACGAAATTACAGCAAATTAAGTCCATTTGTCACCTCCATTGAAAAATGTGTATTTGTGTCTCAGTGGTAAAACCAGGATACTTAATTGCAAAGGTTCGCCAAGACGAGCACTTTAGCTGCCAACCGGGAGCCAACAGAATAGCAGCCAAAGAGCTGAGGCTAATGATAGTGTCAATCTATTGTGTCATAAATTACATCCTGTTATAAATAATGAAATCTTGGAAACAAATAAAACATTCACATTCTTCACCCAGATTTTTCCTCTATTTTGTGATGAAAATGTGACTTGAAAAGTCTGCATAATTAAATGTCATCCTTTCTACTTTGATTGGCATTTTTTAGGGTATTTTTTTCCCATTCCTTTTTATTAGGCTGCTTTGATTAGAGAGTGGCGTGAGGATGAGTTGTTTTTATGACGCATGTTTGACATTTCCAGATTCCACGAGAAACCCTAATTCCCGATGGCAGGACGATAATCTGGGACAGCATGAAAGGCTTCAGAATACCGAAGGCAACCTACAAATTCATAGGGCTCCTGAGCTGTGAGACAACCGTCGGTGGACACAAGTATAGCACAAAGTACCTAACGCACCGAGAGAGTAAGTAGCGTTCTCCACTCCCCGTCTTTCAGAAAGCACTCTGCCCTGGTGACATTATTCACTTTTCTTTCTCTTCATCACGTGCAGCCAACACAATTTTTGATGTTCAGTTAAGCACCCCGCGTCTTGTCAAGTTGCTGAAAGGAGACAGCCTGGCAATTAACTGCACTGTCACCGCAGCCTGGAACACCAGGGTGCAGATGACGTGGACTTATCCTGGAGAGGTGAGTGCTGTGGTTGACATGAAGAACCCAGGGGTTTCCCATAGATGACACTGCATCTAGCATCCTGGGAGGAATTTTGCCTTGAAATGCTTGCCATGGTTCGCATTCCATCGGTTTGACCCTTGCTGACATGTCTTTAAAGGTTTCTTTTTTGCTTTCTGGTGCTTAATGGAATAAGTAAACATGTTTACACAATGTACTCTGGTTATATTGCATAATTGCGAGCAAATGCTAGAGTTGTTCCATCCCTGGGAGCTTCTTTTCAAGCTGGAGAAATGGTAGAAATTTATCACCCAGTCCCAGGCAGGGACTCTCTCTTGTGACAAAAAAGTTTTCAGCGAGACTGTCTTTCTCAGCACATTCATTTCAAAGACTGGCAGACAGTCAGGCACCTGACTGAAGCACATTTAGAAAAGATATTTTGATTTAGCTAGCTGAAATCTCATTTGTTAAGTGTCACATGAACAATCCTCTTGTTTTGACAACTACAGGAATGATCTTGAATGTGCTTCTCCTCCCCCCATATTGGGAGCATCCTCATAAATATTTGTCGCTTACAGAATAACTGCCAGGGAGCCCGTGTAAAGCTGATAAGAAATTCGACATTAGTTTAAGGTTTACAACTCCCATTCCTTTCATGTCAGTTTGATTTATGCTGGTGATTCAAGTCGAGATCATTTATTATGTCACTCATTGTGCCTAATCACAAGCTGAAATTATGATTACATTATATAGGGAAGATTAATGCAATCATTTCTTGCATGCTGTAGCCATTTTCCCTGGCATTTTTTCACCTCAGAAATAAACAACTTGGCAACAAGAAATGCTCCAAATACATTATATTGCTCATTGCTGTCTTACCAAGCCCTAGACAGGCACCGCACTTGTGAAATTCTGCTTTGTTTTTATTTGCATGGTAACTGAAGGGTACACAGTGTTTATAAGACACCAGCGATGTCCTGGGTTAAATAAACTTTGAGGCCAAAGGCTGAGGGGGAGTTGCAGGAAATAACTCCTCAGGCTCACATTATCTTCAGTTCCACCCTGTTATTCCCTTGCCAAATCTAGTCCCTTTTCCACCTATAGCGTTTCCAGAATTCTCCCCTTCTGCTAATGCCCTCTTCTTCTCTATGTCTGCTGCCTAAGCTATATTCCAGTGACTCCAGGGATTTTTACGAGCAATGCTGGACAAGGCGCAATGGGGAGCTGGGCATGTTGGTATGGCAGGCCATACAGAAGGGATGATCCTCATCTGGAAAGAACTAGTTTGGATGCTATTACAACTTTGGTGAAGATAGGAATGAATTGCCATATAATGTTACTTCTGATTTTTATTGTTGACTCTCTGGAAATGTTAGGCATCTTTTGCATGTCTGTGCTGTACAGAGGGATCTGGATTTGTTTATTAAAGTATGGTGGCAGTACAGTAAAATAAGAATCTTAGTAATCATGAAAATTGGTCTGATTAAGCTCTTTCTTGTTCATTTTTGCTTTTATAGGCAAGGAAAAGAGGTTCTGTAACACAGCGCATTGACCGGAAGAACACAGAAGCCAATATTTTTTACAGTATCCTCGTTGTTGACAAAGTGCGTGATATTGATAAAGGCCAGTATACCTGCCACGTGAAGAGTGGGCCATCAAACAAAGCTGTTAACACAACAGTCATTGTTTACGGTAAGAAATGTTGCAGATTTGTAGAATAGTGAGTGCTCATGTACCGAGTTCAGTCATATGATAGCTTGACACAAAGTGGAAGTGAATTCCTAGCACATTCATCATTGGTAGAAAAAGGAGGGAGACCAGAGAGAATATGTCCCTTTTCTTCCATGACTGTTTTGTATTGTTGGCAGTAGACATGTTAATGTTCAGTTTGATCACTCTTGTCTGCTAAGTACTGTGATGATCCTGTCTTCAGTCAGTTCTGGCAGAAGCAACCAGTTAAACTGTAGTTTGGGGAAAGAAAAAAAAGTACAAGCTGAATTTAAACAGAAGAATCCCACTTCCTCTTCTACAGTGCTTGTTTATTGTTTCCTATGAAAAATGAAGAAGAAATAAATACAGTAGCTCTACATGGAGCAGGTAGCTGCTAGACCATTCAAAAAACTGAAACAAGCACAAGATACTGCAACTCATTAATGTGGTTTTACAGTCAGAGCCTTAAACGGGTTCCCTGTCTGCCTGGGCTTCCTGTGAGATATGGAAATTCCTTGTTATTTCAAGCTTATGTGAATTAGGAATGTTGTGCATTGGGACTTCATAAGAAGCTACCTTCTTTGTGGCATCCTGTTACAATCAGGACTATCCAGGATCTTTGGAGCATCATTGGTATTAATGACCAAGTGGTTGGTGGGTGTTGTCTACAACAGATGAGTCATGGTCAGAATATTGATTTTTTTCTATGTTTTCAGTGGTCTATGTTTTCTCTGTCATCTGGAAGTATGGACTAAGCACCAGATCATGGTATTCTTAGAGAGTATTTCAGTCCATTTTCTCTGTTTAAACCTTGGACTAAGTCACTAGGAACATAAGATGAATCATGGTATCAACTTCTTAGCTTCAGACTTACCTGTTCAAGAATGTATCAGAAACTGAGTTTTAGATTAAAATTAAAGTCAGAGAAGCTGGAATTGTTGAAGCTAGCCTGTAAACTCTTATCCACATAAGCAGCTCCATCTATGGGATATCCATATTAGAAAGAGCCTGTGTGAATAAGGGTTTGCAGAATCAGGGTGGTATCCTTAAGTATAACCTGACTTGTGTAATTAAGCTACTGATTTGTCTTGTCCATGTTATTTTCAGTGTACATGGCAAGTGTGATTAAATATTGCACTTGTTTAACAGATATCCACCATCCTTATGCAGTCCATAATGTGAGTAAATATTGCACCATAGGTACTATCAAAAGGACACTCAAACAATTTTCCATGTTTTGAAAGTTTTATTTTGCTTAGAGGCCTTTTGGGGAAAAAAAGATTTTTCAATATATTGTACAAATATTCTGGTTTATTGCCTGTGGTTAAACCCATCAACTTGCCAGAGAGTTTGAAATATGGGGCAGTACAACTGGAAAAGAATGAATTCCAGCAGGTTGAGAATGTTCCAATGAAGTGATAAAGATTTGTTTGTTTGATGAAACAGCTGTTTACCAATGATACAGAAAGTTTCTGCCTTTTCCTTTGCTGTTTCTCTGAAGTCCCTTAAATCCTCTCTGGCAGAATATTTTATTTGGGAACATTCATTAATTCTTGGCCTTTAGGGGTGGAGTGGTCATCTGCTCATTCAGTTCAGCTTCCCATGTACCACAAACCACCTTATCTCTCTTGTGTAGAAACCAGTGCCTTTTTTTCTGACTGTAGCACAACATGAATTTTGGCTAGAGCCAATGAATTTTGGCTAGAACCTGTCCAGGCAGGTTCATGGCCTGGGAACTGTATCTCAGTTTCTTGTATAGTTGTGGTATTCTTCTCTATATTTTTTAGATCTTTAGGAGGTTGGGTTTTATTCTTGCTGTTGCCATGTGGGAACACCGAAATTATTAAAGATAATTTTTATTTGGATTCCTGTTCTCTTTAGTAGAGGAGCTGTTTTTGCAAGCTGAAAAATCAGTAATATAGGTGCACTCTTTTTCTTTTCTTTAAGATAAAATGTTCATTAATTTGAAACGTCGAAGAAAAACTGCGCTGGAGGCTGTAGCTGGAAGAAAATCCTATCGTTTGTCAATGAAAGTGAAGGCGTTTCCCTCTCCAGAGGTTATATGGTAGGACAACAGTTACTTCCACATATGCACACTGGACCTCTTTTTAGATGAAAAATAATATCTTGGTAAAATATTCAGATAAGACCCCTTGAAATGGCAACAAACTTCAGACAATGCAGTTGTGGAGTTTTTTGGGAAGTTTCAGGGTTGTCCTGGGTTTTAACAATTTATAAGAACATTATCTCAATTTTGTAAGTGCAAAATAGGAGGTCTGGAAAGTTTAAAACTCAGATCCTTAAACATGTTAGATATGGCTCTTATTGAAATCAATGGACACTCTACAGCTAAGTATCTCTACCTTGACTGAAGTGTTGCATGCAACTTCACTCAGACCTAGATATGAGTCTGAACTTGCTTTTCAGACAGTAGGAGAAAGAAAAGGCAGCTTTCATTAAAAATAACTGACCGAGTTGAGTCATACAGGCATGCACTATTAGAAAAGCAATGGAAGTTGAGTTTATTATATAGTGATCTGCAGGTTGAAGATCTCCTTTAGTGACTGAGCTTTCACTTTGGCTCACGTATACTGTGCTAAGAAATCTTTTGAACAGTTTTTTGTATTAACTCAAGCCACTTTCATATAAAACAATGTTATCTATTCATGATCTCAAGGGGTTTTTGTTTAAATCATTTTAAATACCAGTGCTCTGGCTCAATTCATTGCACTTTAACAAAGGGTCTATGACAAGACTGATTAAGAAAACAAACCATACATACATGAACAGTGAGAGTTCATATTACTCACAGCTAGAAATTACTTTTGCTCCAAACATTTTGTTTTGTTTTACAAAACCCTTACATTTATAGCTCCACATGGAAAGTTAAGGGGCAAAAGTGAAGCTGATGCTAGCCATTTATACAGTATTTTCTTTAATGGTTGGGCTTGTTGGCTACACATATAGATCCAAAACTTCTGAAATACAAAAAAAATCCATTTAAACAAGATTTATTTATTTATTTTTTTACTTATCACTGTGAGGTTGGTCAAACACTGGAACAAGTAGTCCAGAGAGGCTGTGGAGTCTCCATCCTTGGAGATAGTAAAAAGCAGACTGAGAACGGTCTTGGGCAACCTGCTGACCTTGCTTTGACCAGGGGGTTGGACTAGGCAATCTCCAGAGGCCCTTTCAGCCTCAACTATTTTGTGGTTCTGTAAAATACAGATACAGTGAAATGCCTAAATCCATAGTCCTTAGATCCAATTTTTAGTGCTCCTCCAACAACTGTAAGACTTTTCTGTAAATGCTTACTAAAATCTGTGAATCATTTTAATCAAGTCCATCATCATCGTGAAACTGTCGCACTCTTCTACTAATGTCATGTCAGCCTTCATACAACAACCTACCAAAATGTGCTTTATGCTGTATTTTAGACTTTGAAGAAAAATGTTCTGCTGCTTCAGGAATCTGTGTGTGAGCAACAGTTAGTACTTTCTATGTTGATTTTCTGTTATCTTTAAAAACACTCACTTGATAGCAGGATATCTGATTCTTAAGTGTTTATCTAATCTACTTACTCTTCCTCTTCCTAAAATCACAGCTGTGCTTAGGCTACTGTAATACTTTGTCCCAGGATGTATTCTGAGGTCATAAAGAAATGGTCAGTGCTGGATGATGCAAACTTTATTTGTGTGAATGACTGTTAGCCAAAATGGTTGTCTTCTAGACTAAATGGCGGCACAAGCATGGAAAACTGGGATCTTCAGAGACAGATTTGCAATTTTCAGCAACTCTCAAATACTATAGAGCCCTGTCAGATCCTTATCAATTTTAATATATAGAATGGTATTCTCCAAAATGCTTTATAAATATCAGCAATCTTATTTGTAAGGGAAGGATAAGCCTCTGGCAAACAGAATCTGAGACTGTAAATTCAATCCTTGCCCAAAGATTGAGAAATGTTGTGAAATGAAATAATGCAGGCAGTTTAAGCAACCTTATTTTTCAAAATTTTGATTTCTGGAATTCTTTAAACAGGTTAAAAGATGGGCTACCTGCTGCTGAAAAGTGTGCCCGGTACATGGTTAGAGACTATTCGTTAATCATCAAGGATGTTGCTGAGGAAGATGCTGGAAACTACACTATAATATTGAGCATACGGCAGTGGAACTTGTCTAAGAATCTTACAGTCACTCTTACAGTAAACGGTAAGTTTACAGCATGTTCCCACGCTTCTCCTGAACGTGTAAATGCTGAATTTTCATTGAGCTAGATTTTAATTGATTCAGGTCATTGTGGGTTTTCTTACTGACTTTCATGGACTCAAATCCAAACCCCATATGCAGAGTGACAGACCCATCTTGGAATCAGAACGTGGACACTGGTTTTCATTAGAAGCATTTCTGTCTTCCACGGTCACATACTTGTTTCTGATGACTTAAATGTGTTACTAACTGCTCATCTGACTTGACTTAGGCCTGCTGTTTTTCTTTGTTCTCCTGGGGATTTTTCTTATTACTCACCCTGCAGGAATGTAGTATTTTCACGATCATGCAATACTTTGGAAATGAGCTGGTTTTAATTGCTTTCCAATTTTTACTCTTTACAGTGAAACCCCAGATATACGAAAATGCCGTGTCATCATTCCCTGATCCCAATCTGTATTTACTGAGCAGCAAACAAGTGCTGACATGCACTGTGTATGGTATTCCTCAGCCTAAAATTACATGGATGTGGTATCCCTGTAGACAAAACCATTCTAAACCAAGGTAGGACAGCTTCCTTACTTCTATTTAGCATGTCTTCCCTTGCTATTACAATTAAATATTTACTTTTTTACAAGAATATAGCTTGCCATTACCAATGCTTAGTTTATAGATTTTGTATACTTTTAATCAATGTATTTTTTAGTAAACATGTAGGCACAATGCAATTTTGTCTGCATCATTATTTGAAAATGGAGGGCAGAGTTGTTACTTTGTATTGCTACTTAGGTTTATTTACAGTTCACTACTATTCATGCATGCAATGTCCAGAGGCGGTAATTGCTTTTTAATTTTCATGAGGGAAGCCTTGCAGACAATGTCTTGCAAAGTTAACACGCTTTCTCATGGAGGAGATTTCCATGCTTTCCTCCATGCCTTCCTCCATGCACAGTGATTCCCCTGTGTGGCTTCTTTTTAAATTCAACAGAAATAATCTTAAAGACTTTTTCCGTTATGAAGGTCAAATCTCTGTTATGATACATTGACTCATAGATTCGGTTCGGCAAGCCAAACGTGCCCAGCATTCTCCAGATGATAT
Organism: Mycteria americana; assembly: GCF_035582795.1. Lineage (NCBI taxonomy): Eukaryota > Metazoa > Chordata > Aves > Ciconiiformes > Ciconiidae > Mycteria > Mycteria americana. The sequence goes on from NC_134365.1 coordinate 199,152,910, forward strand.
TTCAACAGGGTAAAATATAAATGGCACCATACAAGCTTACTTGATGCTGATGTGGTGCTTAACTAATCCGCTTTTATATTTAAGCTTTCTTTTGAACTCTGTTTCTTACAATTACAAGTTTGTGTGTTGACTCATTTATCCAAAGCTCTTCCCGAATCATGAAATCTGACACAATCTTAATGATTAATGCTCAACCTCCACAGTGGCATTAGCATTAAGCTACTATTGGAGGGTTCAAACATGCAAGGTATTTGGATCACAGCACAAGGAAGATATTTAAAAACCTAACAAAAGTTTGGGAACCAACATTTTCTCAGTTGCAGTAGAAGTTAATTATTTTACATGGGATTTAACTTCTTTAACGCTTTCATAGAATTGAGTTTTAGCGCCAATCCAGCCAAACATTTAAGCACATGCTTAACTGCAGGGATACAAGACATCTCATTCAATTAAATAGGACAAACATATTATTTCAAATTAAGGGTGCTTGTAAGTGCTTTGTGATCAGTGAGAGAGTGGTCAGCACTTCCTAGAAGCACACACAGTTTTTCCAATTACGCCTTGCTTTGGGATTATGCAAATTGGTGGCTTTCTGTGCCCCTCTCACCAAGAGGTGGCACTAGCAATCTCTCCTTTTGCTGGAATAGGTATAACCCGAAATTCTCCATTTCGAGGACAGGTGAGGGCTGCATTCCTCTATCTGTTATGTTACCTTTGAAGGACAAGTCGCAAAATTCTGAGTATTAATTTATTTTTGCTTATAGGTGCAAGGTGTAAGAGAAAAGAAATCACAACATCTTTTAAGTAGAGAAACCCTGTGAAAGGCGTGTATGAAAATTTTCAATCGTTTAGTTTCTTCCAAGTGTTTATACATCTATGCACGCTCTGGATTGAAGTCACGGTGTGGCACTGATAAAACAGTTGGTGGTTCTTTGGGAATTGGGGTGGTGTTTGTCCATTGTCAAGTATTTCCTTCTGTGAACAAGCACAGATCTGCATTACAGCACAGGAGAGCGTGTCATCAGAAATAGAAATTAATATCTGCAAGCAGGTGTTTAATAATGTGCTAAACTGTAGACTCAATTAAATGCTAATTAGAAGTGTGTTTGAGCAGGTGATCAAAGGAGAAATGTAACAATTTGAATCAGCTATTGGCTCTGTTACAAGGTTGTTTCCAGACTTGCTTCCAAATTGCCTTCATAATTGTTCTGTGACAATTCTCTTTAACCCCCTCCCCTTCCTTCTCCTTTAAGTGCTCATTGAAGAAGTAGTCTGGAGAACACCATTTTTAATGCTTTGCCTAAGAGGAGTGGAATGACTCCCTCTGAATAATATGGTGACACTTAACTATTGCAGAAAGGCAGAAATACCTGAATAATTACATTTTGTCTCCTGCTCCAGGAAGGGAGCAGAGTGGACTACCTCGGCAGCTGGCACGCCTTGCTCAGACTGATGTCTGTGCCAGTTCAGGTGTTCTCCCTGAAGAACTGGAGAACCCTTTAATCCCACTTACTTCACCATACTTTACTCTTTGTGTGAGGGGAGGTTTGCCTAAACAACAGATTTAAGGTGTGTGTACCTTGTGCAGCAGATAAAAAAATGTATCTTATTCTGCCATTACAGCATTTCTTTGGGTTTACCTGCCCAGTGTTAGGTTTCCAAGGGTAAAATATTACTCTGTTTGTGCTCAAGCGGTGCCTGTTTCTGTGCACAGATGTACCTTGTACCTTAAGTTGATAAAGCCCCACGGGTTACCATTATTCAGTGTGTGGCAGTAAGGATTCTCATCAAGTTTGAGTCCCGTGCCACAGGACAGAGCGCACACTCGGAGTAAAAAGATGCTGTTGCTTCAAAGACCTTGCAGTGCACAGATCTGTTTGCTTCAAGATTTGTATATGTGCTTAACTTTACAACACTCGAGTACTATCACTGCAAGCTGAGGAATTACACGTAGTGCATAAATTAGACGATTTTATTTTTGAAGGACTGTTGCCTATGGGCTCCTTAATAGAAACCATTAGGTTATCTGGCTGCTTCTTTCAATTTCTGTTTCAGACAGTATTTCTGTTTCAAAAATCTAAAAATACCTCAGGGGATTCCATTGCTTTTAAAAAAAATGAAGATATATTTTAATGCTTTGTGATTAATACAATCAATTTGCATAGCTCTCCTCTCTACATCATTCAGGCCAGTAACAGGAGGCCAGCCAAATTAAACAGTTTCCATATTTTACTGGTAGCAAATTAAAAAAAAAAAACAACAAAAAAAAAAACAACAAACTGTAAAATTGCTCAACAAATTTGACTTTTTGGAATGTAGAGAAAGTCATCAAAATTCCTTGTTCTTTATTTTCTGTTAAAACTACTTTGCTTAAACTAACTCTATTGCTATTAAATAACCTTTTGTTAGCTAGCTAGCTAACTAGATGGATAGGTGGAAAGATTCTCTTCCAATGTTGACCCCAGCTAGGAAACACAGAAGAGTCAAGAAAAACTGTACGGGGCAAAAAGTAATGTTTTGGGGTTTTTTAAAGCTTATGCAGAGCTAGTAAATTCAGAGATGGCAGGCAAAAGACAGTAGAAGACGCAATGAGAGTTAAAATAAAATGCAATTTAAAAAATTAAGATTAGTCTTTCTTAAATGACCGAGAAACTTCTTTTCCAGTGCTATCTTACTCCAGCTTACTCTGCTGCTCTGTAGCAGACACATACATTCCCAGGCTGGGCAGCCCCCAGTTGCTCCGTGGATATAGCAGAAGACAGCTTGTGAGACACTTGTCCCACAGTGTCCATCAGCCTCCTTGGCCTCTTTCCTACCACCCTGGAGTTGTTTTTTCTGGCCTCCTTTTTGCTTAGGTTGGGTTGTCAGCAGAGAGGCAGCCAGCGGCAGGGCTTGCCGAGGGTCTCCGGAGCCAGCCAGGCTGGGCTCCACCTAAAGCTCATCAGCTCTGAGGCTGCAGAACGAGAGTCTGCACGCTGGGAACGTGCTTGATGTTAATGGTTCTTGACCTGAATCTCTTCAGCAGATTTGTGTTTATCTTAAACTGGTCTGGCAGAGATTGCCAAGAAAGGCGTGTGGGATACTGATATTGCTCAGTGGAAGCACTGGTTTCCTCAGCGGTTGTGCAGTGTCATTTGGGGGCAGTTTCTCTCTCTGGACATTTCCATGTGGGCAGTTCAAGAGAGATCTTCATTGTGCTCTGCCCAAGGTTTGACCGATCAGCCCTTCAGAAACTGCAAACAGATGTAACACTGAAATTTTACCTTGGCTGTTCCAGCTGTCCCACCACCTTGCTGCCTCCCTCTCTCCTTAAGCTATCAGTTTTGTTTAGCCTCAAACCAAATATCAGATTATTATTTTACAACCCTGCTGTCACATCAGTCTGCATTTTTTTGGCTTTTGTTTTTTTCTCTGTGTGTGTGCATGAGGGAGAGAGAAACATGACAGTACTGTGGAGATGCCTACAAAAACAAAGTCATTGGAAAAACTGGTACCTGATTCTCTGCCCCCTTGACTATAGTGTCAAGATATGAACTCTTCTTGGTGGTAAAACCACCTGAACGGTGGGATTGGGAATGAAGGGCCTGAATACCTGAAGTTGAGGACAGAAATGGGCAGCAGGGACCAGGGGCTGTGCAGCAATGCCTAAGCAGGTACTGCTGCCAAAGAGCCAATCTCGGGAAACCACGATGTTTGTAACGCTCCAATGTGGGTCCATGCTCCTCAGTGGAATCACTACTGGTTTAGCACAGCACGATGAGAATGGAATATGACCTCCCTTCGAGGCTTGTCTGCAGTGTGAAGGTAGGGTCACGTGAAAGATTTTCTATAGGAATAGCTCTCCAGCACTGCACAGGGAGGAAGAGGATCATGTCGTGGATCTCAGCGAGGCCAAAACTATAGGTTTTCCTTGAAACTTCTGCAGAGATGTAGAAAGCCTGAAACTACTATAATGAAAGTGCATGGCCAGACTCCCACCAGCTTCAGTGAAAGAGAGGCAGGCCATGTGTGCATAGCAGTCTAATTGCATTTCTGCATTGTTTATGTCAGTGTATTAATAAGGGATTGAAAGGCAGAATCATTAGGATGTGCTCAGATAGATTATCAGGGGAAACCAGATTTGGAACATCAGTGAGGTATGTAAAATGAACAAGTAAAGAACAAATGTTAATTGTACTTAATTAGAAATGTACTGAACCACCCAAATTTAATTGTTGGATGTCTGCAAACATTGATGCCCATTAGTTTGTCCACAGCGACTGTTTTTGTTCCCCATGCCACCTTCTATTTTCGGGAAGGGGAAGTCCGAGTCCTTAGAGCTGGTAAAAGTAGGTCAGATGCCATTAATAAACAGGTAGTTCAAAAATGCCTTTGTTTAATTTGACATGTGGCCAGATCCTCAGCTCTAAATTCACACTGGCTGAGGATATGGCTGGTGGCCGTTGTGCCTTCCACTCTATTACAAGAAAATCCTCTTACAGTGGTCTACTAATGTAAAGGTACTTAAAATGGGTACATGAAAAAATATGCTAGCTATTCCCTTATTTTGCTACGGTTGGGGAAGTAGATTAGCATAGGTAAAAATCAGACCCTATGTTCTTCACATATCTTTCAAAAAATGCAGAGGAACAGATATGAGTGTACATTGCAGCAGGGTGGACTTGCAGAGAATTTGAAGCCAAAAGCAAGAGACAAGTGAAATAGCATCTGATCTGCTTCAGCCTCAACAAGCAATGTGCTGAAGCATCCCATTCTGCACTTCTACTGTGAGCTAAAAGTCAATCCTCTGAAAACAGCTAGTAGGACTGTATCCTACTGTCCTCAGTCAGTATTTTGGAATTTTTAAAATATTTTTTTAATATTTTACTTACAAAATGCCATATGAATCAGACCTGGCATATATATATACGGATAAATAAGCTTGACAAATGCATGCTGAGTACAGTTTGCCCCAGTCTGTCCTCAGGGTAACACAGTGAATGCACTGATGCGTTTATTCTGCAAGCTGTAAATGGTTTCACTATGGGTCTTAGCTGAACCAGAAGCTTAAGTTTTCAAATTTCAGTATTGCTAGTTTTCAAATCACTTTAATTTAAAGTTTTCCAAGACTATTTCCAAAATGTTTTAAACCAAAATGCATTATGTTGCCCGACTAATTTTTTTAATTGGTCATTGATCAAACCTAAAATATAAAGACTACAGTAACACCCAGGTGGTCAGGAGCGCTCTGCTCAGTATCATACTTTTAACCCTCGCTCTCCTGTCTTTTTTCACTTGCTGTTCCTTGTTTTTTTCCAAGTTTCTTTTTTCCTCTTGTTGCCTTCACAGGGTGGTCTCTTGGCTTTACTAGGGACGGTCTGACACCCAGTCTTAAGGGGAAGAACATAAGGATCATGCAGGCGGTTGGACGTTATTGCTTCATCTTTTACTCACTGTGGCCCAGCCCATAGAAACTAAAGCGTGGGGCAGGCTGTACGTGGGGACTGCACGTCGCGAGCGAGGCCCCGCACGCTGGCAGCGTCCGAGCCAGTGGGACGTCCCAGCCCATAGCCAGAAACCTGCTCCTGCGCTAGCAGGGGCTCTTGGCCAAAGGAAGGCACCAGGTCAAAGCCTGTGTGTGCTTGTGAGTGATCATGAATGGAGTACTATTACTGGGTCGAGTACACCTTTTACAAAAATATACAAACTTTAGTTAGTATCCTTTTTCCTTTTATGTGTACGCCTTTCAAAAAGCCTTTGCAGAAGCTTTGAACAGACACGGCATATGAGGTAAGATCATGCTCACAAAAAAATATTCAGTTAAAAAATAGAAAACGGAGGTTAAGAGGGAACAGCCAGTTCTTGCAGCATAGGGAGGTGACCAGTGAAGTTTTTCAGGAGTCGGTGCTGGGGTCTGTACTTGTCAACATGTTCAGAAATAACCTGGAAAAGGTGGTAAGGAGGTGACAGAGTTTGCTGATGATACTAAGTTATTCAGATTTGTAAGGATGAGGGCTGATGGCGAAGAAATGCAGAACGGTATGAATCTGGGTATTTGAGTGATGAAGTGGCAGATGAAATTCACTGAAGATAAATATGCATGATGTACATAGGGAAAAACAATCTGACTTTCACATGTAAAATGTAAGTGTAAAAAGGCTGTACATGTAAAAAGGCTGTTGGCTGATCATTACTACCACAAAGAGAGATCTGAGCGTTGTGATACACAGGTTTGTGAAAGCGATCACAATCATGAGCAGCTCAAAAAGCAAATCAAGTGTTAGGAATTACTGGGAAAGAAATAAAGAACAAAATAGAGAACACCATGATAACTGCACATAAATCCATAAATTACCAGCATCTTTTATACTATGAGCATTTCTGATCCTTTCATCTCAAAGGATGCAGCCAAACTGGGAGGCACACCAGGAGGGGCAACAAAAAGGATCAAAGGAATTTCAGAGAATGAGAGGAATGTGTGAGGGACGAGTGAGGAGGGAGGTCAAGGCTCTGCAGTCTGAAAAAAAGGTGACTTGGGGGGCTACACAATAGACACCTACAGACTTGTGAAGGACACAGATGTCTGAGGATCAGTTGTGTATGTCTTTTCCAGTTCAGGAAGTAGGGGCCATTAAATGAAGCCCGGAGGAGTGCAATTCAGAACAGGAAAAGGAGATGGCTCTTCATGCAGTGAGTAGCAGATCTGTGAAACTACTTGCCAGAGGATTTTGGGGGTTTGAAAAGTTTGCACAAAGTCTTAGAAGAGAAATCCAGTGAAGCGTAGAAATGGTCTCCATCGTGGGAAGCTCTTGAGCTGATAATAATTAGTGACTGGGGGAGTATTAGGAGGAAGTATCTGAAGTAAGTCCTGCTCTTACTCATCCCCAACCATCTGCTTATGGTCATTGTTGAGACAGGATATGGGGTAGATGGATCCTTGGTCTTATATCCATGTCTGTCAGTATTTTCTCTTCCTGTTTTCCCTCTAATCAACTCCCCTCTCTCCTTAAAAATGTTTCCCTCCATTCTTTCTCATCCTTTCCTTGTTTTCTGCCTGCACTTCCAGTCCCTCGCTCCAGTCAGCCCACAGTTGCTCTCAGACCCCTACTTGCAGTGAAGCTGAAAACAAACCATCTTGAAAAACACAACCTCAGTGCAGCAATAGCTCTTTCATCTCCTCCGCTGATCAGTGGAAAATGGAAAGGGTGTTAGTTGTGCTTCCAGCTTGTCAGCAAGACAGGGAATATTAAGGACTGCATAAAGAGATTAGTGAAGAATTAGTCTTTTCTAGAGCTGAGAGTATCCAGTCAGGACAGCAAAGAAAAGGAAGGGAATTTCAGCATTATGAGAAGGAAGGTGTTGGGAATACCTGGATCTTGAAAGGGTATAGATGTGAGGTTATGTCTAGAAGTCAAGTGAGCTGTTAGGAGTGACTTGTGCATGGAAAATAACTTATGCCGGAAGGGTCTGAACAGTATCTTGGACTTTACATATAGGGAGCTTATTTGGAAATAGAAGAAACAGAGAGTAGGAATGGACATTGCATGTAGAGGTTTCTGACTGCTCAACCAAATCAGAAAACACCTCTTCCTTTCAGTACAACACAGACTATTAAAATAAAACCTTTTCCCAGCAAGAAGTTCTAGGTGCTTGTGGAAACCTCATGCTTTGAGTGATAAGTCTGTAGTTCCAGCCAACATTCAGCTCCTCTGTGGAGGACATGGTTGGCTCTCTCAGGGAGAGAAAGTGGAGGCTGAGTCACAGTGACTGCATGGGAGATGAGAGTGAATACAGTCTAGAAAAGGAGGGAAAGGAGGCGGACAAGAAGGAAGGAAGGAAGGATTGGCTGAAATGTGATGGTATGCTGTGTCCATGAAGAATGTTAAGCAGTGTGAAGCAGGAAACAGAGGGTCAAGAAGCAAAAGATATTTATCTGATAACCAATTCAAGGTGAGAAAATTTCAGGTCAACTCAGGATGTGCAAAAAACTGAAAAATTACTTTCAAATGCTGTTATGTTCCCTGATGGCCAGGGGTCTTAAGTACTGGCAAAGAAGTTGGAAGCAAAATATGTTTTTTGGTGACCCTCAGCCTCAGGCATTTGCATTTTTTGTTGTGAATAGCTGGTGTTGCATGGTGCTCAGGTGTCCAGATGTAGAAGTGATTTTTTTTTTTTTTTTCCCTGTGGAAAGGTGAGCATGGGCCAATGAAGGGTTGAAAGGTGGGATAGGTAAGACTGCTGTTGATCTTACTGCTTCGTTTGAGATAGTTCAGATCAATCAGCTTTCTGTCATAGCATACTGGGGTAGTTCAGTGCAAGCCATAATGTTTGGAAAGGATGACTGTGAAAGGGAAACACTATCCATTTATCTGGTTGCCTGTAGATAATAGCAGGAAAGGCAGTGCACAGCTGTCAAACACTTTCTTTTTCCGTAGAGCCATGGTGATGTGCAACAAGACCATGAATGCCATATACCTTACTGTTTTCAAAGATGCTCACCAGGAGCATTGAGGCATTCAGGACATTGGGGATCTCCTCCAGAGAATGCGCTTTCCCTCCAAGTATTCCCCTCAATGGGGACACAGAGCATCCTACAAAACAGAAAAGTACTCAGTCGTCACTCTGGCAACTGAGCAGTGCACCAGGGCCCCAACCCAGCCTAATGCATTGAGGCCACTGAGAAATCCTGCAGCCACCCTGCAGCTCAGCAGTGAATAACTTCAGCACAGCTATTGGTGTCCAGTGTACTAGGTTGCAAATCCACTCCCACGCTGGAGACCAACAGTGAGAAGTGGTGATGGAGAGTTGCTGTTCTCTGGGAGTCGTGAGCATGTCTGAAGTGAGATGGGCTGGTGATATTCCATCTGTTCTTGATGGGCAAGCGTTGGTGACGCTGCAGTAGGTAGCAGTAGGGACCAGTGACAGTGAGAGCAGAGAGGCGAGGGGCTGAAGAATGAGACGTGCAGAGGAGGAACCTGCACCACTCTCACCAGGACTTCTTGTTTGACATTCCTTGCTAAGCTCCTAAATAAATATAAATAAACAAACTACACTATATGATGTAAGCTGTATCCAACTCCTACTATTTGTAGAAGATTTCCTCCTAGCCCCACTAACCCACGAACTCTGCGTGTGTGTGTATTGGGGAAGGTGCTTGGGATGAACTCCCAGCTGGCTTCAGCTTTGCCACCGAATGCGGTGGGGCCGGCATTCTGACCTCTAACCGATTATTTTTGTCCTAGAGTGGGAACCACAGCTTGGACCACAGCTCCTTAATGGGCAAGTGCATTATAGTGTTAAGCCAAAGCTCGCACACATTCTCCCCCTCCACCCCTGTTAAGCACATTTCACAACATGTACATGCTCCCTGCTACTATTTTTCCTCTCTGTTTCCTGCCTCAAATTGACTCAGTATTCCCCAGGACACGTGGCTACGCCAGCCTCGCGCTACCAATTGCACAGCACTGGATGCCAAGGTGCAGAGCAGGCGAGGCCCATGTCATTCAGATTTTTTTTATAACTTCCAAGTGGAAAACAGTTCCTATATAGTCTTTACAATTCCAGGAATTTCCAGGGTTCCTGTCTTAAAGTTAGCATCGTCACCACCGCCTCTTGAAAGACGTGAGTCAGCCCAACTTGAATTTGTAATAACTTTGCCCCTATGCTGCTAGGAATTGATTGCTGTCTTAAAAAAAGAATAGATGCTGAGAAAAATATTGTGCCTGCCATTAATCACTCTCAAAAATGGTCACCATCAACGGCAGGATGGCTCTCTCTTGCTCCTAGTACTGGTGCAATTGCCAAATACTACTTAAGTGAACAAGAGCGTGATTGAGGCTGCCAGTGTCTTTGCCAAGAGGAATGCTTGGAGAATTGAATGGGATGTTACAGGAGCAAAAGATTGCAATGGCCTCTGGCATCACACAGGAGGGCTTGGGAGGGAGGGGCTGAGAAGATGAGAAGACAGAAGATGAGTATTTTTCCAACTGATACGGGGATCAAGGCTCTTCCACTGGTATTTGTCACTGTACTACTTGAACTGCAAATTGCAGAACTGTCTCCAGGATGTGGAAGAAGATGTGTCTGGACACAAGCTGGGTCTAGGGCTTTCATTTAGGACTGTCTATCATACAGAGAGTCCAATCTGTCCTGTGAATAAGTAGACAAATCCTTTACCTCAGCTCCTACGCTCAGCTATAAATCACTGGGGTGACAACAAGACCACTTCTGTTCTGAGGCCAGGAGTTTATAGGCAGGACTTTAGCTTGGAGCTGGTTTGTAGTTTGATTTCAGTGAAATACATCAAGATGACATGAAGTACACTCTTACCCTGGAAACTTTTCCCTGTCAATAGTTATAAATATACCACGCTATTGTGCTTGGCATGCTGTATGCTAGTAGAGGTGAGGGCTCTGAAACTCATTAGGAAAGGGAGCGGGCTGTGGAGCAGAGTGAGGACAGTGTGAAGCTAAGGGTGATAACCATGGCCTTGTCCAGAATAGGCCATGGGAGTTTTCTTATCTCACTTTGGCAGGAGGTGCTGCTAGCTTCCTGTGCGAAATCAGGAGCATATGCTGCTTTCCTCTTGTTGTTTGGCTTCCTCCGCTACACAAGACGGTTCCCAGCACTGTGATTATCTTTGCATCTTCAAACATGGCACACTCTGCTTCCTCAAGGGCTTGAAGTATTCTTGAGAAGCAGGCTGGCTCCCCTCCCCCAGGCCACTTCTCTAGGGCCCCCACCGGTGCCAGCTCTGCACACCACAGACCTTTTATAAAGCTGAACTTACTTCTGGTTGCATAAACCTTCCCCCAGCCCTTCCAAAGAAGCGTGAATTCCCGAAGCTAAGGGTGCGAGCAGGTCTGCTGGCGGAGCTCGCCCCGCACTGCAGGCAGCCGGGCAGGCAGCGCGTGCTGCCGGCTTCCCCCAGCACCAGCAGAGCTGCTCTCACCCCTCCTTCCCCCCATGCTGGGCTTCTCTCGAAACCTGCAGGAGCATTAACAGCTTCTGTTTTTACAAAGGAATAGCCTGTTTCTCAGGCTCTCGACACAAAGGATGAAGCGTGCCTGTGTGTGCAGGTGTGTGTGTGCATGCACACAGGCAACGCGCATGCGAGCACGCACGCAGGCACATGGAAAAAACTACTTAGGGGACGAGAAACCTGATTGCTCTGCTTCTCCCAGTGCTCAACTAAGACAGCAGAGTCTGATTACCTTGCTCTGAGATTGCATAATGTTTATGAATATACATTTGTACACACATCCCCTTAGCATTTATTCTAGAGGATCTCTACACGTGCATAGTTGCACCCACAAAGTAGGAACGTGAAAGGATCTGCGGGGAAACAGGTGTAAGAAGCGCTTAGAAATGTGCTGGCAGATATTAGCTTGTTTATCAATCTCTGTGCACACTGTGTGCTTTTTCATTAACCTGGCGGTAACCCTGCTGTAAGCTTTCCTGAAGATGCAAAGCAATGAGGCTCATCCCGCAACAAAACATTTCAGGAATTCATGCGCTCCGGAGATGTCTGGATTAAGATTCAGAAATCCAAAATTCAGTGGGATTTCCCTGCAAACACAGGCAGTTTTTGCTACAAACAGGACACCCTTGCTATTTTACTGGGTGGATAGTTTGAAGTAACTTGTAATTTCTTTACAAAGCATAAAAATATGTATCTGATGTTATCTGAGGACACGCACAACAAAACATCAATTGAATTAATGGGAAGATGATTGTGTATTTTGATCCCAGCCAGAGTAAATTTTTATATTTTCATTGTTTTCTCTTTCTTTCCAAGTATCTGTACTTAACGTGAACATTTGGTTTGATGACTACATCTAAGTTCAGCGGAGCCTTTTCTCTTAATTACTCCCACTTGTCCCTTCCCCAGCTCTACCTGATGCTGCTGGCTTAAGCAGTGGCTTCACGGGGCACCACTGGCAGCAGCAAGAGGAAGGATGACCGGGTACTAACCGGAGTAACCAGCTCAGGAGGCTGGAGGTGGCTCGTGTTCTCTGTCCCTAAGCTGTGTTAGTGTATTTGAGGTGAAAGTGAGAGCATTTGGCAGCTGAGGAGGGAAAGCATCTGGTTCTGCATCCAAAGGCATGAGTCTGAGTCTCGTCCTAGACTTTGCGTGGCAGCCACGCTGCAACTGTTTTGTAAACGTTTGCTGATCCAGCAGACCGTGGAGCCAAAGCGGCACGTACGACAGGACTCGCATCTCCCGCTGTGTACCGTGGGCTGTTGGATAATGTATTCTCAGCTTGATTGTGACTCCTTTTTTATTAAAACCGTGGACAACAGCTATGAAGTGTATTCGATTTTCTACTATAATTGCATTAACGTTGTAATTGACAGTTTGGAGATAGTATGATATGTGAAGTCAGTAGAGTTCACATATGTGCCTCCAGGGCTAATATTTCATCTAGTGTTTTACATGTGTTTTTCTTGTTATTGTGATGTTATTGTAATTATGATGGTGGTTTGTATTATGGTATTAATGACTAATCAGGACCCCATTGTGCTAAGCATTAACAAAGACGTAACACTGTCCTCATCCCTAAGACATTGCAACCTAAATATATTTTATTTAAAAAGACTGTAAGTCTTTTTCAAGGAATTATGAGGAAGAGTATAATAATAACTAAACATGGAGACTCCAGAGCTGCAAGAAAGGAGATTGGAAATGCCTTTCACAGCAGCACAAGCAGTTTCTGAATGTGCATTGTACCTTCTTTCTGTCCTTTACCAAAATATGTGTCTCTGTAAGGTCTTTTATAGTAAGGAGCACAAATTTTCAGCACTGTAACAAAGAAACATAAATTCATTCTGTGAGGAAAGATACTGGTTTCCATCTGTTTAAAAGGATGAAAATTTAAAAAATTATTTTTTAGTATGGATGAAATGAGATTTTGGGGTCTCGGTCTTCCTATACAGAAATTGCCCAAATACCCAGTCATGAGGATATGCCTTTGATACTGCTTGTTTGTGTGCCTACAGTATTGGCATCATGAAATAAGTTCTGATATCTGCTATGGCATGGAAATGTTATCAGCTTAGCAACATGATCATGTCTTCTGTATTCTAGTCTTGTTACAGAACCGGACTTCTCAAAGCATTAAATGTGCAAAGTAAATGGCATCTACCTTTCTGAACAATTTTAACCATTTTTTCCCATCTGAATTCATCAACTCTCTTAATGCAGCTGTCTTTCATCCACCCTGGCCTCAACAATCATGTATTAGAAGCGGGCTTTTAAACCAGAGTCTGGAAGAAATGTTTGCGTAGATAGGGCTTTCCTGCTATGCTATTGCTCCATGTGCTCTCTCCATGCATGAATGACCATGGCCTGCTCCTGTTTTTTGGCTTTTTCAGCTCACTGAGCCTCTCAATGCATGTTAAGAAATTTGGGCAGACGATATATCTGTGCTAATGATTACAGCCCAAGTTAGTTTACGTATCATCATTTCTTTAAGCTGTAATATCTGCTAAGACACTGGCCAGTTTCACGCAAAGCTGCACAACTAAAACAAGCATGTAAAGTTAGTGTACCATTGATATTATAAACAACACAAAGTTTAAGCAAATTGCACAGTTAGCTGAAGGGAAATGAACCTCATTCTTTGGTCAGGATTGCATCACATGCCATTATCCAGTCACTGGGCTTTAAAGGTCATTTCTCCAAACAACTGATATACATGTCAGAACTATTTGATTACAGATACTACAGTTGTTATCTTTCAGATCCATGGAAGATCAAAGGAACATATCGTATTTGAAAGAGCTTGACCCTGCCAAAGGGTTAAGCTCTGCTGTTGAAGCTGGAATTGAACAAGCAACCAGTAAATTTTGGATGAAAAGCAAAACTAGATATCCTCAAAGAAGAATAGGGACAGACAGCATTTAAGAAGCATTCCAATGTGTTTATTTCCATGTGTACCAAATTAGGCTTTGGGAAACAAATTAGTTCTACCATGACCACACCTGAATGTTCTGATTAGAAGCCACTTTGTTGTGTAAGGCAAAAACATTTTTTCTCTGAGATTTCCATTCATTAACATGACTTTGATTTTTTCAGATTAAATGAACATTTAAATCCCTTTGGCAATTAGGTATAGTTTTGTTTAACTTTGTTTTGTGAATTTGCAGGATTATGGTTATTTTTACCGTATGTCTTGTACTCATGGAATCCCAGTATTGATATTTTGCCATTTTGTAAACTGAACTGAAGAAAACACTCAGATGAGAACTTGCATCATTTTTCATGGTAACAAAAAGAACCTGCACATAGTGAAACAGCATCCAATACATTAGGGAATGGATCTTGAAACAAATATAACTTGTCTTGAATTTAATGCTGAAAATAATATGAACTCATGTTTGAAGCCAAGCCTGAACCATGACAGTGGCTGAAAACAGGAGCATTGGAAATGGGATATTGGTCTTGCACAGCCCTATAATTAGGCTCAGCTTGTAAATTCTGACCTCCCAGTCCACAGTGGGTTAAATGTTAACACTGACTCCAGAGAGCTAATATTCAAGGAGGGGCTGTGGAAGTGGATTCAATCATCAGGCTCCAAACCTCAAGATTTTATGAAAAGTAACTACACTTGCCTGGTCATCACAGCACCTGCAGTTTCCCTGACTGATCACTGTTTCCAGAAGAATAGTTTTGTCTTATGTGTTGAATGTTTCAGTCTATCACTAAATCAATAAAACTTCAATTTTTGTTGTCTTCAGGCATGGCTTTTGCTCTTCTACCGAAGGTTCTTTCATCCTGAAAGCTGGCAGCAACATAGGAAACAGGATCCAGAGCATCACTGAGCGAACGGCTGTAATAGAGGGCAAAAATAAGGTATGATTCCTAGGAGCAGATAACCCTTCTGTGTGACAATGTGTGTTGAAAAGGCACTGTAAGATGCTTTCAAGGCAACAGTGAAGAAGCCAGTATTTTTATATTGTTCAGATATGAAGAGCTGCATACATGCAAATAACTTCCATACTTGGTATTTATCTGCTGAGATGTAGAGATGTACTTATTTCTGCATGCAGTCATATTACGGTAAGTGACATGCCAGGAGAGTGTATCAGTGGGATTCACCCACTTTCTTAGAGCTGCTTTCTTAGAGCTGGTCTGTAGTATCTTGGGGCACCTCAGGAGCACAGGGGCAGGGTTCCAGGCCATCTTTGCTTCATTTTGTGACATTGCACAATTTCCTGTTGTTTTTTCCTATGAGAATTAAACAATTTACTCTCATTAGAGACTTTATTCACAGATGTGGTCCTAGATTATTTGGTAACCAGTTTTTTTCTTGCAATAAAAAATTTAAAGGGCCAAATGAATCCAGGTTACAGAAGCAAAGTTTGAGAGAGATCTCAGTCAGAGACAGTAGGGCGGGATTCATCCCAGCTCCATTAACGGTCTAAATGTTGTGTCTCGTCCAAGTCAAGCATCCCATTATGGACAATGGGGAGATGCAGGCACTTCTGAAGGACGAGCAGGCCTGTTGTCTGTTGGTGTCTAATGTGGGAGAAAAAGCCAATGAGATTAACTTGCCAAGGGGCATGGAGGATTCTCCATTGGTTAAAACCAATGGATAATCAAGATGTTTATCTAAAGGATGCCCTAGAGCAACTGCACCTCCCTGGGTTAGCCATGAGACTAATTTGGTGTGCTTGGGTAGCCTGCACTACGGAGGAGCTCAGGCAAAGATGCACAATGCCATGCCACTGTCACAGCATCTGGTTTCACAGACTAGTTTGGTTTGTGGCAGTAATGGCTGAAGAGATTATAAATTTTAAAACCTACCTTATTCTAGGCCTGTCATTTCTAAGGACACTGAAATGCTTTTTGTAATTCTAAGGACACCAGGGACATAGGTCTCCTTTCCTTGATGGCTGCCTTCAGTCTTCTGCATGTAAAAATGGATATAAACTGTAATCACTCTCATGTTAGGGCCCTTTCACAGACGGCAGAATAAATAGGGCTTTGCGTGCAGCCAAGAATCAGGCCAGGGACTGCATTTTGTCCTGCTGTTGTATTATGTAGAAAGCACAGGTGTTTGTGGCACCGTTCCCGCATATGGGAAAGGGCTGGATCCCAGTGAGGCATTTGCTCTATTTAGCTGGCCACCTCTATGTGCTTAAAGATCAAGGCAAAGATGGGAGCAAACAGCTTCCTAGGGGAGACTATCGTAGGAAAGCACATGAAAAACGAGACACAAGGAGGGATTTGAAGGAGGAAAGGGAAATCATTTCAGGCACAGGAACACAGAGTCTATTCCAAAGGGGGAATGATGAACAAAAGATGATGAGAACCAGTTATTTTCCAGAAGGAACCTAGCCATGCTATAGTTGAAGTCTTACCTGCTCACAGGGTGCAGAAGGAGCTGTCTAATGACCAGACCCCATTCTCCTTGTGTGCCATGCATTTTGGAGACAGCGGAAGAGGAGTGGCTGAAATGTCAAAGCAACTTCCAGTCAACAGCAAATAAATTCCTCCCTGGAGGAAGATGCTAATAATGGGTCCTTGCAGCAGAATTGCAGGTTTTGTTTGAAGTCTTTGGCAAGCAGCCCTTTTTTAAAAATGTGCCCAGAAATGAACCAAGGCATGGTCTCTGCATGTGTTACATGGAAAGTTTTGCAGTGAAATTTAGTGGTTCTCCTTGGTATTCCTTGTCTTCATGATGTTTAGTTCATCTAAGAAAGGTCTATCTTGCATTGCTTTATTTCTCCTGGTCCCTATGGGGAAGAGGAGGTTAGTGAAAAAATCTCTTTGCTCCACTTTTTCACAGCTTTTCTAAGTTTTCTTCATTTCTGCTGCTCTTTGATAGCTTTTCAAGCCCAGCTGGATTGCTATTGTAAGTAGAAAATGCTCTCTAAGCCTGGGTTCCTGGCCAAGTTGTGAGTTGCATGATTTGTGCACAGACAGCTGCTCTAGAGCATCCAGGATTTTTTTTTTTTTCTGTGGGAGTCTGTAGCTTTTCACTCTTTGCAGTCCAAGAGACATTCTCGGTCTCCCAGAGCAAACTCAAAGGGACACAGTTCAGACAAAACCCTTCCTCATCTGCTGGGATATTGTAAGACTGTTAATAGCACTGAGCTCCCTGAATGCAGCACGTCATCACAAGTGTCTGGCTCTGAGGGACTGCTACTGTGAGCAGTTCTGCTACTGCAAACAGCTACGAAGAGCTCTCTGAGGCACTTCCACATCAATGGATTCCTGCTATCTAAACAGAGTGTCTACCCCACTTCCACATCCAAGCATAGCATGCATGGTAAAAACAATCTCAAAGCTCAATGGGAACAACAAAGACATAGGAGACAAAGCAGTAGGAAATGGATGAAGAAACTCAAAAAGTTGCACATTTGGGTTAGCATGAAAGGAGAAATGGGGGTGACCACAGGATGAGATTATTATAATCAAGGGAAGAGATGAACAAGGAATGGTCAAAAGGTTTCTTTTAGCAACCAAGGTAGCTGTTTTCACCTTGCTTAAAGACATTGTGCCAGTTCCACCCGTTTCCTGTATGTGCAACATCTGAGTCCCTCCAGTTTGGCTTTTCGCTGTGGTAGGTTGATTGTTTGTTTGTTTGTCTGTGGTTATCAAGGTAGCCACAAGTATGTTTTTAAAGTTAGAAAAACCTCAAACCCTGTGTCTGTACGGTTAAAGTAATGCAGGAAGCCTGTGCTACATTATTCTTCTGGTGACAGAGAAACCGTGACAACAACAGTGCTTTAGTAACATTTCCGTTGAAGCCTCTCTAAAAGGACGTTGAGAAACTCGAGTGCTATAATGGAAGAACTTTGTAATGTAAGTCATAATACTTAATCATAAGACAACCCTGGAAGTGATTTGGTTCCCCCACCCAAAGTTTTCATTCTCATTTTGTTGGACATTTCAATGCCTTCCTACAAAGTTGGGCTATTCTTAGGCTTATCATGTAAACAGGTCACAGACACTCTCCTGTCATTCAGCTGCTAAAAACCATCACTTCTCAGTGTTCCCAGCTAAAGCTAACTGCTATGTATAACTCAGGGCTAATGCTGATTATTATCATTCTTAGCATGATCAGTGTTCATTAAAATGTCAATCTGTGAATGATCTGCAATAATGAGGTACAAAGAGCCGGTGTACTCATTGGTATCAGTGCATACATATTGGGTATATGTTGTCTACTGTGTGTGCAGGCACACACTGGTTTATCAACAGCTTTGAAAGAAGGAGTTGATACTCCTTGTACAGGGGTACAAGAGCCAGGGAGCTGCAGGGAAGGTGAACAAAGATCCTGGGATGGAGAATGCACAGAAGAGCGCTAAGAAGGCGAGTTCAGATGAGAGAGAGCAGAAACCGTTGGCCAAGAAGAAAGGATGATAAATCCAAGGGAAGGAGACAGTAGACAGGATGACAGTTGAGTACAGGGAAAAGTTGGAGGGAGTGGGACAAAACCCCCTTGTTTTTTGAAATAACCTACTAGAGCCACATTCTTGAGAACCTGAAATGGAACAGAAGGTCCCTGACTGCCCCATCCCTCTGCTGCTAGCAAACGTTGAGGTCCCACTGACAATAACAGGTACCATGAAAGCTGGGTCTGTGTCACAGTGTGTGCCTCCAGGAACTGTGTATAAAGAATAGTAATGCATGAAGTTGTGGTTTATCATTCATATGTGTATATATGTGTATATATATATGTGTGTGTGTGTGTATATATGTATGGCCTTGTTTTCCACTGCATAAATACCTTACTGACACAAGTTTTTAGTGGTCCCATCCCTTGTGAGTGACAAAGCTACTTGACTTCAGGGAAAATGGAAAGTAATAACCCTGTAACAGGATTCTGCAAGACCAAACCTAGGCTCGCCCTTGTCCATCTCTGGTTTGGCTGGCAATGGTGGGTCAACCTGGCATGTGCTGGTTGTGGGTAGTATTAAAAACTGTGACCGTCCAACATAAAGGTGGAGTGCTAGATAGTCAGAAGAGTCAATCCTTTTTGGGCATGACTGGTAAGGTGTGACCATGCAAAATAGGATGGGCCCATCTCTCCTGCATCTTCTATGCCAAGCCCTAAACTTCTAGCTCTCTTCCATGTCCTCTCATTACTGATGAGACGAGGGAGCATGTGTTGTGTCTGTTCTGTCCCCTGCCGGGCCAGCACATCTGTGCTGATTGGCCATCTGGAACCCAAAGCAGAAGAGAAAGCTGTTTAGCTCCCTACAACAACACTCATTTTAATTTTTCTCCTCTACCCAACGGCTGGTTTTCATGAAATGCATAAGATCTTATGAGCTTTGAGTTGTCTTTCAATTTTGGTTGAAATTGGGCAATGAGTTAAAAAATTACTGAGGGCGTGGGGGAGGAGAGGATACTGGTAGACAGATGGACAGGCTGGCAGACAGATGGACAGACAGACAGTGTGATCTTCCTAGGAAGCCAGGCTAAAGGTAGCAGTGGGAGCATAGCTTGCCTCTCTTTCAGCACATTGCCACTTCTCTTGGGGCCTTCCTGAGCGCTACTAGAATCACTGTCAACACTTTTAACCAGACAGATTGCTGGGAGGTGCCAGCTGAGCCAAGCCCTTGGTGAGATTAAAACTAGCAGAACTTGGCACCTGCCTCTGCCAAGCTGCAGCTCCCTCCAGCTCCTGAAATCGATCCCCTCCCTCGGTGAGCGTGGGGGGCGTGAATCAAGCGCTGCCTCAGTCTACCTATGGCCCTGGGACGGGGGGCAGGGGGTGCCTGTGGTATAGCCGTCTGTAGCGTCGTCTTGCGACTCAACATCTGTGCGTTGAGTCTCAGGGCCTGTTCGAGCTGGGCAACATATGATGTAGAGAGAAAATGCAGCTCTGCTTGCTAACAGCAGCGACTTGCCTGTCTGCCCCAGGGGGCAGGGGGTGCCCTCCTGCGTGTGTTCATGTCGTGCTATTGGAGATATTTTGGTGTTTCTTCTGTGGTGGTCCTGAAGGTGAAGCATGTTGCCCAGATGTTTTGCACTGATGCTCCTCGCCAGCACGCGAGGCGTGCAGATCATAAGTCTTTGGCATAAGTAGAACAATCCAATGGTGTGCTGCCAATATTTCAACGTGGGTCTTCCTAAATAATATTCCTTTAGCCAACGATAAATCCAAGGGGGTGAGGAGAGCATATTTTCATTTCTTTCCCATTTTTTTTAACAAATACATTTTCTTAAAAGCATAACTAGGAGGGAATCAACAGTACTTGGCAAACCTGCACTAACCTGCTCAATGCTGAAAGTACAGTATTTTGTTTTTTAAATGTATGGGCTCTTTAGAGAAGTTAGCACAGCAATCTCTGGATGGAGCATGTTTATGCCTGTGTCTGCAGAGGCCACCTGGGAGTCCGGAAAGAGTCAAGTTACCAAGCATTTTCTGAAACCTCCTCTTGCTTCTCTGCCATCAGCTGGAGCAGTGGGAATCCTCTATCTATCTATCTATCTATCTATCTATCTATCTATCTAAGCTACTTTGAGACAAGAGAAATTCAAGCAGACCCTCCGGGGAAGACTGTCCCACCCTGACTCCAAGCACAATGATCATGCCAGTTGCTTTGCACTCTCTTTTCCCCCCAGTCTTTTCCTCATCAGTTTCCACCACGAACAAATCTGTAAATTCCTCTTCTATCTCTCAGGATTTCTGCTTTATGCCTCTTTTTTTTGCCAGCAGAAGCAGCAGCAGTATGGGATTTACTTCCCTAGCCCCTGGCTTTGAGATGAGCCTGTAGCATAGTGCTTCAGCTGAGATGATGGGTGCAGAAAAGAGGAATAAAGGATCAAAGCTTTGGTGGTAAAGGGGGTTTGTGGACAGATGATGCTCAAGATGCCAAGCATGTCAGGAAGGATGTCTGATCATGGCAAATGGATTCAGACTTTCTGTATATAACGTGGTTGCAAATCCAGGGCCTGAAACTCTCTGTTGTGAAGCCAGGCAATACAAGGCTGAGAGAACTTTTTCTCTTGCTCCTTTTGCAGCAATAGCTGTATAGAGGAACCATGTAGCACAGACTGATCTCAAACAGCCATAATTGCTCAATAAACAACAACACGCCAGGCTTAGTTTTGTACACACTGCTTCTCTGGTTGGTTTTGGTCGGCATCCACAATGCAGAACACAGACTGCACCACTGGAGGGCTCACCAACTGTTTAAAGATATGTTATCTTATGCTTATGACTAATTTATAAGTTAAAAGATTTATGCAGAGACATGTTGTCTCTAAAACATTCTGTTCTGTTGCAAAATCCATCTTGCTTTTTCCTAGACACTATGGCTTTCTCTGCCTCACCCTCCAGAAGACGTTGGTTGCGTGGAAGTTGCCTGTTAGGAGTGATTCTTGGCCCATGCTAGAGGAGTATTTGGGACAGTGCAAGTTGGTCAAAACCAAAACAATGCTGAGGAAAAGCATTCAGTTTAAATTACTGAATTTCAGTGCTGAGGAATGTTCTCTAGGGTCATTTAATATGCCAGAAAAGGCATAATCTATAACCACTCCAGTCAGCAACTGCAGTCATACTGCTTAAGTCTAACTGTATGTGCAGTCCTCAGTGTAGTAGAAGTAATAATCACATCATAGTGGGCTGGAGCAGTAAAACTCAGATAGGGTGCACAATTTTTCATTCAGAACTAATATTTGGTAATGTCAGGACAAAATACAGCTTGATAGTACAAAAAGATTTCCAAACTATTGGAGTAATTGTGGGGGGGAATAACTGACATGTATTTTTCAGGCTCAGAAATGCTCTGGTTCTGAGTATAGTAGGATAAAGACAGGCGTCCTGGAGTCAGAAAGTAAGAGCTTCATTCTCCTTCACTGTGCATTTTGGGTCACTGTTCCTACCTGGGCAAGGTTGCTATGAGGTATTACCAACTGATGCAAAAAAGGCTGATTTTTGTGGCAGAAGCAGTTTTTCACCACCCACGTTAGCCCTCTGGCAGATGTTATGGGACTTCCTTCTATTCTGAGTTAATGTTGATAAAATGGCCACAGGAATCCTGCTGCTGGGTCCTGTGTCCACACTTCACGAAATTATGTTTAAAAACTGGAAGAAATTCAAAGAGAATGACAAAATATAGGCAGGGCTGGACCCATGCTTTATAATTAGGAATTTGTAGAGGCCAGCCTACTGAATTTAGTAAAACAGGATGATTTTTTTTAAGGGCCGTAATTGTCTATCTGGTATTACTGAGCCTCTTTCATCTCACAGAAGAGCCAAAAAGGTAAGTTAGAAAAATTCTAGCTAGAAATGAGATGTACTTTGTTAGCAGACAGGTAGCTGACCATTGAGACAGCTTAACAGGGTAGCGGTGCTGTTAGCATCACTTGTAGTCTTGAATTTGCCATAGGGCAGTTTTCTAAAACAAATAAGCCAAAATCAAACAATTTGACTCCACTGTGTTTGTTTGAGCAGTGGGAAAAGTAATAGACTCTTTCTACTAAATAATGTTTTGGGAAAACAGACGATCTGTATTATTTAGGGGTTCAACAAGGAGTTTGGGGATAGCTGTGAAGTCTCTGAGTAGGAGACACAGAAGCAGTGCAAATGCTAAACCAGTGTTTATGTAGAAATGTAGATAACTGGTCCTTATTTATTACTGACTCACCCTCTTGTGCTTGTCTCTGGACTCCAGCAATCAGGCAGACTTAAAATAATGTATTAATGGCACAAAAATGATTTTGAAGGTTTTTAGGAAAGCCAAATAATTCCCAACAACAGGATTCCGTGGTCATACAATTTCCTCTTGTCACTGTCCCAGCTCTGCTTGTAACTCCAGCCAATGCATGTTTTACAGAAGAATTAAAAGGGAGACACAAAGACAGAAAATTAAGCTACTAAGTTGTATCTGAGAGCACGTCCCACTGCTGAGCTCCATGTGCGTGCCCCATGTCTCAGCTCCATATCATAATGACACCTCAGTTGTTTCTGCACAACTTTCTTCTTTCACTTAGTGCCCAAGCCATTAGACCATGGCTTTCCATCACCGTGAAGGTATAAGTGTTATTGTTACAATGGTTTTTATTTTTCTAAAGGCACATCAGGTGTTGTTGGTCCCTAGCCTTCCAAGGCCTCATCTTGCAAGTCATATCACTTTGTGAAAATATTTAGTGTGCTGAACCTCTTAATACAGTCATAGAATACAACGTAAAGAAACCAAACATATTATTATTTAATAATAGAAATATGAAGTCCAAGAAAAGGAAATATTCCAAAAGAGGACGAGTAAACATCTCTTTTGCCCCTGTCCTTTCTCACCTGACACTTACTTGAGAAAATGAAAGAGAAATCAAATGCACTTAGTGCCAAAAGGAGCTATTTTTTTCCCAGCATTATCCAAGGGTCCGAGGCATTCCTCACCTATTCCCTTTGCAGTCTGGGTGCCCTGCAGGCTGCTCGTCTCCTCGGGTGAACCACGTTGTGTCACGCTTCATGTTCTGTATCTTATCATTACACCAGCAGCAAGAGATAAATCAACCTGAAAGACACATTCAAAGATTTTTTGTTATGATGGCTCTGATAATGTAATATTTCTGTTATTCTTCCACCCTTTCCAAAACTGTATATGGTGACATCTCCTTTAAATAGCCCCAGTGGTGCCCATCACTGAATGAATGGAGAGACTGAATCATGAGACCATCAACAGTGCCTTAGGAGAAAGAGAAGGGAATCTTTAACCAAGTTCCTGATCGAATGAGAGCTAAACCTCTTCTTTCTTTCGCAGACCGCTAGCACTCTTGTTGTAGCTGAAGCCAAATCTTCTGGAATCTACAGCTGTGTGGCATCCAATAAAGTGGGAAAAGCCAAAAGAAACGTCAGCTTTATTGTAACAGGTAAGATCTAGTCCCCACTAGAGCCAAATGTGTCTCCTTGTCCCGGGATTATAACTGTTAGGCTGTTGTAGCTTCTTCATAGACCACAGTTTGAGAATTATTTTAACGTGTGCACCTGTAAACTCATACCATGCTTTTGGGTGATCCTGGAAGGGTTTTTCACAGCAGCTGGATTTCTAAGAAGGACACCAAATTTGGTGAATGACTCATCCCTCCATCAAGTATCCCACCATGACACAAATTGCTTACAAATACAGCAACCTGTAATTCCCCCTTTTAAATCACCTAGCTTCTGCAGTCATTCCATACGTGAAATTTTACTGTATTTTCATACACCAGTAAGCCAGTTTTGTGTGTGACACGGACGGTGTCTACAGCCTCATCCTGCTGCCAACCAGAAGATCTCATAACATAGTGCCCAGAGCAGTGCCAGCATCTGCGGGCAGCATGGTGCCAGAGGAGGGGTGCCTGGGGTACCCGGGCAGCTTCTCACAGCTCTCAGGGACTATCGCCACTTGTAGGTAGAACAGTGGCAGGGTATAAACTAAAGAGTTCTCTTCCCTCTTCTGAGAAAGACAACCTTGGATGTCGTTTGGGCCATGGCACTGAGAAGACTCATTGTGTTAGCTGCACGTATGAGTATGTTTCCATTTATTTTTCCATTTCTAGGTGTATGCAAGTGTTTGCAGGTTCAGAAACAAACTATTACATATTTGATTTCAGGAATTACTAAAAAAAACCACAATGAGTTTTTGAGAATAACTCCTGCATGAATTAGCAGCATAATGTATGCAGATGCTATAACAAAGGATTTGTTTTCTGGTGAAAGATGTTATTTTGGTCTTGTTAACAAAGTGGTAGTTCATAGAGCACTTAGGCTGATGACAACTTTCAGTGTAGGTCATTAAAGATATGCAATTCATTCCAAAATATGAGAAAAGACAAAAAGGTTAAAATATTCTGATACTTTAATCCCCAAATCATAATCTTGAAGCTGAAAGGGAAAAAGAATTTTAATGTATCCCATTTAATTTTTGTTGTATCTGTTTTTGTTGTCAGTCTCTCACTTATCATTCTGATGAGTGATTTTAGTGAAACTCATTCTGTTACTATACTGAGAGATATCAAAAGAGAGTAGACACACGCTCACTAGATTTGGTTAAAAAAAAAGAAAGAAAACTTCTTTGAAAAATGTCCCCCATGCTGATTTTGTGAACCAAAATTTATATTTTTTAAATATTCTGACTAGCTGCAGTAATACACTTCCACATTTAGAAAGTGCCAATTATCTATAAATATAGAAAACTGGTAACAAGCATGAGAAGTAGTTATTGAAATATAAACAGATAAGCGACACATAGGCAGGTTGTTTGTTAAAATACAGAAACAAGAAGAACATCTCCATGTTCTATTAATGGATGTGACAAGAACATTTACCACCTTGAAGATGACTGCTGTCCCCGCTCTCAAATGACAGTTTTGCTTTCAGCCCTATCCCTACATTGTGTCTGTTTGGACAGAAAGCTAAACAATGATGTATAGTTCTCCATAAATTAACGTGCCAATGGAGCAGCATTCTCATCTTTATGTGGAGACTTCACATGTAACTTTGAGCAGTCACTGGAAGTCACTCACTGAGGCTGTTGCTCTTTTAATGTGCAAGATGCTGAATTTGGCCTTCTCTAGCTCTTACTCCTCAGTCTTCAAAATGTCACATGGAAGATCCTGAAACCAAATGAAGCTGAAGTTTGATGGGCCCCATTTGCTGTACCCAAATCTCCCTTTCAAAGTTTTGATGGCGGTTTCAGGTATTTTAGTGCCGTGACATGAAGGAGTTAGTTTCCCTACTTAGATCTCGCATTCTTAGGTCTTGACCAGGGACAGAAGGAAATCCTTCTCCTTGATACCAAAGCTTGTATGAGAACACGCAGAATATTATGACTTTCCTTTGAAGACTGTTGTATTGGCTGGTGTTCAGAAGGAGGAGTGGCTGCTTTATTATGGCTTGGAAATTCTTAGTATCTTGACTGGTGGCAACCTTTCTATATAGGGTGGTGAAGTTGAAATGCATTAGTCCTTTGAGTTCCTGGAGCTGAGCACTTCAACTGTGTGACATGGAAAGTTCAGATCATCCACTGACGCTCAGTGGCACTGACTGAAGGCAGTTTGTTTAAACAACACTGCTGTTTTGTGCTTACAAAAATCAAGTTAGGCTCATTCTTCTGGTTTGTGCACATAGCGCATCAGTTGGGCTCGTGCGGTGTAATCATAATTCTCCTCCATCGGGCTGAGACCAAACTGCTGCGGATGGGTAACAGCCTGTGTTTCATGTCAATGAAACAAGTGCGTCCAGCATTTGCTGAAAAACACATTGAAGGAATAAAAAAATGACAGCCCTAAATGTTGATGGATGTGAACAGGACACTGCAGAGTACTTCCTTCTGATGAGTCCAAACCAAATACCTCAGGTCTTGTGTGACAGCTCGGGGCTAGTTTATCTTATATTGTTGGGTCTGCTGGTGCCATATGAAGCTAGCCTGAACCACACAAAAGTAAGCGTAAGAGAAGCGTCTAAGCAGAAGAAGGTGATCCCTTGTAGGAAGAGGAGCTGCTGCCCTCTGTAAAAGGGACAAGCCGGAAAGGATTCCAAAGAGCATATGGAGACAAAGCCTGTCCTGAACAGGAAGAATCCCTTTCCTTGGAGGCAATCTCCTTCAGGCCTTGTCCTGGGGATTAGAAAACACACGTGGTTCAGTGAAGCAGCTGTGGTGGTGTGAGGAGGCTCTTTTCTATAGGCAGAAACTGTTGGGAAGGTGGTGGGAAGGCAGAGCTTGTCCCAGCAACCCTAGTTTGGCAGCAGCATGTTCCACCCCTTCAGGGAAAAGTAGATCTGAGGAAATAAGTGCAAGAAGGTGTAGCAGAGAGGATCCAGTAAGGACAAGCCCTTTCTTAAGTTATTGTAAATCTCATTTTTTCTGGGCTTGAAATGCAACTTGCGTATGTGTTTCTGGGAGGTTTGAGAGTGGTATAATTTTATAGCCTGTGCCTGAGAGTGTAGGACATGAAAGTCCACGGGCTGTGCCACAGCTTTCCTTTCCTATGGCCTCTGTCAAATGGACATTTTTGGGGTGTTGTCACACTGACTTATTTCTAAAAGCAAATCTTTGTTCAGGGCACAAAAGTAACTGTGAGCCTTATATAAAGTGATGTGGAAAGGTGATTTCTGAAAGCTCTCCTTCTCACTGATACGGAAACAGTCTCTGTAACAACACCTTTATGTCAAATGTAACTGTGGTAGCCCCCTTCCCTCCAGCCTGCCCCTTTCCCTATATTTTGGGCTGTTTTGCTGGCACACAGCAGGCCCATGGGTGTGTTTGCAATTACAGAGGGTGAAACAGGAACAGCTCTGCCTTATCTCCCTGGTTTCCCAATGTCACTAAGCGCATTTTATTTTGAGATTCCTGATGGTGCTTGGCAAAGATAAACAAAATCTTCCATCAGGAAACCTGGGAGCTATTTCCACAGGAAGCTTCAAATCACTAAAGTAAATAAAACCCTTTTACATTATTCCCAGCCATGTTATTTAGCTAGCCTGAGTCTGTAACAATTGGTGAGAGGTGTCATACATTAGTGGACTCGTAGCCTTTAAACAAATGATTCGCTTGGAATCCTGTGCATTTTGCTTTTGTCCCTAGATTTATTCAGAAAATAGTCTTTCTTTACAGAAGACACATCTAGGAAGAGCTCCAGACCTGACAACATGGAAGTAGTTGCAACTATATTATTCTCCTGGCACGCTATCCTTTTATGTTAAAAATAGTTCATTAGCTTCAGTCCCAGGGGATCTTTAGTTTCATCTTAAGAGTTTTGCTTGGCTCTTCCTAGCTTTTGCTGAGTACTGGCATCTGCAAAAGCCAAAAATTAGCAGTATTTCAGACCCATACCTTGGCTTTCCCAACACATAGCAGAACAATTTGAGATTACAGTGAGTAGGACGTAGCAATCTCTTTGATTAAAATACTTAGCCACGATCAAAACTTTGGCCTCCTGATTGGTTTTAAGTGTGTCTGAATTCAATGCTTTTTACCGAAATCAAGCATAGGATTCACTTTATCTAACTTAAGCCTTAAAGTTGGGTATCTGAGCCTAAGCTGGTCATGTAGGAGCATTTCATAATTAAGTGTGAGGGATCAGGATCTCTGGAATTTGACTCATCTTAAGGCAATGGATTGCATTGCCCTCTGGAGGTGCCTGTGTCACTCCATGGGCTGTAAACTTTTTTCCATACACAAAACAACTATATTCAAGTAGATGTCTACGTTTTGATGGTTTAGGCTAAATATTTTGCACCCCCTGTATGGAAAGGTTTCATCTTAGTAGCACTCCCAGTCGATATGTTCTTAACTGAGACCAGAATCTGGCACCACGCACCCTTACATGTCAAAAAGGATGCTGATGATAGTCACTCATAGATGAGTTCACTAAATTTAAAGTCTTTCTTATAGTTTTGTTTGCTGGAGAGAAGAAAAAAGGGGATCCCAATGAAATGTAAGAGGAACAAGTCAACACACAGGCTTCAAAATCCACTCTAATATGTTAGTGTCACTGCCTCCATTAGGTTGATCTTTGGACTACACACCTGAACTACAGCTGGTGACAGGCACACAGTTTGCTCTCACTGCAAGGGCACAATGAGTTCAACCAGCAGAAATCAGGCCTCTCCCTGGAAGGCATCTACATTCAGAGGAAATTTCAATCCAGGACTTGCAGGAGCTCATTTACCCTGTGTTTAACACTCAGGGCTAAGTGTGGAAAAGAGGATATTAAAGGGAGCAGCTGGTGCCAGACTTTCAACAGGCAGAACTCTGTTTGAAAGGCAGAGGTGAGCAGGTCACGTTCATGGTCCTCCTGGGGAGGCAAAGCAGCTCAGTTTGCGTTGTGGGGATTTAGGGAGAAGCTTTCTGATGGATCGGTCAATCAGTGAAAGAGGTTACTGAAAGAAGATGTGGGATGTTATTCACTGGAGATCTACTCTTTATGTGTCCCTGCTGCTGTGACATGAAACCTGAAGCAACACTGGTAAGCATGGAACTGAATGAAAGTCGGCGTTGAGCTTTTCATGCTCTAAGAGACAAGAAAAGAAGGCATCATTCTCCCTTATGAAAGACGAAACCATTCTTATGATTTTGAGTCAAGTTCACAGCCAAGTGCCGTAGCAATCAGCAGTGAAAGAACAATTGAAAATGGCCAAAGTCAATGTCACTTGACCGAGAAGAAGGAAATGACTTTATCAGAATACTGGCTACAAATAAACGAAGAGAGGTTGCATTCTAGGAGTAAAACTTGGAAGTGCTTTCTCTCAGGAACTTGCTTCTACTTTCACTGAGGTCAGTGGCGTGACTCTCCTTCACCGGAGGGATGAGCCCCAGGTGGAGGTGGCCGGAGGCAGTCGGCACTGCCGCAGGTCTGCGCCGCTCCCCAGGTGGAGGAAGCTGCAGTAACGTTACAATGGACTGCAAACATGACTTTTTCAAGTATGACTTTTTCCATTGTCAGCTAAATTATTCCTGCCTGAACGATCTGCTTTGAAAAATCCTTGTGAAAACTTAAGTCGTATTTACACTTAGTAGATGGTTGGTGCAATGGTCCTTGATTTCTCTCAGGTGAAAATATTACTCATCTATGTTTAATGCCAAGCAGTCGGAATAGAGTGATCTTCATCCTAGTGCTGCCCGCACACAGCTGGCCACCCAGGCCAGCGGGTACTGTTTCTACTTTGCTCTTGGGTGGCTGACATGCTTTAAATGCATGGAGGGTAAATACCTCTGTTCCAAGGGAAATCTCAGGCGTGTAATCACAGATTCAGTAATTTCTCAGGATTTGAAGCATTTTTAAGAAGTAGACATAATTTGTCTGAATACTCGTGAATAGCAAGAAAACAATACAACCGAGCATGATGAGCTGCAGTATTTTTCTGCTGTCCTCTTGAGATTCATTTTCTCTCACACAGTTCACAAGCTGGAGCTGAGATCAGAATTTTCCTCCTTTTTCATAGTCTCACTGTGCTGTCTTTAAATAATTCTGCTTTTGGTACCTTGCCCCAGCCTGTCTTAACTTGGCATAACATTTATCCAAACTCATTACTTCCAAGAGCGACTTCAGTTTACACCAACTGATGTCTGAGCCCAAGTGTCTCCTAGCTCCAAGACAAATTGTAAGAATAGCTGGAGCCTAGCATATGAAAGGAAAGATTAGAGGCTTCAGCAGGAAGACAACGACATTGATTAGTTCAAAGGCTTCCTGATAAAGGGGAAAATATATGCCGTGTTAATTTTGGCTCATTCATTTCATATAAACTAAAAAGTGTTCTTGATTTTTGACAGATGTACCCAGTGGATTCCATATTAGTTTGGAAAAAATGCCCGTTGAAGGAGAGAATTTGATATTGTCCTGTTCGGCCAACAAATTCCTGTACAAAGACATTGCCTGGATTTTACCGAGGACAGTCAACAATCAAACGAAAGCAAAAAGGTCTCTCAACAAGGAGTACTCCATCACCCTCACTCTGACCATCAAGAACGTTTCCCTGGCACACTCGGGCACCTATGCCTGCCGAGCAAGGAACACATACACGGGGAAAGAAGTGCTTCAAAAGAAAGACGTTACAATCAGAGGTGAGCACTGCAACAAAAAGGCTGTTTACTCTCGGATCCTCAAATATAAAAGCACAAGGAATGATTGTACAACACAAAGCAATGTAAAACATTAAAGGACTCATTAAACAGTAACAGGTGTCTCATATCATCTTGATTTTTTATTACTGTTGCTACCTTTCAGGCCCTGAGGTGGTGCACATTCCCCCATGGGTTGGACGTAGGAGGAATAGCAAACAAAATCGTAATGCGTGAGCTTCCAGTTGAGTTCAGACGGGTGTTTTCTGCTTTGACAAGGCACATGGAAGCTGGGGTTTGGAAGATCCCCTGTGCTACATTTTGCATGTTGTTATTTTTTCTCTTGCTGTCTCCTACTGAGCGATAAGGAAAACTTTGGATCAATCTTTTCTTCCACTTTGATATCGGCCTCGTCAAAAGTGTCAAAGCTGAATAAACTGATTAACTTTAAAAACTGCTGTTTTCAGTCAACAATGGACATTTAATAAGTTAACTTTAATGTGCAGAATGAGCACAATTCAGTTTGAGATTGACTGGACTATATATTTTTTATTTTAATCTGATCTTGATGGACTTATAAATATTACCTGCTGAGCAAGTTCTAATGCTTATTTATTTGAAATTATTTTCTACACTAAAGTACATTAATCTTAAAAAGTATCTTCTAAAGGAAGTATGCAGGGAAGAAATAAAAATGTTGATATAATGCACAGACCTATCATATCATTTATAATAATGATGATTTTAAAACTGACAGACGTGAACCATGTTTCTCCAAATAAATCCAGGTAGACTTCCAGTTGCTGTGTTGGTCACTTTTTAAAGTCAGTTCTGCACTAATGTAAAGAGCTACTGATAAAAGTGTGAGTATTGCTCCTGGCCTGAAGATACAGGAATTTGTAATGTTGTAATTATTTTATTAAATGAGAAATATTACACTAACATGACTGACAAGGTTGCAGCCAGCACAGTGAGTTGTTTAATATGTGTTTAAAAATACAAATTCAAAACTGAAGCCATTAAAAATATTCATTGCTTTTGGGATGTAAATGACAATTGGATTTATTATGGGGATTAAGAACCAGCCAAACTGCTGAAGGAGAATTA
The DNA here is from genome assembly GCF_035582795.1 of Mycteria americana. Classification (NCBI taxonomy): domain Eukaryota; kingdom Metazoa; phylum Chordata; class Aves; order Ciconiiformes; family Ciconiidae; genus Mycteria; species Mycteria americana. Next base: position 199,184,503 of record NC_134365.1, read on the forward strand.
AGGGCAACCTAAAACTTCCTTGTGAGCGTTTCCCCTTTTTTTTTTCCTTCATCGTGATTTTGCTATGAGATGTTTCTGTGTATTATAAATTCTGTATAAGGAAGAAGTTACTATTTTTAATAGATCTGATAACTTTATTTTTTTACAATACATAGCTTTTATTATTTTTGGTTACATTTATGATTGATCATTTATATAGCATTTACATAAGCCATAACAAAACAGACCGTAGTGACCAAAATAGCTACAGCAGAGGAACAAAGTGGCTGTGCTTTTAAAATAGAGGGTGACAACATGACAGTTTCTTGCGCTTGGGAACTCACCAGACTATTTCCTCCTTTAGGTATCGAGGCTGTGTCCCACGGCTAAACTTGTCTTTCACGTGGGAATTGCTTTTGTCAAGTGTGAAAGGGTAAACAATAGCATTTCCCCATAATGCCAGTTTCATGGAGCCTAAAATGCTTAGAAAACAATTGATAACCTGGAAGTTGTCACAGTAAAGAAAAGAATAATCATTTATATCTTGAAATGTCACCTATAGCCTGCTTGTATACAGTAGCTCTTTTGTTCATTATTAGTGTGATGGCTTCCAGAAACAATGTGTTCTTGCAAAGGGACCTGGGTCTCTTTTTTTCTAAAATATGCATAAAAAGCAAGCGAAATCATTGGTGACTGCTTAAAAACGGGGCAAGTGTGCTCTTTAGCATTTGCAAGTCTTCAAAAGAATTACAATACAGAATCCCCTTTTTTAGGAGGCTGTTTTGTGAGAAGACATTTGATGGCAAGGTGGGCGGTGATGACAGGACGTTATGAATTTTCCATGGCCTTGGGAGCTGGAGCGTGATGACTTGTAGCAGCCAGTTGCCAGGCAATATGAGTCTGGGTCAAAAAAAAGAGATGTGGCAATTAGACTGTTCCTCTGTGAAATTGTTGTGGATCGCGATGATGTGTATCACTGCTGGGTGGACGTCCTGCCAGCCTGGCCTCGACGAGCGCTCGGAGGGCCACGCTGTGCAAGGATGTCGTAACATCCCGATGCGGCTGCCCGTGTTGGGAGGCACAGAGAAACCTCACTGGAAACGTTTGAGGAAAGCTGTTCTTGGTGGCCGGATAAAAACTACTGATGTCACTTTTGATGTCCTCAGATGACTGGAGAATCTCATCGGTTTGGGGAGTTTCTCTGCCTTCTGTTGTGTAATATATTATTTAGGGAGAAAGGTGTGAATTATATTTCTTGGGTTTTTTAAGTGTTAAAATTAAAGCTTGTATTTATATTTTTGTACCGATTAATAAAAATAAGTGAACAGACAACATAATCATAACAAAGGGCAAAAATGGACGGAATGCAAAAGTATACCCCCAGATGAACAAACTGTAATGTTTTCCCCCCATTTGCCATTGTTTGCTTTTGGAAATGCAAATTTTCCCTCCTTACTGCCCCGGGTCAGCTGTGTGCTCTGACGCCAGCACCCCCTTCCCCGCTCTGTCACCCCCCTGTCTCCCCTGGGCCAAACTCTGCCTGCAATGAAGTGCCTCAGGGCACGGAGAGCAGAGTTTGGCCCGGCAGGGCAGCGTTTGCGGGCGGGCACGAGGGCTGGGGACGAGCCCGGGGGGCTGCCCCGGGCGCTGAGCCCTGCGCTGTGCGTGCTGGCGGCCAGGGCAGCCCCTTGGCTTCGGGGTGAGCGGAGCGGGGTGTTGGAAACTCCCCCCTTGGCTTCACTGTAAAAATGAACGGGAGAAAACAGGTGGTTTGCAAAAGAGAATAATCCTTAGGTTGACCAAGTCCTTGAAAAACCAGCTGATTGCAGCAGAGAAATTATTGAAAGTATGTGAATGGTGACTGGATCTAAGTTTTAAGCAAAAAAGTTTTTCTTAATATGAAAACCCATCTTTAGTGTATGGCTATAAACAAATTAAAATTAATCACAAATAACTCACAGAACGTGTGATTTGCCTTTGTTGTGTCATCTTGTCCGCCTTCATTTTGGATGTCTGGGCTGGGGTGTCCATCAGGGACCGCTGATAAATGTGGAATGGGGAGCTCTTCTCAGCGTGCGTGCATGGACATGTGTCAGACAGTGCCTGTTCATAGACAGACCGTGTAGTGAACAATGAGAACTGTGCAAAAATCAAGGCGAGGTATCAATGAGAAGAGGGCAGTCTTCTTGGCTGCAAGGCAAATATTGTTGACCGTGTCATTGTGTAGGTATTTGATTAAGAATTTACTTTACAGCCTCTCTCATGAGCATTACTGTTTGGGAAGAGAGAACAAGTTGTCTACTACACTGTAAACAAAAAATAGCATTGCCTGTGGAAATTACAGACTTGCAGCTCAGAAAAGCCCAAACTGGTCTTTGCAGGGTCGTGACTATGCTGGAATTAATTTCAAGGGGTAAGAGCATAGCAAGGATAGCCTACTTTAAAAGTGCTTTTAGTACTTTGGGGTTCCTGCACACTGCATAAGCTGGTGGTACATAGGTGCTTAATTTTTGTGGAGAGTTTTATTTGCAGCTGGTAACAGAATGTCTGTGAAGATGGAAATGTCTGATAATCAGTTTTTCTGAAAGGATAGAGAATAATCTTACAAACACAGAATGTCAGGAATTCAGCTGATATTATACCCGAACTTGGTGTACTGGTATCTACTGCAGTCTAAAAGAAAATATTTGCAAAGAGCTGGTTTCTGCTTTGTTTTGTTTTGTTTGTTTTATTTCATATTTTGTAATGTGTGTCTTACCATGCTAGTAACTGCTGATCCTGACAGTGTCCTTGGAGGGAAAGATTGCAAATAATTGGTTCTTGCAAGACTGGGGAATTTGAGGGAATCTGCAGAGCATTTACATCTGTGAGATTGCTCAGGAGCTCCCCAGCTTCTCCATCACTGCTTTAAAGGAACCAAAATACCAAAAAGAATCATGTGAGAGTCGCAAATGTGACAGAAATATGTTGCCATATAATGTGCATAAACCTTGCACATCTTTGTCAGAACAGCCTTCAGCTCTGAACGAAATGGGGGAAGGAGTGGCAAAGGCTTGAAATGAAGATGAGAAAGATTCATTGTCTTGCTTCTTTCAGGGATGACTTTAACATGATGTTTACAGAGTGTTTTCGAAATGCCCTTCTGGGAGGCCCTTGAGCAGAAGCAGAACAGATGAGATGCGCTTCCAGTACTCATTGTCACTGACTGTCATGGAAATGTGTTTTATTACATTGCATTCGTATGAATGTCAGTAGATAAAAGTAAAACAGGAGCGGTGTTGCTATGCTGTGTGGCCTGCTAGCACTCACCTTCGGCCCCTGCCGTCAGGGTTTCCAGCGTCTGTGGCTGCTGGAGGATATGGGTGCATTTCTCACCAGCACAGTTTTGGCAGGCGGGCTGTGGTGGGGTTTGGCCTGGCCTTGTTGTGTTCAGCCAAACATGTGAAACGCAAAAGTGGAAGAATTTATGAAGACTTTGGGACATATAACACAATGCTTTTGTGCTTATGATTTCTGGTTTTACGTGATGTGAGTTTACTGAATATGATTTGTAACTGTACTCTTTAAAGTAAGTAAATGATAAAAGACATTCACGGGCGTCGTGGTGTACCGAGCTGCATGGTGCTATCAGTGATGCAGAGATACTCTGCTACAAGGGTGTCCTGCTAATTGTTAAAAACTTTGGTGTCACAGTTTGTTTCTCCTGATGATGCAAAACTCTGAGCTTTCATAGAAACTCATTGCTGTCAATGAACAAATGTGGTTGGTAATGGAGCTGAGGAAATCTTTTAAACAGTGTCATCACTGGGTCTTCACTGGTCGTCATAACCTGCTATCACTGGGTAACGGGAGTACTCTGTACACACCAGACGCTCTTAAGCAAACCAGAACGGTAAATAAAATTTGTTAACAATGAACTTGGTAGAACAGCCATAGCTGTTTAAATCAGTAAAATGCTGGTAGGGAAGATAATTAAACCCCCAGAGTTACAGGAATGTAAAACGGAGGTGTTGTTTTGTCTTGTAGCTCAAGAGGCACCAGCCCTGCTGCGGCACCTTACAGATCAGACAGTGAACACCAGTAACTCGGCCATGCTGGAGTGCCAGGTTCGTGGCATCCCCGAGCCCCACATATCCTGGTTTAAAAACCATGAGGAAATACAGCAAGAACCAGGTGAGAGCTCTGTGTACTCGCTTACCTTTTACATCCTTTTTGTTTACCCATCTGCCTTAGGTAGCCATTTGCAGAGTCACTGGCATCGGTACCCAGATGTAAGGAAGGAGTATTGCCTGGGTGTTACAGGCAGGCAGGCAGCAGCACGGGTGCTCCGGGTTATTCTGTCTCACTCCAAAACCTCAGCCAGGCTGGAGGTCTAGGCACAACGGGCCTCTGTGGAGTCAGTGGAAAAAATATAGCTCTTAAGTTGCATCTTGGAAGAGTCATCTCCAGAGAAACATATTTCTCTCCATTTACTTTAGAGGGAGCTTAAGGATCAGGTGTCTTGGCCAGTGTATAGCTAGGCAGGAGAAAACCAAGCTTGAGTGATGTGCGTAGGAGTACCAGTGGGAGTCTGTGGTCAGGCATGCCAAGTCTGTTCTAGGTTCACAGCCTAGCCACCAGACGAATTCCGTATCTGGGATCTCCAAAACTGAAATGCATCTGCCAGCAGCCAGGGAATCCAGGTCTCACACAGCAGAAAGGAACAGCTTCCCAGGTGGCATGCTGCAGCTACAGGAAAACTTTGGGAGATATTTACTGCTGTGTCCGGAATGTGGCTTCAAAGATCAGCTAAGGCTACATGTCCAGCTCTGATGGCACCACAGTCATGGAGGAGTTCCTTGGAGATTTCAGGTGGAGATGAATGATGAGGGAAAAGGCAAAACCTTTCTCATGGGAATTCATCCACATTTGGATCAGAAGCACACAGTGAGCTAGTGTTACAGGCTCAGGAAAAATGTTCAAGGAGGTTTGGTCTGCAGGAACTTGAATCTTCAGTGTAGTCTTCAATAATAACATTTTAGAATGTTTGTGTTTAAGGTTCTGTCCTGCATTATTGGAAATTACTATAGCATGAATAAAGGCAACTGGGAAAAACTCTGAGGATTTCTCCAAGTGAGTTATAAGCTTGTGCAGACTTGCAGCACAGACACTAAACTTAATCTAGAGCCGCATTCCATGAAGCTTTACAGTGACCACATTGTTATAATGTGCATTATTAACACTATCTTCTAAAATGAGTGTTATGTGTCTAACTTGTGTGTAATGCAGCACATAAAGTTAGGAGCCAGGAAGATGTCTCTAGAGAGTAGGTCAGAGCACTTTAGTTAGGTGCCTGAAATAGATGGTGGGAATATATTTTGACAGGCAGTAGTTCTGATGGAGCCAAACGCATAAGTGTGTACTTGACTGCACATTTCCTGGCTATACAGTGCCTTAAAGGCAGTTCTGAGGCCAAAGCTGCTGTCTGCCTCTTCCTTGCTTGCTGGAGTATTGCCCAGGCTGGCTTCTGGGTTGACCCATCTGGGATAAACAAGGTGTTGAAAACTTCAGGTAGCTCCTATGTTGCAGGGTACACCTCATGCGACCTCTCTTTGCACTAGCTGGGGTCTGTCCAAAAAGGGGCCCATCATTCCGTGCCACATGGGCAAGTGAGATTTGGAGCGAGTCTGCTGCCCATAAGGCCAGTGTGGACGCATGGAGCTGGGTCTTGGAAGTGCTCCAAGCTCGAGCTGCTTCTGGTGCAGACCTACGCCTGTAAGCGCAGGGCCAAGTAATCAGACCACCCATTTTCCAAAACTTGGAGGCATGCTGAAGAGCTCACTTGGACGAAAGTCTAGGCACAGTGCTAATCAATGTACACGATACCAAGTGCTCCCAACATCATTCCCTTAGGCTGAGGTTTTTCACTCACACAAATGCTTTGTAAACACTGATTTCCAAAAGATTCCCAAAACATCCAAGTACATTTGGCTTTCCTGCAGATAACATTGTGCTCTGCAGTCTGTGGCTCAGATTTCTTTTGAGAAGAACTTGCAGCAGATATTATTACACAAGGGCCTGTTTTTGTTTATATCCTGGCTCCCTCTCATTGCAAAATATTTCATTTCACAGGAATAATTTTAGGGCCCGGAAGCCGAATGCTGTTTATTGAAAGAGTAAAAGAGGAGGATGAAGGACTTTACCAGTGTATAGCCACCAACTTAAAAGGGTCCGTGGAGAGTGCAGCGTATGTGACGGTACAAGGTAAAGCATGACATTGAACGGGAAGAGCAAGCTTGCCAGGGTGATGTTCTTACTCAGGCTGGAAAGGCGGGGGTATGACTTGGGGCTCAGGCAGTGGTCTCTGAAGGCAGCAATTTGAAGGAAGTCCTAGCAAGGGAAGCATACCAGGTTGGAAAGGAAGCCTAGCAGGAAATGCTACCTCAGAGCGTGTTTACACTGACCTAAAAAGAATTGCTTCAACCCAACAAAGATCGGGTCAGGGTAGAAGAGAAATGTAAATTTAGTATCATCAAAACAAACAAAAAACAGAATAAGAAACACTCTCCTACCCACTCATTTTCCCATTTCAGGTTAATTCCATAGAAATTAGAGGCCTGGGATATTTTCATTTGTTTATTTTCAGTGTAAAGTGAACTGCCAAATTGGACAAGAAGATTTTAGCACAGCGATAGCTACACATGCATTTTTCAAAGGCACTTGTTGTAAGAAGTAGGTATGATCTAGTTATTTCCTTAACCATTACTTGAGTTATTTTGTTATTCATTTAAATGTCAGCCTTGTTCTGCCAAGCTTGACTCAGGCCTGTGGCAGTGACTTCTATCAAGTAATTTTACACTGCATAAAAATAAAGTTTATCCAGTGACTTTTCAGTTTCATTGAATACTCTTTTCGTTCATATATTATATGAGAAGTAGGTTGACATTCTCCGTATAAGTCAGTGCCATGTATAAATTGAATTTGACATAACCTAGCTTATTGATCTCATGTGTTAAGTAAATAGTCCTAAATGCATTTAGTTTCTCTTTGTAGAAGACAATTTGACTACCACCAGGTCTCTCAGGCAGGGATTATGTCTTTGTGGATGTTCTCATACAATTGCTAAATGTATCTGAATACTGATGAGTATTTGGATACTACCCTACAGCAGAAGACAACTACAGCTAGTAAATCGGTATTGATTTTCTGCCATGAGTGTGTTAGGAGTCTCAGTTAATGGTGATCGTTAATGATACAATGATGTTTTTGATTTAAAAGGTCAGGGATAAGTATATGTATTTGTGGGCTGGCCTAACTGGTGTAATCGAGGAGTTGGAAACACCTACCTCCTTATGAATAATGCTAAGGTTTTTACGGCCACTATAACAGCTAAAAGAACAACTTGTGCCTAAGTGCTTGCTGTCCCGTGCATCCTACCAATTAACAGTCCCGGACAGTGTAATTCATTATTGTATTGATTTTTAACATCATTGTAGCTTGGCTGTTTATTACAACCACAAGCATTCTGTCAGATGGCTTTTAGGAAGTCGTATCTCCTAGTCCATGATCCAGAGGTGAGGAAAGACAGCAGCCAGGAAGGCTTCTTCTCTGGTTACATGTCCTGGGGGACCACTGGCAATGTTCTTGTGTGATTCCGATGGGAGCCCTTAGATAAGCAGGAGATGAAGTCTACCATATTAAAATCTATAGCTTTGAGACTGGATGAGAAAAAGAGAGAGAGTTTGTCTTATCTGCTGTGATCAAGGAAAATGCCTTTCCACCCTCTCTGTTCCTACTGCCTGAAGGGACATCACTGGAGGTTTTCTCACTCATTCCTACACCGAACTGGAGTGTCTGTCCCTCTCCCAGGGAACGGCAGCCTCTCACCCCATCCCTGAGCCTGGAGGAACGAGATCAGGGCTTAAACGTGGGGCTCTCTCTAGGCTTTGCCATTTGCTTGCCTTTCTGAGAAATACAGACCCTGCAACTGCTGCTGCGAGTACCAAAGCCTTCCCTCCGACCCGGTGGCTCTCGGAGCGTGGGGCTGCAGATCAAAGGGAGCAGAGCAATGCCTCGTGCCGATGGCCGTGTTTAGCAGATTGGAAGAGTAGCTTGTGAATGAGTCAGGAAGGAAACTGTCTGCTCTCTTTATTTCCTCTGAAAAAACATTCTTATACTCACAGATAAAACAATGTGTTATTTTTGTATCTGAGATGGATGAATGGATGGTGGACTCCAAGGGTTGTCTTTAAATAATCACAAGCCGTGTTTGGTTTGGAAGCCATGCTTGCCGGGCTGTCTGAGGAGGAGAGGGGCCGCGTTTGTGGACACGTCAGAGCAAGCTGTCCGCTTGCTCTTGGCTGAGGAACTGAAGAGGCAGCGAATCTGCAAGGACTGAACAGGAACAGCAAATGGCTGCCAGAGCACCCAGTGGGCAGAGGGGACTGCGTCCCTAAAAACCTGGGGACACAAGCTGCTGGGCGCGGGGGGAACACAGGCTGTCTTGGCAGCTCTCCTTCGGGGGGTCACCCGGCCACACGGTGTCTGCCCTGCTCCCAGAGTGGACGACTTGCCATGAAAGCCTTGCCCTGCCGCTCCTCCTGGGGACCCCCACACCCCCGCTCAGCGGGAGCCAGCGATCCAGCTTAGTTGCAGCGGTGCTGCACCATTTGAAGGGGAAGTGTTGACGAAGGAAGGAGCATCTTTTACAGCTCACGCTCACTGAAATATGGATGTATAACAAGCAAATGAACACAGCAACATGCCCCGTCTTAAAGCTGGTGCTTGATAACTTAATGTGATCCCTGCTGATGAAAAAGAAAGCATCACATTTATTAAGCATTCACGGAGCTATTCCGACACTATGAAAATGGTGTTTGTTTTTTAAATAACTGTCTGTTTTTCTATCTGTCTACCTTTCTGACTTTGTGTCTCAAAAAGTTGTTGTGCCTTTTGGGTCACTCAGACTCTGAAGTCATCAGGAATGTTTCCATGAAGTTTAAATGGAATTCCCTGGGCTACTGAATGAGGTTCAGCCTGAGTTATGTGGGTGACTGTAACAGAAAAGGTGAACATCAGGGGACACTTAGACTCCTGTTACCTCAGAGGACCACCAAAGGGGGTTGGAAGGGAGTCCTGGAGGTCTCTAGTTCAACCTCAGCTCAAACCAGGATCATCACCAACACTACATCCAGTCAGTGATGGCTTTGGACAGGTCATGATGACCTCCAAGGATGGAAATCCCTCAGCATCTCTAAGCACCCATCCCAGTGCTGCAGTGCCGTGATTATGGGATCACACGGATTAAGCAGGGTAGACCACACTGGTGTAGGGGCGAGGGACATTTTGGGTGCAGCAGAGTGGTGCTGGTGTCCCAGGCATTGCTTTTTCCCTGGTTGACACCCGACACAGAGCTGCAGGGGCAGGAAGGGGGCTGCTGTTTGCTGCAGCGAGTCAGCCGGGGCAGAGCTGCACGTGGGGGAAAGTCTGTGTCTAATGAGGTAGCTGGTGGGTAAAGGTCTGGGGGGGGGGTCTAAGGGGGAGCCAGAAAACTTGGGCTACCAGGCAGAGAGAGGGATTTGGTCCTGCTTACAGCCCCTCCAAACTCTGCTAATCCTAAGCCCTCTTTTGAGTGTTCCTGCCTGTTCTGCCTCAAATCAAACCTTTTCCTACCCAGCTGAGAGGCACTCAGCCAGCTCTGGCTGCAAGGCTTTTAGCAGGACTAGGAGTCTGACATTTGATAACCCAGCCCAACCCCAGCCTGGAGAAATGCTTTCCAGTTGCTTAAATTCTCTCGGACATTTCAAAGACAGCAGGTTCACATCTCTTCGCTAACTCCTGGGCAGTATACGGTAGTGGTTAGGGAGTTGCTGCCTTCCACCCCAGGACTGGCTGTACCGTGCCTCACAGGTTTTCTGAGTCCTGCCGTTTGGAGCAGTGGCAACAAATGAACCTTCAGCCCCTCCAGGTCTTGCTGAATAAATGCCAGAAACCATTACTCGCCATCTGCACGGGTGCTGCTCAGAAGCAAGAGGAGAGTATCCATATGTAAAAGGAAAGCCTGACACCAGAGGACAGGCAAGCTGCATTAGGCTGTATCATTATGCCATCACTATGTCCCATATCTAAATCAAGCTGTACTGGTTTTGGCTGGGATAGCGTTAGTTTTCTTTATAGTAGCTACTATGGGGCTGCAGTTAAACCACGACACAAGCCTTGAAAAAAATACTTGTGAAAAATTAACACTCCTGGTATTTTTGAGAAATAGATACTTTATATCTTCATTTGTAGCTGCAGTTGTATTTTTCTTCAATGAACTTTATTCTCAAAGCTCCAGAATGGACTTGCCAGAGGAATCTTAGCTATAGGGCACGAACACAAATCTGATTATCACCTTTAGAGAGGGAAGATATTATGCTAGTTAAACCACAGCTACAGGAAGCAATTCAACCTCAAACAAAGCCCTGTAGCCTTGCCTAAAACCAGGCAACACATCCCCCTGGATTACCTGGTAAACCCACCAGTGAGACATCAATCATCCCTTTTTCTTGTGTCAGGAGTAACACTGAGCTGCCCGGGGTCTGAAACTGCTGCAAGTGCAGTTGACAAAACCACTGTGAAATCATGTTCAGAATTACTCCTCCTTGCCCTCTCATTTTCTCTCTCCAGAGGGTGTATCAGAATAAGAGGCAGAGCATGAAGGGTTTTTTGCATTTGCTACCAATCAGATGGAAAACATATTGTGGGAAGTGTGATATTTTGACACAACCACAGGATTTGCAAAACAGACTGCTCTGACACCATTTTACAAGTCCTTAAGTAGCCGTCTGAAGTGAATTGTATTTTGGCTTTTTTTTAAGATCTGTCAGTAGGCTCTCATACTCTCCAGATTTCTGATGTTCATGTTTTCTTACTGCTCCATTTTCAGTTGTTGTTTTTGTTTTTCCCTTTCTGTGCTTAATCTGCTCCCTGGTTTGGAGAGCTCTCCCAGCTCCCAGCCAGCTGGGTTCTGCGAGGTACTGCTGGGGACCGAGAGGGCCCCGTGTCCCCTCGGGGAACCTGGCCCATGCTGCTGGTGTGACCGGCAGGAGACCTGAGGGCACAGAGCCTGCTAGGGGACCAGCAGGTTGGAGGGTTTCTGGCCACACTGCTCGGTGGGGATCAGGATCAAGACCCTCATGCCATGCTTTGCACAAGCTGAGCTCACAGGTGCCAGACCGGGTCCATCCAGACCATGCGAAGGAGAGCTCATGGACTGCTGCCAGCTGCACCGCGAGCCTCCAAAGGAGACCCCAGCTCCCAGACCCCAGAGAGGTTTTTGGTGAGGGCTGGTGGGTTTCCAGCATGGCTGGGATGGAGGTGCAGGCTGCAGGGCTCAGCCATCAGCACGGAAGAGCTCGCCGAGCTGGGGCAGAGCAGGTGCAGTGCCCGAGGAAAGGCATCAAACGTCCTGGACAGCAAAACCCAAGCAGCAGCACTGCAGCATGCCCCGGATCACACCTGGATTCACCAGTGTCTACATCAGCACAAGCCCTCCCTGGAGCTTCTCCTGTGTGTTATCAGCAGCTCCCACACCGTGGCATTGCCACCAGGAAAGGGCCAGCAGAGCTGTCCCCTCCGCCCAGCCCCATCCTCTCCCGAGGCTGTGGGGACTGAGCGTTTCTGAGACCTCTGCTCCTCTCTTGGATGTGGGCTTGGCCAGATGGGTTTTGCTGCTGTATAAGGCGGGGGGGTGTGGGGTGTGTGAAACTGCATGAGCAGGCCCACACACATTCTCACACAGAGAAAATTTGGCTAAAAATACCCTGCAGCTGAATTTCCACCTCAAAAGGAAATTATTATCTGACTGGCCATCCTCAACTTGGTTTACTTCACCTCCTGCACCCCAAAGAAGAGCTGACTTTTTACTGAAAAACTTATAGATGGATCAAATTCAATTTTGCTGTGTTCAATACAATGGCTTTGCTGGGGAAACCATTTTTTTCCAGGCTCTGCAAGCCAGTCCAAACAGAGATTAATACCCCATTGAAAAGAAGCTGGTCCTTCCTGGTATTTTATTTTAATGGCAAAGAAACATAAAGTGCCCTTGCTTTGCAGGTCATTTTCTAAAATGTTTGCCGCTTGATTTTCCCAGGCACATCAGAGAGGTCAAACCTGGAGCTAATAACCCTGACCTGTACCTGCGTGGCTGCGACCCTCTTTTGGCTCCTGTTGACCCTCTTCATTCGCAAGCTGAAGAGGGTAAGAATGGATGGGGAGCTCCCAGCAGCATCTGCCTCTCATCACCAGCCCTTTGCTCATGTTAGAAAATCCTTCCCAGGCCAGTGGGATTGCTGAGCCTACCAAAAAAAAAAAAAATCTGATTCATTTACTGCTCACTTTTGTCCCCTGTGGAATCACCAGGCTGCCGATGGGTGCCCAGGGAACCGTGACTTGCAAGGCTGAGTATGAGTAAGCCCAGAAGCAAAGCCTGGGTGGGGGGTAAGGCTCTGAGACTCACAAGCATTTGAGTGCCTGACTCCCACCAAAGACATCCCCATTCCCTTAAAAGCTGTGGGAGTTTGGCATCTTAATGTCTTTGAAGATCTGAGTGAGTGGGAATGACAGATCTTCACAGAGCGTGCTGGGGTCTGGTTTGCTCACAGTGTCTGGTATAATTACATCACTTGCAAAGTGATATTTTACTGAAGTATTTTTGGTGATGCAGCCTCTAGAGCAGATGATCCTGTATCAGCATGATAATGTTAACTGCCCCTGCAGCTGACCCTCCTTCTTGTTCAAGGCTGACTGTGACGGTTTAAAGCCCCTTTTTGTTGACAGCACCACGTCTGCCTTGCGTGGTGTGTGCAGGTTAAACCACAGCAGCTCTCATAAACAGAAAATACAATTCTTCGGTAGTGCAGAAAGATCTCAGAGCAACTTGCGGGAGCGGATGGATTTGAGGGAAGGGACGTATTCGCACAACGGGGTGCACTGCAGGACGTGAGATGAGGAATGGCTGCACGTCCCGCTCTCCCCCGCTCCCACACCACGGCGGCGCTGAGCCCCGGCCGCTCTCCTTCGCCCAGCGGGAGAGGTACCACAGCGTGGTGCCACGGGGATCAGCTCACAGCCACCACGGCTGAGCATGTTCCCGCTGGCCGAGCTCCGTGACGACTGCTAAAGGTTCACTGCAGCCCGCCAGACCATTTTATCTCAACCTGCATTAAGGCCTGCTTGTATTTTAGGTTTTACACTGAGAACTTGTATTGACCCATGGGAATGCAGGACCAGACGTCCAAACCGGGGTGGTATAGCAGCAGTCATTCTGCCTGCCTTCCTACTGTCGCAAACTTTCATAAGAAGAAATGCATGGGAGTTTTAGGGGAGAGAAAAGTTGAGGTCTGCTGAAGCTGTGGAGAAACTTTGTAGCCATAGAGAAATTACAAAGCAAGTGGGACCAGTTCTGACTGCTCACCAGTAATGACAAAGGAATTCATAACATGACTGCAAACCCTTGGGAAAATGTAAGTTTTAAAAGTAGCAAAGGGTTGCAGATTTTTTTTTTATTTATTATGATACCAAAACTTGACATTTGCTTGTTAGATTGTTAAAAAGTAATAAAAATAATCATCGTTGCTGTAGAACAAGGGACTTTAACTAGATGACACGTGAAGGCTTCTTTCCAGATGAGGCTTTCCAGCTAGTGCTGGTCTATGTTTATGGTCTTCTCCATGTTTCTGTTACAAACCCTTACGCTCAAGGATTTATGTCTGGAATTAGCTCTAAATTGAATTTCATATACAAATTTCTTTGCCACAACAGGAAAAAATACTTTCATGCTCTCTGAGAGCATTTTCTTAAAGCCTGTCTGTTACCTATACAGGGGCAAATGCTATACTTAACAATTCTTCATCATTCAAAATGTTGTTTCAAATCTCTAATTGTGCCAAAGATTTGGTATTCAGTGCATCTGAATAAAGAAACGTAGGAAGCTCTCTGCACCTTCCCGCTCCCTGACTGCTCTTCCTGGGGTGGGTCCACTTAAAAGCTCTTCTAAAGTGACTGGTAGGAGTAGTCTGGTACACACATCTCTGTCAAGAAATACTCTTTTTGGAGCACCACACACGCTTCTGTTTCTATCCATATCCCACTTATCCATGTTCTGTCCAGGGTCAGTGGATGGTTTGGAGCAAGGCTTTATGCCACCTGACTTTTCCCCAGGCATCACTGTAATCCTTCTTGGGAGTAACCTTCTGTGTACTTGGGGTTGTGAAAGGCAACTAAACCAGAGCTATTAGCTACTGTCATTTTAGGCTAGTTATGTTTGTAACCAAAGCATACACAGCTAGTAATATCCTTCTCAAATAAATGCCTGGAAATGCAGATATTAGGGACATATTTCCAAGCTGTAGGGGAGGAAAGTTCAAAGTCACAGGGGGCAGTTAAAGCAACAATGAAAGAATATGTAGATATATCTGTGTGTTTGTGTATGTGCCTGTGTTCTGTTTCCATGAGTTTAGGAAAAGCAACATGAAGGGGCTCAGTTCAACAGCTTTTCCATAAATTCCAACTAATAACCAGGAAATTAGAGCAAACACTAGACCTTTTCTATAGAAATATAAGTATTCCTGTGTCAAGAAAAGTCCAGTGGATTAGAGTGGCAATCTAGGTGCTCTTTGAAGGAAAATGTGTTTCAAATGGATGGACTGCATAAAACTTTGAGATTAGGTTCATCTTTCCTTACATGTCTCATGTGAAGTGGGTAATCCATTTGCTCAGTAGAAACTGAACTTCTGGCAAATTCATTTGAAATTATGTGTTTGAAATTATGTGTTTGAGTCTGGGTGTTTATGAATTCCTCCAAACTCAAATAATTTCAGTAAATTTGTCAGAAATTACAGCAAAGAAATTAAAAAATTGTGAAAATTTGTAAACAGTTACTGAATTGTATAATGTCTAGTCTCCTGATGACTAGTCTTGCACAACTTCTCACCACATATGACCTATCTTTGCCAGGCATATGGAAAAAAATAAATACTGGCAGTTGAACTCCATCTGTTGCATATGGCCTCTTCTTGCTTTGCACAATCATGAAGGAAAGTTATTTTTATCAGCAATGTTTAGTCATTTGCCAAAAATATTTCTCTTGACTGTGCAGAGGGCCTGTATCATAACACCATATGTTAGTACAGATCCACATGGATTTCATTGAAGAAACTGATATGTCACATACGAGGAAAGCTAGAGGACAGAGTTTCTTTTACATAAAAAGTCTTGCAATATTTAAAAAAGCCAAAGGGAGCTTAACCAAACCATCTGTTGGACTGTGAAACATGCAGCCCTGTGGACAGAATTAACTTGAAACCCTTGATCCAAAGGAAGATGCTAACAGATACCCTTATCCTCTCTTACATTTTGCCATATTCTTTGTTTTCTAGCCTTACTCCTCTGAAATGAAGACCAACCATTACCTGTCAATCATAATGGATCCTGACGAAGTCCCTTTAGATGAGCAATGTGAACGTCTGCCTTATGATGCCAGCAAGTGGGAGATTGCAAGGGAAAGGCTTAAACTAGGTAATATTGGCATACTTCATGTTGGCTTTGCAGTGCTTGAATGAGGTGTACTTGTATAGGTGAAGAGGAGCGTGTGTGTTTTAGACACGCAGCACAATGTACTGCCAGATTCGGTGTGAGCTATTTCATACCAAGTGCCCTGGTCCGTGACTGACTGACAGCATTTAGGATTGGCTGACTGTGTCTACCTGACTTTCCATATGTATATTTTGACTCCAGGTAGGAAAACTAAAATACAGGCTATAATGCTGCACTCTATTTTTTGCAGACTGATTTACTTAAAACACGACATAAAAACAGGGCAACTGAAGTCTTCCCAGTCAGACCGCTGACTTGGATGCTTCTCTCTCTAGACTCAGGAGCCTAACCTTTGGCATTTACTGTAATTTTCTTCCCTTGTAACCTGGTTATGTGCTCATCTGGCAAAAAACCTATGCAGAAATGCGTCCTCACACTCCACCCTGTACCTCTCCCTGTTTCTCCCTTTCCTCTTCTCTCCAGCACACTCTCCCTGTTTTCCTTCTGTGCTGCAGATATATAAACGTTCTTGTTGGTGCACCGTGAGGTGCAAGAATGTGACACATGAGTCCACACATAAATAAATAAATATTTACGAGAACTTTGAACCTGCAGCTAGCTTGCCTACAGGTGCCCCAGTGAAAGGCGTGGGTTTGGGAGTGTTCTTTACTTGCTTGGCCTAGTGTGGGGCTGATGAGGAGGGCAGGAGGGTAGAGACCAGATTTTGAAGTTGAGGAATTGCTCCGGAAACCACACAGATTTTAGGAAGAGGGTCAACATTAAAATATCCGTGATAAGCTCAGCCTGTTGTTATAGTGCTGTTTGTTCTTTCAGGCGTGCATTAGGTTTGTCCTACAGCAAGGGCTAGAAAATCCCTGCATTTTAGCTAGGAGCTGTAACAGATTCCTTTTGTCCTCCAGGGATCAGGGACAGAGGGTGATTAGAACATGCATACAATTAGGATCACGCTTAATTTGCCTGCTAGAAGTCACAAGGCGACCAGATGTGGATAAGCACAGCTGAAATATATTGCTAGCAATTTATAATTGTCTTACACAATTCTGGGAATTAGGTTATGCTGAAACATAACCTTATGCTGGAGTGTCTTCACTCTTCAAATAGTTTTCTTACAATGATGGATCAAGATCTTGATGTGCAGACAATGTGATCGCCGGTTTATGCGATCCTTTATTTGCGTGTAAATCCCACCAAAAAAATCAAGCAGAAATGAGTGTAAACACCAAGGAAAACCCCACGTCTTGCAGGGTTGGTGTTTGAAGTCTGGAGGTGAGGAACGATGACCAGAGAATGAGTTAAAAGTGGAAGAGCTGGTGTAAACAAATAAAGAATGCTGACAATGAATGAGAACCAGATTCAGAGAAGTTGGGTATGTGCAGTATGCTAGATTAGCTCAGTGCAAGTCCTGCTTACATGGCAGCTGGCTCAGTCTTTGAGTAACCTTGGCAGTCTCTGAGGATTAGTGTCTCACAAACACAAAATGTGCTTCTATGTTTTTTTAAAAATATTTTTACTTAGAAATGCAACCCCTTCCAGCATCAGATATGTCTGATTTTCTCTTTCCACCTACTTATCCTCCAGGATACATATTTATTGTAACTTTTGCAAATAAGTCTCTCCTTTCAGCCCACATCTCCTTTGCTATGTGTTCCTCCAACACGCATACATACAGCCCACGGCTGTGATGCAATGCTTATGTAACAGGACTCCCCCGTCACCTGTAAGAGCTACAGATGTTACAGGAAGTTTCACACGCACCACTGAAGTCAGGACAATTAACATTCAGTATAGATTGGTCTGACTGAGAGCAAAATGTCATCTTTTCATTAGGCAGAAAAATGCTGGTGCTATAAATCACTGTCAGCGTGGTCGGCGATAACGTTGCCGTCCAGCGTAAGTGTTGAGCTATCATGCATTTCTCACCTTACTCTTGGGCTTGACCTTCCTAATCTATGAGAGGTCACACACTGCTGACGCTGTGGTGCAGGACCCCAAGGGAGTGTTGCCACATGGCTCCAGTGCTATGTCAAACACGCTGGTGGTAGATGGCTTCCTGAGCCCCACTCCCTCCTGTGCGCTGCAAGCCACAGCGCTGGCACCGAGCAGAGCACTTTCCATTCTCCTACACGTACAGAGCTGTTGTACCTAACATAATGGAAAATATGAAGCTGCGTGTGGGGAAAACCCATATGACTCAAACTGCGGCAAAGGACCTGAGAAACAAACACCTTTGAGCCTCTGCCTTCCCATTTACATGGAGAGCAGTGTCTGCAAGTGCTTTTTGCTGATGCCCCAGTCCAGCAACTTGCATGCTTGAAGGACCCTGCTAAAATGGAACTGAAATGGAAACATCCTGATCCAAAACTCCTTGACTGAGGGGTATGTTCACTTTAATGGGATCTGAATTGCCCCAGGAAACCAAAGTCAAGTGCAGAAAATTTAAGTAGAGCATTTTGTTTCCTTGGTGTGGATGTAGATGCTGCAACATTTCATACCTGAGCCAGAATGGAGCCCCCATAACCCAGGGGGAAATGGTGAGTGACCTGCTACACCACTTAGACATTCACAGGTCTATAGGACCTGATGAGATCCACCCAAGAGTACTGAAGGAACTGGCAGAAGTGCTCACCAAGCCACTTTCCATCATTTACCAGCAGTCCTGGCTAACTGGGGAGGTCCTTGTTGATTGGAGATTAGTGAATGTGGCACCCATCTACAAGAAGGGGTGGAAGGAGGATCCGGGGAACTACAGGCCTGTCAGCCTGACCTCGGTACCGGGGAAGCTGATGGAGCAGATCATCTTGAGTGCCATCACATGGTATGTAGAGGACAACCAAGGGATCAAGCCCAGCCAGCATGGGTTCAGGAAAGGCAGGTCCTGCTTGACCAAACTGATCTCCTTCTATGACAAGGTGACCCGCCTAGTGGATGAGGGGAAGGCTGTGGATGTTGTCTATCTAGACTTCAGTAAAGCCTTTGACACGGTTTCCCACAGCATTCTCCTGGAGAAACTGGCTGCTCATGGCTTGGACGGGTGTACTCTTCGCTGGGTAAAGAACTGGCTGGATGGCCGGGCCCAAGGAGTGGTGGTGAATGGAGTTAAATCCATTTGGCGGCCGGTCACAAGTGGTGTTCCCCAGGGCTCTGTGTTGGGGCCAGTTCTGTTTCATACCTTTATCAATGATCTGGACGAGGGGATCAAGTGCACCCTCAGGAAGTTTGCAGACAACACCGAGTTGGGCGGGAGTGTTGATCTGCTTGAGGGTAGGAAGGCTCTACAGAGGGACCTGGACAGGCTGGATCGAGGGGCTGGGTCCAATTGTATGAGGTTCAACAAGGCCAAGTGCCGGGTCCTGCACTTGGGTCACAACAACCTCATGCAACGCTACAGGCTTGGGGAAGAGTGGCTGGAAAGCTGCCTGGCAGAGAAGAACCTGGGGGTGTTGGTTGACAGCCGGCTGAATATGAGCCGGCAGTGTGCCCAGGTGGCCAAGAAAGCCAACGGCATCCTGGCTTGTATCAGGAATAGTGTGGCCAGCAGGACTAGGGAAGTGATCGTGCCCCTGTACTCAGCACTGGTGAGGCCGCACCTCGAATCCTGTGTTCAGTTTTGGGCCCCTCACTACAAGAGAGACCTTGAGGTGCTGGAGCATGTCCAGAGAAGGGCAACGAAGCTGGTGAAGGGTCTGGAGCACAAGTCTTGTGAGGAGTGGCTGAGGGAACTGGGGTTGTTTAGCCTGGAGAAAAGGAGGCTGAGGGGAGACCTTATTGCTCTCTACAACTACCTGAAAGGAGGTTGTAGAGAGGTGGGGGTTGGTCTTTTCTCCCAGGTAACAAGCGATGGGACAAGAGGAAATGTCCTCAACTTGTGCCAGGGGAGGTTTAGATTGGATGTTAGGAAAAATTTCTTCACCAAAAGGGTTGTCAAGCATTGGAACAGGCTGCCCAGGGAAGTGGTTGAGTCACCATCCCTGGAGGTATTTAAAAGACGTGTAGATGTGGTGCTTAGGGACATGGTGTAGTGGTGGACTTCGCAGTGCTAGGTTAATGGTTGGACTTGATGATCTTAAAGGTCTTTTCCAACCTATACAATTCTGTGATTCTGTGATTCTGTTATCCCAAACATGGCCAGTGTAGCTGCTTGAGAGCTGTGACAGGTTGACTGCTCAGATGGTTGGGCATCTTAATATTCCTCTGTTTAATTCCTCCATTTAATAATTCTGGAATTACTTCGTGTGTCAACATAAGCGGCTTTTGCAAGACCAATCTGTTAGAGTCATAGACACAATCTATGTACTAAACTGCAGAGTTCGATCTACGAACTGAAAAGTTAGAGCAGCCCTATTCTGCGCTAACATTTAGCACGGTACAAACAGTAGTGGAGCAACGAAGACTAATACATCAAGTGTTGTTACAGTTTCCCATTAAAGCACAGTTGTTGTTTAGAGAAGGAAGTGTTGTTTCCAGTACTCATTCTCCTTTATGAAAGGTTAGCAGCTTTATGGAGCTTTATGAGCTAACTGGTATGTTTTCCAAGTGGTGACTAAGTAGGTTATCTCGATGTGGGAAGTGAGTTAACAGTGATGGAAACAGATTCAAGCTATGGATTAAACAAAGGTACGATGGGTTTTATAGGACCTCAAATTGCATCTTCATCTTGTAGAAACCATGACCAGTCAATACATTAAGGACTAGGAACATCAGTTCACCAAGAAAACTGAGACCTTAGTCTTAATGTTCCTTCCCTTATACACCTGTGATATACAGTAACTGAAAAAGGTGACTGTAGATTTTCAAAGATATACACCGATTCACTTGTATTTGTGTGTCAAACTCTAAGCCCTTCACATACCAAGGCTCAGTCTGTTGATGCTCTTCAGCCATCCAGATTAAGTTATTCATGGGTTTCATTTGCTGTAAAAAATGCAACACTTCTGCACATATAGGGGGGAAATAAATTTCTGGGTCTTTTTTTTTTTGTCTTAGCGTATTCCACTTCATGTTTCCATTGCTTTGATAACATATGCTGTTTGCTTCTACTGACAGACATACTGAGAATTACAGTTGAGAGATGTGATGCACATATAAAAGGTAGTGTCTATGTAATTTAATTTAGAATTGACAGCAGCTCTTTTCTTCTGCCTGTGAGTGTCTGGGTGGGATTCACTCACTTAGCTTTAGACATCAACAAGGCAGACATCCAAGTGAGAGCTAGTCAAACAGATGCCCATTATAGAAAAAGGAAATTGTTCTATGGAGATGGCTATGTCACAAGTGCGTATCTGAGAAATAAATATATGGCACATGTTATCCTTCGCTTTTGTATGAAAAGCTGGCCTTTATTTTCTGCTCTTTTCCTCTACACCGCAAAGCCTGCCGCTATACTCTTGCTAGCCACGTAGGTGCCTGGGTTCTGCTGAAGGTGAAGCACAAATACAATCTGAAAATAGTTATTTGGAAATAAAATTTATTGCTAGCTGATACACTGACAAGATCTCTCTGATCAAAACTCTGCCAGCCACTTGAGAAGGGCAGAGGTGGCCAGGCCTGTCCACATGAGCATGTTGTCAAAGAAGTGGTCAATACTCCCTGCTTCAAATAGTAAGAAATCATGAAGGAGGCTGTGAAGATCACAAGATTGGCATAAAATGTAATGAACTCTAGAAAAGTTGTAACAGTACCCTTGGAGTCTTACCTGGCTCTGAACATGAAGGACGAGGACACTCAGCTTCTACTGCTGGGGAATTTTATTGATGCCCACTGATTTCTCTCAAGGACCTCTGGGTGCCTCTCCTGGGGTCTGCTCAGTAGCAGCACGGTGATGATATCACAGCACAAATGTGTGCCCTTGGACACCTAGAAGCATCGTACCCACCATGAGCAAACCCATCATTTGTCACTCCAAGTCCCCTCTCACTGAATCCCCCCAGGCCTCATTTTGCAAATGTAAAGGTCTCATTTGCACAGATTTGCAGCTTCTCGCCACTCCATGATCTCGACCATGGAGGGCTTGCTAGGGAAGAGCATCAGAGGGTTGTGCATGTACTCCAGGAGCTGCAAGGCAAAGTTGCTGCTGCCTCGCTGGAATGAAGATAATTTTAAGGCACCTTGTTTGAGAAGGAAGAATTTCCTTTGTAAAAATTACCAAAGTCTGTATCAAGCTGCATCTCAGCGTGTGTGCAAGTTTAGGGGAAGGCCCTATGTTGTTGTGGACATAAGTAGCAGTGTCACAGCCTGCTGCATGGTGCAGTGTGCTCACGGAAAAGAGAAGCAAATCTTTCTGCTGCCAGAGCTAGACTGAAAAAATTGGGTCAGAAGCCAGTGTACCTCCACTGAATGGTTGCATTCATTTAGCATCATTTTCAATCATATCACTTATTCCCTCTAATGACTCTGTCTTCTGGTTTGTCTGCTTACTCTTAAAAAAACAAACAAACAAACAAAAAACCTAAAACACCTATATGTTGGGAATATACATGGGGGACTCATTATAAAGCACATTTTTCAATTCTTTATCTATGAAGCCATTTGCGGACAAGATTTATTTTTTACCAGAATATCTCTCTAATTTATTTTCTTTACAGGAAAGTCACTTGGACATGGAGCTTTTGGAAAGGTGGTACAAGCATCTGCTTTTGGAATTAAGAAATCACCAACATGCAGAATAGTTGCTGTGAAAATGCTGAAAGGTATCTTGCTGCAAAGCTGGGATGGAACAAATGATGCTTTATATAGTGTCCCACTTCTAATATGATTCTGTAGAAAGCAAGTGTGTATGATGTTACCTCCCACCAATAACTCTCTGAAGCCTCCAAAATGTGTACACCAAGTTTCAGATCCACCACAAGCGAAATGGCAGAACTATAAAATAAAAATTGCATTCACAGTAAAAACGGCAATAAATTGTCACATGATACAGGAGAAAGTTTCAGATGCAGTGAGAACCTGATTGCCTTTTTTTTTTTTTTAATCTGGTTCCACGACTTCAAATGCCAGAAAGAATGAAAAAGTCACGTTTGTAGGATCAGAATGGGCAACTGGATTTCCTGTGTACCCTATGTTGTACCATTCTGCTAGACTGACCCTGCACTGAACACCGTAAATGAAATTTCGCTGAAGCATAAGGCATCCACCTTGATGTGAAGACACTTGGATGGAAGCTTTCATATTTTCTTTGGTCATTAGTTTCAATGATTAATCATCTCGTTAAAAACAGGTGCTTTATGTCTAATTTGCATCTGTCTGACTTTTGCTTCTCATTCTAACCTTCTCCATTAGATTATATAATGATTTTTCTTCATGAAGGCCCTTTTATTAAGCTAAACAGATCAAGCTGTTTAAATCTTGGAGTTGTTGTACAGGTGTGTCCTCTCTGAACTGTCTGCAGGCTCACCACATGGTGCTTAGGACATTGACATCCAAGGTTGTGCAGTGGATTTGCCAGCGCTCTTCATACAGCAGTGCCCTTCCCAAAGTGAAATCGTCTCCCAGCTGTTCACTGCCACTTCTCTCATTGGAGCAGAAAGGACAAAGACCCTCATCAATTTGAAGAGGGCACGTGGGAAGTTAGCAGGCAGGATGATATTCAGCAGCAGTCTGCAGCAGCCATGGCTGAGTTCCCTAGCCCAGAGTCCCGGTGGCATCCCTTCCTATATATTTAGCTTTCCCTTGTTCATATCTCTAAGGATCATATCAGACTTTTTTTTTTTTTTTTTTTTTTTGCATTGCCCTGGGAGCTTATGCTGCATTGCTTATCCGTCTTAATCCTTGAATCCTTTTCAGTGTCATTCTTTGCCAGAACAGGGACACATCCCCTGTTCTGCCAGTAAGGCTTGGATCCCTGATGTTCTCAGTTGGCTCTGTTCAGGCATAGTTTGAATACATCCCTCTTACCCAGTGGCTCCTAGCTTCACAGCTGCATACTTGCTTATCAGTTATCAGGAGATCTGTACATGTTACTTCCAGCCCTTGGAGGGGCATGTGCGAGTCCCTGCAACGCTCAACCTGAAATAGCTTCTATTTCTTGCCAGCAATGACCTGGCAGCTGTACTCTGTGTAGGGTGTGCCCTCTTGATATTGTCCTCAAGAGGCTTGTTCTGCAATATAATATCAAATGCTTTAGTGGGGGTGGTACGTGCTACTGTGACATCTAGCATCATTCCTTCCCCAAGGAAGGAATTTGCAGCTGAGAGGGTTACAAACCTTTCTCCTCTCTTTTGTTGCAGAAGCACAGAAATACCCTGTTAGCCAACACCAAATGAACAGCTACCCTGCAGCAAGCACATCTGGAAAATGAGAGGAAACTAAAGCTCTAGTCCCTGTCCAGACCTTCTGCAGCAGTGGGCCAATAGCCATCTACATTACTGTTTTGGATGGCCAAAACAGTGGATGGCCTGTCACCTGGGTCACCACCTGACCCCTGGTTAACTGAGCTGTTTTGCTAACAAGCAGACATATGTGCTGGCAGAGTGGTCTGCCAGATTCAACATCTCTTTATGTACAGCAGCAGGCTTCTTGAGCCAGCCAGCACCATCAACGCAGCAGGGGCTGGTTGCTCCTGGAATAGATGGGAGCAGACAGCAGCGACAAGAAGTCTTCATGGTGGGATTCATGTGTGTGTGTGCAGGGTAGATGCTTGTATCTGAGTTAGTCACTCAGATTCCCTTTATTGTCAGTGGTGAGAAACAACAGTTCATCCCATCCTAAGGCAGAATCTTGCATATGGTGAGCTGAGCTCTTGTTTAGATCTGCTGACTATGAAGAGAGCCTGTGGTGACTAGATCCTCAGTAGGCATCTTCACTATGGGCACCTAAAGTTAGGGGAGTTCTGCCCCATTCCCTGTGTCCTCACTAGATTATCCAGGAACTTTGCAGTCATTCATGGGCTTTGTCCTTGCACAATTCCCATGACGTGGAGGGAAAGTGTCACCACCTATACAGATGAATAGTGGGTCACCGGGTAGATGACAAGTTTTCTGTGGGGCAACCAAGAAAATCTGTTTCCATTCAGATGTTGAAACCAAGCCCTTTAAGACCTAGCTCTAGGTTCTTTCCACTGGACTATTCTTACTCTTGGTGTCACTAAACTGAAAAAGTCCTTTTGGGTCTACACAAAGCAATATGTTTTTTCTTGTTTTCTTACCAAAACAAAATTCTGCAGAAAAAAATTTGCTCACAGGGAATTAAAAGTTTCACTCAACACTAAAGAGAATCTTTTGGGGTTACTTGTGGGATTTCTTATATCATTACTATTACTATTATTACTCATATTGATCATAACCAATAAGGGTGAGATGCAGTCACCTAAATTTGACCACTTAAAATTTACTTCCCTGGTCTACCTTAACACTCCAGGCTTCCTCTATAATGAACAGAACCAAACAATCATCACCGAAGGGTGGTTCTTCTCTTCCCTACACAGATGACTAAGGCTGATGGTTGCATCAGCCTCTGGAAATGCTTTGCTCTTGCCACTGACTCCTCCAGACGTTGATTAGTTCAGGCTAGTACGTAACCCTTAGATGGCTGAAGTCAGGTCAGCTGAAACCTACTTTATATAGAGTTAATTATAGTCTTGAAATCCCTCTTTATTTGTTCTTTCATTTTTTGGCTGAAACGACAAAACTATTCATGTGAAAAAAATTTCTCTCAGTTCTAAATATAACAGAGTCTACTGGGAGGAAGTTGAGTGCCTAACTCTTTTTATGGGTTTTATTGCAAGTAAGAGGATACTGAGCAGGGAGGAATAGACAAGGAACATTAGCACATGAAGTACATCCAGTAATGAAGGTTATTTCAATGGAAAGTAACGAGAAGTGGTAAAGCTCAGCAGGAGCAGTTCTTTGTCATTTCTTTGTCATTGACTTTATTTTGCATTTACAGAAGGGGCCACAGCAAGTGAGTACAAGGCGCTGATGACTGAGCTGAAAATCCTGATCCACATTGGTCATCATCTCAATATTGTGAATTTGTTGGGAGCTTGCACAAAAAATGGAGGTAAAAAAATCTGCACTGCACTGAAAATGGGTTTGGATCACCTCCCAATAACAGTCAGTTGGCCATGTTGTTTTTCATCCAGAGGTCAAGTTATTAACTTGAAATATTTAAGCTCGTCCTGTGGTTAGTGAAAAAAAGAGGAAGAGAAAAAGAGATTTTTAGTCATTTAATGAAGTGATTAAACATTTTCTGTACTTAAACCACCTTTTAGTATTAACATGAGAAGTGTGAATTTCAGACCATGCCACTTGTCCTTTTTCTCACACACTTCACTGCACAAGCTCAAGTTAAATCTGATGTGGAAAGGTTGGGAACAAGGGATATTGGCTGTTGGCCCTGAACAATAAATCACAAGGCAACTGTTGTAAAATCTTTCACAATATTCCACTAAGAAAATCAAAGGGCCAGCATGAGTGATCGTTTGTTTTAGATATGTCACCTATTTTAGTTCAACAAGCGTGTGTGGGCTGCGGGACTCCAGTCTGAACGCAGACTGCCCAAAGAGGAAACAGAGGGTTCCTCAGGGGCCAGGTTCATGACCCAGCTTTAAAAAATTAGGCCCTTCCCTAATTTCCAGAAACAGTGTTGTTTTGCTAACATGTCCAGTGTCCTTCAGGCAGCCTTCTACTTCATTAGGACGTATTGTTAGTTATTCTGGACTCAAGTTATAGCTACAGGCATGAAAGACTATTCTTCTTCTCAGAACTGATGACCCCTTGTATTGCTTTATGCTGCTCAAAACGCACTTCCTTTTTGCCCAGGGCCTCTGATGGTGATTGTTGAATACTGCAAGTATGGGAATTTATCAAACTACCTGAAGAGCAAGAGGAATTTTTTCTGCCCCAACAAGGTGAGGAGGCTCTGGTAGGGTTCATCTTACCTAACGTAAGTGTCAGTAATATAGATGTCAGCCTCTGAGCTAGTCTCCTTAGACTCTCTTCTACCAGAGGAGAGAAACTGCTTTTGGGTGCAGTTCACCTGACCTGTTTTAATGTTTGGTGTGGGATGTGCTGTGCTCATTCTTCTCCCCTGACTGTGCAAGGAGACTGCTGTGAGTAATTAGGATGGAGCCATCTACAGCAAGAGGAAGTGAATCCTATCCAAAGTGTCCCCACATGCTCTCGCCCTGCTGCTGACGAACCCATTCCTGCTGAGCTTGGGGTCACTTCAGAGGCTGGTGTCAGTGAAACCGAAGGAAGTGGTTTTGCCCACTGATTTCAGTACCACTGGGAAAACAACCGAGATAATGCCATTTAAAGCTCATGTTCCAAGACACCCTAATGTTCAGAGATTTGCAAGTAATCTTCTTACTGTGTGAGGAGAAGGGCTATCAAGAGGAAAAGAGATTAGAGTCTTGTCCTTACATCCCACAGCCCTCTGAATCAAATCCACAGCATGTTTCTTACTACAAACCTGAAATCAAATGTGCCAACTATATCCCTGCTTGTGCTCTTTCAGCAAAATCCCCCAAAGGATTAAGGGCTCTGAAGTGGGATTGAGGAGCCTGGACCCAGAACGGTACTCCTCAAAACCCCTGCTCAGCTGTGCCAAAAGCTCAGCAGCATGTCAGGGTTTTTTCGTGAGGGCTCTGCGGGAGGGCACGCTCGAGAGGACCTCCCCCTCCAAAGGGCTTTGCCTGAGTCTCTGTTCCCAAAGCCATCCATATTGGACTCTGCATGAAACACAGCAGCCGCCTCCTCCAACGTGCGGGTGTTGCCGTAGGAGGCTCAGCAGGGAGCATGGCCGTGGGGGGGTCTGCCCTGGGGGGAGCTGCTCACATCCCCCCGGTGAGGAGCCTGCCTGGACTCGGTGCTCCGGCACCCCTGGGAAGGGTGCCCCAGAGGGAGGGAGGGAGGGAGGGAGCCCAGCTCTGCACCAGCATGTGCAGGAGAGAGACATGGTCACAGGACAAGAGGAAAGAGGAGAGGGGGCAAGAGCATGGCCAGGTGGCTAGGCTGCTCTCCAGGTAGCAGTGGGGAAGCATTTTCCAGTGTTGCGTGTGTCCCATTGAGCCGTCATTGACCGTAACATGAAAGCATTGGATAAAGGCATTGGGGAAGAGAGGCAGCCGCTTCTAAAAGCAGCTGTATTTCAAACACAAAGTGCCCTTGCTCCTCGCTGGAAGGGCTTACAGCCCCGTGCCAAGCACTGTGCAGAGACATAGAGGCAGGTGCCTTAAGCAGCCTGGGATGAAGAGCTGACGCTTTATTTTGAGAGGGCTGGGACACCTGCACTGTGGGCACATCCTTCTCAACTCATCCCACCATGCTCTTTCTCTGGCTACCAGAGAGAAACAGGCCCTTTCAGATGTCTCACTTCAGGCTGAGATGAGCCACAGCCCAGCGGACGTGTCTATCTATGGACACTGCAAATCCTCACCACATCAGAGGTAGCCCACCACCTGGGTTGCCTCAAAATCATGTGCTGGTGCTCCTAAGTCACCATGTTTCTGCCCTCGGGGGATGGCAACCTCGGTGGAGCGCAGCCCTGCCACCAACCCCCGCCTGCCGCAGTGGCACTGGACACCCGCGCCCATGGGAGACGTGACCGCACGTGCCACGGACCAGCATTTTCTCCCGGCGGAAAGGCGACAGAAGTCTGACTCGGTTCCTCTCCCACCCCCTCCGTCGGTCTGATGTAGCACCTCTTCTCCTCTGTTTGTTTGAAGGACTCCTCTCTGCAAGGAGAGCCAGTGAAAGAGAAAAAGGATATTGAGCCAGTGGAAGGCAAAACACAAAGGCTGGCCAGTGTCACCAGCAGCGAGAGCTTCGCGAGCTCTGGGTTCCAGGAAGATAAAAGTCTGAGTGATGTGGAGGAGGACGAGGAGGGTAGGTATTAATTCCTTCCTGTCCCTACACAGTCTGTGATATTTTTACAACATACTGTGCATCCCTGAAATTTTTTTCCTCATTTATCACCCTAATAAACATCCGTGGGAGACGCTCACAGGGTCATGTCCAGAGGGTAGAAGATTTAAAAAAAGATTATTTCCAGGGTTACTAAATCTGACAGGAAAATGTGTGATTGTTTCTTCTGACTGCTCCTTATCTTTGGGGAAAACACAGGAGCGTCCAAAGCGCGGGGTATAAAGCAAGCACTATTTTTGTTTCCAGTGACAGTGGGTTGACCTTCAAATACTACTCTATGAAGACTGAATTTATGGGAGTAATAGGGACAGTAAGAGAGGGGGAAAATAACTGCCTTGTGAGCGATCTTTGTAACAAACCGCGTTTTCCACCTTTGCAGATGCTGATGAGCTCTACAAGCTGCCCCTCACTATGGAGGACCTGATCTCTTACAGCTTTCAGGTGGCCAGAGGCATGGAGTTCCTCTCCTCCAGAAAGGTGAGTTTTGTGCTGGAGATTTTGCCCTGCAGAAGGATGGGATTCAGAGGTGAAATCACGTCTATGTTTTAGTGACACCTTCCTTGGGAGAGCTCCCAAAGGAAGAGCCATTTTCCTCTTGGCGTTATAAATATAACAGTGTGTTTATCCAAGTCTCCATAGTCCATAAACACAGGATCATGGCTGAAGGCAGTGGGTCAAGCTCATTCATTCAGGGAAGATCTTTTGGGTGTGGTGGTTTTTTTTCTTCATTTCAACATATATTAGGTAGGGAGCTCCAAATGAATCAGCGCTTTCCCTGCAAATGTCAAGGGGCTTAAAAATTTATCACTTTCTAGACTTAGGAATACTTTTTTTTTTTTTTTTAAAGGATTGCCACTGTTTACTGTAACTTCATGTAAACTACAGTCAACTTCCCCCCCCCCCCCCAATATTAAATCGATCTCAATAATAATAATAATAATAATAAGGATATGGGAGACAGTCAGGAAATTTGTGGGCAGGATTAAGGAAATGCAGTTTGATTGTGAAACTGTTTTATTACAGTGCATTCATCGTGACCTGGCAGCCAGAAACATCCTTTTATCTGAGAACAATGTCGTGAAGATCTGTGATTTTGGCCTCGCAAGAGATATTTATAAGAATCCTGATTATGTGAGAAAAGGAGATGTAAGTCAAGATACTGTTTATTTACCCAAATGTTTATAACATATCATTTCAAACTGACCACCAAAATGTTCTGTAGACATTCACGTTTCCTGAACTTAAAAGAGCTTGAAAGCTATCACGGTTTTTATGTGAAGATGAGCTATCCAGATGCGTTGTAGATCTGGAACGCATTTCTATCCTCAAGCGTAAGGCTTGGACATGCTAACTGTTTCACAGCTCTGCCCTGTTAATACTTTAGATATTTTTTAGACATGTTTCTTGGCTGGCTCAGCATAACCCCCTGACTCAGTAAACTTCCTTCAAGGAAACCAGTCCCTCCGAAACAAGGTGCGTGTCCCCAGGACGCCCACGCCAGGGCCAAGCACCGCTCGTCATGCCTCACACAGCCGAGCTGGACTCGCTGCCTCCAGCACCTACTCCCTTTTTCTTTGCTTCTGCTGCAAACAGCAGGCAGTAAGCCCCCTGCCAGGCCTGCCATGAAGGCTGGGTCAGAAAACTGTGCCTGCACCCACTGATGCCATGGGAATTTGGTGTGGGCATTGGGGTCACACAGAGAGTCTCCTTCTGGAGGTCTCACCCACCTACCAGCTATTCCCTCACCCATAAATAGCTTTCAAGACTTACAGCACTGCATATTAGCTGGGAAACGTTGTTCACATAACTTGGGTACTGCTCAGGAGACCCTAACAGGCTGCGCTGAGGGGACGTCAAGGGTTGCTGATATACTCCTGCAATTCAGGCTCTGAAAATTTCCCCGAGAACATCTCAAACACCATCACAGAATGATTTGCGCTTGGACGTAGGGTTTTCTCTGCTGTCTCTAGGATGCTGGCAAGAGACATCTGCTCTTGCATACCCCCACATCCCCGTAAAGAAAAGGCCTGCTCACTCTGGTCACAGGTTTCCAATGTCTGGTGGTTTGTGCCACACATATTTTAAAAATAGCCTTTTACTCCGACAATTTGTTAAGAAAGTGTCTGAATGAGTGTGGGTTTATCTTGACTGCCTGTAAGGAAATCCCACAGGTTCCTGTTTGAATGGTAATTATTTACATAACAATATATAGTTGATTCATCTACGATTAAATTCTTTTAGGCTTTGAAAATAATAGTCAAGTTTGTCCCTTTTACTCCAGGCTCGACTTCCTCTCAAGTGGATGGCTCCAGAATCCATATTTGATAAAATCTACAATACAAAAAGTGACGTGTGGTCCTACGGGGTCTTGCTGTGGGAGATATTTTCCTTGGGTACGTTAACTCTGCACACCAGGAGCTGGACTCGGCGACGGGGGCTTCAGCCTGGGGAAAAACATCCATTACCTTCAACAAGTCTTTGCCAGGTCTTTAATAAGGAAAGACCTAAATCAAGCAGAGGTGGGGCGTGGGGGTAGAAGGGAGAACTGTGAGTATCACGCCCCTGTGAACTGGAAATTTTGGTGCTTGTAAGGGCACTGAAAGCTGACTTGCCAGGCTGAAAGCCTTAATGGATAGCACAGCTGAGAACTTTACCACCTATTTCTGCCATGGGCAAAACCTAAGCTTCCCTCTTTTCCCTGTAGAAACCCTCGGTAGAGATGCAGGGCAGCACGGCCGGAGCAGTTGCGGTGCTTTGTCTGACTGGTGGTGCAAACCAGGAAAATCAGGCAAATTTTTAAGTGTTTTTATTAATGTGGAACTCTGTGGGATAACACAGAGCTGTGGGCTTGGGTCTGCAGCTGCCAGGGCCCCAGGCATTGCCTCCCGTGCCACAGATGATAGCATTCAAGACACCAAGTGCCATGAGCTGGGTACTCCCTCAAAAGCTTCTTACTTCTTTTGTGAGAGCAAGGGAGCTGAACACGCACAGAGGTCTTTGCACATCTCAGACTGGGTCACCCCCATTTCCAGTCTGATACCAGGCGGTCGCCCCAGCCCGGGAGGGACCCAGCACCCCCCCTCACCCGGGCAGCTGGATGCAGCAGGCAAGCAAGCATCCACACAGATGCTGCAGGATGAACTAGAGCATGCAATCCAAAATTAAAACCCAGTGAAGCTTCCCCCCCCCCTTTCTTTCACGTGGAAAAGGCAGGATACAAGATGTACACTGAGCGGGAACAACAATGACCGTCAGAATAGAAGAATCTTAATTGGGTTCAACATAGAGGCTGACAAAAGAGGCGAACAGCAGAGGAAACAATACTATACAATTCTCAGGACAATCAATCATTTATTAGTTTAAATACATGTTGTTGGTCAGCCTGCCAACTCTTGTGATTTTATGGTCAGCCTCATAATACCTGCTGTTTTTTTCTTAAAGCCCCAGCTCCTTGAACCTGACAACTGTCTGACTCTCAGAGAGGCGGTTTGTTTTTTTCTTTCGTTTTCCTTTTTCCTTTTTCCTGATGTTTTCTTATCTACAGAAAAAAAGGCCAACAGCACTATCAGGCTGCACCTTAAAACCACAGAAACTGAGAAATAATGCAAATGTGCTGCGATCTGATTTAAAGCTATGATTTTATTATTTTCAAGGTGGTTTTGAACATTTGGGGTTTGTTAATACTCTGCTTACTAGAATTTGGGGTGGCCCAAACCATAGAGAGATCAGACTTGGCTGTTCTTGAGGGATTCTTTTCAAGTCAAATTCACGTGTATTTTTTGCATCCCGGCCAGGTAAGCACCACCAATAGCGCGGGTTGATCCTGCCCACGGCAAGGGCCGGGGCTTGGAGCACTGTCAGCAGCAGTTCCCTGCCCGTGGCAGCTGGCAGGAGCCAGACCCCGTGGGGGGGGCTGCCCCTGGGCTCCCAGCTCTGCAAGCAGATGCTGCACACCCCGAGTGTTCGGGGGGGATGTGCAGGGCCAAGGCTAGGTCACAGGTACCCAGCTCAGGGGATGTGTGACCCTGTTCTCCCAATGTCACCCCCAGGTGCCTCTCCTTACCCCGGAGTCCAAATAGACGAGGATTTCTGCAGCAGACTAAAGGAAGGCACAAGAATGCGAGCCCCAGAGCAAGCGACCGAGGAGATGTAAGATGCCTTTCTCTGCTTGCGTTGTGTACCGCTGCCCTCCTTGGCTGCCTTGCAGATGATGTACAAGTCTCCACGAAAGATACCCCATGCCAACATAAGGAAAAACAACCCGATGCTGCCTCGTATCTTCTTGCTGTCATCAGCATCTTCTTGCATCCCCCCGCCCCCCCCTTGGCC
Organism: Mycteria americana; assembly: GCF_035582795.1. Lineage (NCBI taxonomy): Eukaryota > Metazoa > Chordata > Aves > Ciconiiformes > Ciconiidae > Mycteria > Mycteria americana. The sequence continues at coordinate 199,217,247 of NC_134365.1, forward strand.
CCCCTGCCCCTCCAGTGGGGTAGGAGAAGGTGAGGAGGGACGTGGACCCGAGCCCAGGGCATCACCAGGGCTGGGCTCCGAGGGGAGCTGAGCAAGCAGCCCAGAGGAGGAAGGTCATTCATTCCTCTCCAGGTTTAATATTTACCGACGTGCACACAGATAAGTGCTGGAGGAATGTGACATTATTAACGTCCTCTTGACTTAGGAAGCAACAGCGGAGGCTTCCTTGCAAACACTCGGGTGACAAGGGTCCACCCTTTCCCGGAGACGGTGTCTGATGGCAGAGGAAGGTGACAGGGACCCACAGCCTCCCAGCCGGTGTTGCCTGAGGGGTTGGTTTGAGCCTTTCCACCCTGACATTGGCTGTTGCTCCCCAGTCCCCTGCCTTCAGGTGCAGCTTCCAGCTGCTGCAGCATGGCCAACACCTTTTTGGAGGCCTGGGGCGGTCCAAATGAGTCCCTGAGTTTGCAGCCCCTCTGCCCAGGGAGCAGGACGGAGTGCCTGGCCCGGGGAGGCACCTGCAGCACGCCAAACACAGGCACCGTGGCACAAATCATTCAGGAGCATGAACATATCCAGGGTATTTTACCTCTGGAGGAAAAATCAAGTACGTGTAGGTGTCTTCGGTGCCTTTTCGAGTGCTACGTCATGACTCTAAATAGCAACACTTACCAAAAAATAGTTCTGGAAGAAGAAAAAGGATGCGAGCCAGCCATGCCTATCTGGGAGTATTACCCATTGGCTAATTTGATTATCCTAGTGACAGTAGATAAGAGCTTTTTTTTTTTTTCTCTTCCACATATTTTATTGCAGGAAGGAAAGCTTGACTCAACCAATACGAGGAAGTGACACATTCATATAAGTCATCTTAGGGTGCCTTGACTTAAACATTGCCAGTTAATAGATGTTTAATACAAAGGTTTAATGCTTAATTAGGAATAAAAAAAGAAAGTATGACTAGTTGGCTAAATTATTCTTTTGATGTGGTCTTCCCAGTATCTTGTGGGAAGAAGGTTTTTTTCTTTTTCTGTGGAAAGTTTATTCTTTTACTTTTCGTAAGAGGCCTTAGTGGTGTTGGAGAGCATCTTTGTAAAATCAGGCGGGCTCAGGAGTTAACTCTGTCGATGACAAGCTGTCAGAGACTATGCTGCCTTGGATCAAAGTGAGCTGTAGCCCCACCATGTACTCATTTTGCTTTTGTCCCCACAGCTACCAAATCATGCTGGACTGCTGGCAAAGCAATCCCAACGACAGACCAAGGTTCTCCGAGCTGGTGAAAAAGCTGGGCGACCTGCTGCAAGCAAATGTCCAGCAGGTACTAATGTCACGACGGCGTGCCGCGACCGAGGCAGGGGTGACCAGCCACACGGTCCCAGGAATAATGCTTTGATTTCTTGTATGCGTTTAGGAAGGCAAAGACTACATACCCCTCAATACTATATTTACAACAGAAAGTGGGTTTCTCCCTGCATCCGATCCCTTGTGCAATGAAAATTTTTCTGTTACAAGCTCAAGACGTGGAAGCACTGAAAATGTCAGGTGAGAGGAGCAAGATTAAGACTGAGTTTGTTTGTTGCGTATTGTAGCTTACTGCATAGCCTTTAGACCTGGGTGGAAGAAAACACCCAGAGACACCCCACATGGCCTGAGTGTCCCACCAGCCACCAAGCCACCACCGCCAGGATCCCACTGGGCTGGGACAGCCCGTTGGGGTGTCTCTGCCCAGGGGGACCATCAGGTCATGGGGCTCGGGCACTGTGAGAGGGGCAGCTGTGTGCGCCCCAGGGCTGGGGAATGAGGTTTGGGTGGGGTTGGGTTAAGAAGTCCCTTTTTGTGTAAACTACCTCGATGACAGTTAGGCAACTGCTTAAAGAAACAGAGAAATATTCAGCGCTTCCTGCTTATGCACTTAACGCTCTCACCAAAAATCATCCTGCTTTTCTTGTTGAACAGATACATAAACACTTTCAAAATAAAACCACCCCAGCGCATAAAGACATTTGAAGAGCTTCCCATCAAGGAAACGCTTGTATTTAATGTAAGTGACTATTGGGCCAAATGATACGCCATTTACTTCTTTTTATTTGTGCGACAGATTTATACAGAGAGACTTAAGAAGGGGTTTTACTGCTTTGTCAGCTCTACTGATACGAGGTGCAAGATTAGCTGTGCTTGCAGCATGGTATTATCCCATGTCCTACAAATTGGGGACAGTAGATCCTTGCTGACCATGCAATGGGCTGCAAACACTCCTTCCCTGATAAGAAATGGCCGGTGCCAAAAGCACTGCAAGGTATGGCTGCCAGTGTCCCATCTGAGTCCCACTGGTGTGGGAAAGCCACTTAAAATCCCTTGGATTTGTGTTTTCATCTGAATAGTAGTGCACAAATGAGAATCGTGGTTCACATTTCCATCAGAAGTTCCTGGTATGAACAAGTCCTGTTATCTGGCAGACAAGCTGGGGAATGTCTACTAATGGGGCACACATACCGTCCTGGTGGGGGTGGGCATGGGTGAGAGGAAGCTTTTAGTGGCCCAGTTGTATGCATTAAGCGGTGGGAGGCAGGAAAGGCACAATGGTGCTCTCAAGGCTGAACTAGCGGCTGGCCAGAACTTCACCTTGCGTGTAAGCACCTTTCTTTTAACACTCTGTGTCTGCGTTAATGGCACGTGTTTGCTGCACCCCAAAGCAAGGACAGTTTGGAAAGGCACCATTGAATAGCTGGGCATTGCTCAAGCCCTTGCTCAAGCAGCAAGGAGCCACTGTCTCCTAGAGCTCTCTGAGTATAAACGACCAAACCGATGATGAAAATCTGACTGAAGAGGAATTGAGCCCATTGTAAAAGTAACTTTCTACAGTTAACACCTAATAGGGTTGTGTCTTTCTTTTTTCTTCAAGGATTACCAAGCAGACAGTGGGATGGTGCTGGCTCCAGAAGAACTGAAACGCTTCACATGGACAGGCAGCAAGCAGAAACGGACACTCTTTGGGTCTGTATTTTATGTTCCCTTCTTCTCCTTCACATTTTAGAGGGCAAAGGAGGGTTCAAGGTCCTTGTGCTGAATCAGGCCTAGTGAAAGCAGCTGAGGTGTCCCCAGTCCCTGTCGACACTCTTGCTGAGGTGTGTCCTGCTCAGCTGAGTCAGTAGTCAATCAGCTCCCACACCTAACCCTCCACACGCCTTCAAGGAAACAAATAACCCTCAACCCCTTTGATGCACATTGCCAATATGATTAGCGCTCTGCTGATCAGCCTGATCCTCAGCTTAATGCCAGGCTGGACAAGTGAGTGCCAGAGAACACCAAACCAAGGTAGAGGCAGGTAACTACAGGAAAAGAGCCCTTGGCGGGGGGGAGGAACGTGTGGCTATGAAGGATTTGCAGTTGTTTCTGCAAGTCCCCAAGGGCACCCCAGCTGGGACAAGGCTCCCTGTGCTTGTTTTTGCCCTTCTTTTCCATGACTCAGCTAAGCACGGCCCATTTAACACCCATGGGCTCAGGATGCTAAAGTGGCAACTTTACAATAGATGGATGTGAGGGCCTCACTTCTCTTCCTGCCTTTAAGCACTTTAATATATTGGCCACCTTCCTCCACCTAATTCCTGACAGCTGCCCAAGCAGGGAGCTAGGCCTGCTCTAAGAAATGCGTTGCACTGACATGAACTCTGTAAATGGGAAATGTTTGTTTTCTCAATGCCGGTGGTGTCTCAGTTCCCAGCCGGTGTGAAGCTGGCAGTGTCTGCGGCTGGCTTCGGCTCACTCTCACTGCCCTCCGCCAGCCCGGGGACTGCCCAGACCCAACCCATCGTTCATCTTACACGGGCAGGAGGTCAAGGCCATCCCACCATCCTGCCTGTGCCGAACTTGTCAGCGCCTTGCAGCTGGGCAGGCTGGGAGGTGTAGTATTGTCTCGACGAACAATTGGAGCTGGCTGAAACGTGCAGTCAAGGCAGAAAGGACTTGCTTCAAGAAAAACTCCAGTGACTAAGAGGGCGTTGGTTGAATACACAGAAATACGTGTACGAGAGCGTGCACGCTCACACGGCCAAAAGAGATGGCATGCAGGGTAAACGTGCTGCTGGCAGGAGTCTGCAATGGAGCACTGCGCATGCGGGGCAAAGCCGGGGTGATTCAAGCCACTCCAAACAAGTGCTGGAAAACCATTTCTCCTGCCTTGACTGCTCACATTTCAGAAAAGAGGCTTGTGAGCAATTTTATGGTACTTTGATTTTACCGAGACAGTTTTCCATACTCTCTTTTGAGGAGCTAGGTATTACAGACCTTGGAATGCGTGTGCATATTAGAGGGCTCCAAAGGATGCAATGTTTCCTAGAAGTGGTTTAACCTATTTTTTCTTTGTGTAAATGTGACATTTCTGAAGGCTGCTGTCAGCCGCAGAGACAGCATGGCAACCTCCCCAAATGAAATGTATGAAATGCCTTTTTCTTTGCGTGGCACAGAATACATGGAGTGTGCCTCAAGCATCCCTCTGGAACTGCTTTAAGGAGCATTTTCAGCTGCAGAAGGAAAAGGAATGCTTGGATGGGAAAAAAAATTGAACTGAACAGTGGCTGCTAGAACGTAAATCTTCAGGGAAACAGAGCAGTTGGCTGAGAACATAGAAGGTCATCTGGCCTGCAAGCTAAGCAAGTGGTACTGTAGCGTTATGCCAAAAAGCACTCATGTATGTGAATGCATGCAGTGACCCTTTAGTCTGCACACGTTCTTGAAAGTGGTAGCTTCTCAGCTAAGCATCCTTTACTTAGGCTAAATTGGAGCAGTAAATAAATACCCCTGAAAGTTGTACTGAACGCTGGACAAGGTGGAGCCTGGAGGAGTTTGACACATGTAAGCGGATCTAACCCAATGCATAGTCTTGCTTCTTCCCTTGCATCTCAAGGATCCTGCTGTGTGGTCCTGCCCCCTCTCTTGTGCTGACATTTCGGCTTGGCTTGCCGTGCAGAGCGCTGGTTCAGGTCGCTGGATTATCAGAAGAACGGCCCTAGAATAGTTTCTGAGCAAGCGGTAGCAGCTCACCGTCAGGGCAGCTGGTGCCAGCGCCAGGCTGAGGAAGGGGTCAGCCCCCTCTTAGCAGCAGCTTACAGTTAGGTCACCGTCACTGTAACGTCTAACCGCTCCCAGAGCCCTCACCATCGCGCTGTAAGCCTCAACACTGCAGTTTAGGACACAGATGCAGCCAAATGCACTCGCACCAGCGGGTGGGTCCTGAGCCGAGGCCGAGGGTGTTGCGGGGCCGTGCCCTTGCTGCTCCCCGCTCGCCGGCAGGCTGGGGCAGGCTGCCCTGCCTTTCCCTGGGCTCCCATGTTTCCCTGCTGCCCAGGGCAGAACAAGTGGGCTCAGCGTGTTTTTTTCCTCAGTTCAAAGCATCCGAAATCGCATGCGAGCCAGCCAGGTGGGGTGATGCTTTCAGCCCAGCACAAGGGCGGGCGCGCGCGTGCCCCGGAGCGTGGCATTAGAGGATTCAGACTTGGCGGGGCGACGTCTGCCGTGACAGTGCTGAAGGGCTGCGTAGGGTGGAAGGAGCCAAACCCGGTGCGTCCTACCTGTCCCCAGGGTTTGTTTCAGAGGAACTGATCAGTTGACTCCAGGAGAGAGCCAGTGCATGCACTGGTGCTTACTCAGCATGACCAACCCGAGAGCCAGGCCCGGCAGAGAGCAGAGCGGGGAGCCAGCTTACCTGAGAGTGCAGGGGTACCCCCCTGACCCAGGCGAGTCCCCTCCCCTCGGGCTTCCACTGCTGTGGAGGGAAAGGCACCAACATGCAAAGCTCGCCCTTGGTTTCACTATAGGAAACAAGCATCAGCCCAAACCCTGGTGAGCCCCTCAGGCCCAGGTGGTGGCCAGGAGCACAACAGAAATGGTTGTTACACGTCTTGGACTTGCTATTGCCATTGAGATGCAAGTAAGTGATGCTGTGAACAGCATAAAGAGAGCATAAACCTTTCCTAACGTAAGGCCTCAGGTAACAAGATCCAAACAGAAAGGTTTGGGGGCAGAGAAAGAAAACCTTCTGAGCTCTGTTCCTTTGCAAGTGGAAAGGATCCCAGCTACAACTCTTTTCTAGCTTTTCAGTATTGGTGAAAAAGCCCAACGCAAGTAAGCCAAAATCCTCAGGCTGGAGCAACCCCTTGAGTCAAAGCAAATTGCTAAGCCAGAAAAACAGTGAGAACTCCAGCACTTGTGAGCTGGAACAAGCATCTCAAGAGCCACAGCCAGCCTGTAACCTCACTCCGTTCTTGAATCTGTCAGGAAAGCAGCAGGCGTTTCCTTCAACAAATTATCCCAATTAAAAACCAACTAGACGGTTTCTAATTTACATTCCTAGAGTGGAAAGGAGATAGTCCACAGCTAGAGAAGCCTTTACTGACTGTAAGCTCAGTCTCAAAATGAAGCCTGACTATGGATGCCAAAACCCCTCAAAAGGGCTCCGTCAAAGCTCTCTGTGGGAGTGCATGCCCAGGTACAGCAGTGCACTCAAGGTAAAATTAATAGATGCAGCTCTACTGGTATAAAGGTTTATTAATTAAAGTAGAAGCCAAGTCTAGCTCACAAGAAAATTCTCAGGATGCAAAAGCCTGATGATGAATGAAAGGACCAAAGCATGATGATTTTAAGGCTCATAACTTTGCATGCACACTCCACCTTTGCTAGCCCACTGCTCCCTAAGACTCACAATTACAATGTAAATTACAGAAGCGTTTCTCTTTAAACCCATCACAAAAAGTCCATTGAGTCTGGACTAACCTTGTCACATAGTTATGGAATTTATGCCAAGGCAATTACTTATCCATCTGCCAACAGATGCAATATGAAAATATGGGATGCATCTGGAATCCTCATCATGAGGGCTCCTCCTCATGAACTCCATCCATCTATAAACCAATGTAATGGGGTGGTCTTCTTGGGAGGACCCTCCAATTTCCTACAGCAGGACAGAAGACAGAGACCATACTGCTTAAAAAGCACACAGGCTTGTGAGTTAAAGATTCAAGAAACTGTGACATCTAAGAGAAACTGTTACTTCTCCATTTCCTAATGAGGAAAGGCCCTGTGCTACCAGTTCTGTACTTTACTTAAAGATCTAACAGCGCAAATTACAATGAAAAGCAAAACCCTGGGCTCCAAAAGCCTCAACAGATGTTCCAACTGTCTTCTCTGGAATTCAAGACTAGGGCTGCCAGCGTTCCTGACCCTATAAACGGAGAGGGGTGGAGTGTCCATGAACTTATAAAAATACAGGGGAGGGAATCTAATTTTAGGCATTGCGGTCCAGCATATATTTACATTAAGATTTCACATGTAATCAATGGTGGAAAATGCTCTGGCTTGTCCTTTGTCTACAGATAAATCTTTGGTATCCAAGTTCAATGGTGTGAAAATTCTCTTTGCTTTGACTTTCTTCATTATTGAAAGAGGCCTTTTAAGCACTGCACTCTCTGAATATGGGTGAGAAAGTGCTGCAAGGCAAACGGTCTTTAAGAGTGGCTCAGCTAAGAAGACATTAAACCCCTCTTGTAAAGGGCATCTTATAAAAGGCAGCCTACAGGATAACTGGTCCTCTGTGGGACAGGAAAACTCTAATTCAAACCAGCAGTTCATGTCTGCTGCCAAGAGAAGCCTAAGAGAGGAGATACCCAGACCTTGTGCCCTTCCTCACAAACATCAGCCATTTATGTCAAAAATTCATCCCAGCATTAGGCTTTGGGAACACCTACGCTAGTAGCTTTCTGCTTTTGCCCCAAGGCTTGAGACCTTTCATTACTTCACTCCTGCTCAAAAAACCCCAGTTCCTTTAGGAAGAACATTTAAGTGTGGGGACCCTATGGGGATGCACAGCCCAGCAGCAGCACAGATGCCAGACACTCCACACTACTTTGCCCTGCAATGAAGTTTCACTCCCTAGCACCTGCCAAAAATGAGCAATTAGAGCTTAGCCTGAGCAATCAAGTACTCCCCATAAGCACCAAGACTCTATTGCAATAGAATTGCACCAATACTTGCAATGAACACAAGCACCTTAACAGTGATGTTCAGTCATAGCATCTCTGTTCAGAAGGGGACTCGAGGGGAACACAGGAGGGCTCTTTCAGTTCTCCGTTCCACTCTCCCATTGAGCAATCCCATCTGCATCAATGCTGTTCCCATCATCTGAGAAGAAACAAAGCTGCTTCTTGTGATGTGGCTTTGCTCAAGTCATTAAAACAAATGCCCATACATGTGAAATGCGCTAACAGTGATGCTGCTCTGTTACAGCCTGAAAGGTGCCAGCAGGAGCAAGGAGTCGGTGCTTTCTGGAATAACCAAGCCAAGAAGCTTCTGCAGTTTCAGCTGTGACCAGCTCAGTGACTCCAAGCGAAGATATATGTATGCTAACACGGTGCTGGAGAAAATGAAAGCGTGCCATTCTCCCCCTCCTGACTACAACTCCGTCGTCCTTTATTCTCAGCCACCCGTTTAAGTACTTCTAGGCCAAGATTTAAATATGCATTTAATCCAAAAAGGTTCTTCTGAAACACTGTCTGTTTAAAAACTTTGACCCAAATAATTTTAATTATCCAAAAATTTAAAAAAATATCATTGGCTTAATCTCAGTGATCTGCTTTTCTACAGACTGCAACAAGCACATACAAAATATAGCAAAATACTAATGCTTAGGCCTTGACTTTCCCAAATGCTGAACAGCAACAGCTGCCACTAAAATTGCCCAGTGCTTCTGAAAACCTGGATGGTCATCATTACAGAGAAAACCAGTTCACTGTTTGGTCCCTGGCAGCAAGATGGTATTTCATGCTTTAGTCACCCAGCCTCTGCTCGGACTCGGGTGCAGCACCAGTGCCCTGGGCAGGAGAGGCAGCTTGGAGCCCTCGGGAGCCTGTGTCAGGCACTGGGAAATTTGCACTCTATTGCTGGGGCCCATGTAGTGCTGGAAAATAAAGGATTCTTCAAGAAGAGAGAAACAAGAAACAGACCATGCTCTGCAGTTTTTAGTGAAAACTCTACTTAGAGAAACGTGAGGAAAGGCTAATGCTCTGGGGAAGCTGAATTTGCTAGCTGGGGATGGGGCGTTATACGGCTCTTACTGCTTCGGATGGCAGTAAGGAGTCTTGCGAGGAAAGAATTTCAAATTTGTGTTGCAAAACACAATTGGCAAGGATAGAGGAGAACTAAGATCTGAGCCAGGGCTGCAACAACAGGGAACACAGATCAATTTGGTTTAGACAAGCCTGCTGAAATCAAGTAAATATGCTTGATGTTTTGCACTTTGTCAGTATGCCAACACACACACACTGGAACCAAACCACAAGCTAGATATGTTAAAGCTAAGCTCTGTCCATGAAACCTCATGGACCTTCTAACACTGCACTGATATTTTATTTATGGGAATCTGTCTGAAAAGACAGGATGGCTACTAAACCGCATATACTTTAAATGAATTGATCACTAGAGAGTTTGAAGACTAGTTAGAAATGATAAGACAATCTCCTTGGAAAGTTAGGGCAGTTTTTCTATGAAGATAATTGAATTTCCAGGTTAGTTACCAGTATATATGTACAGGAATAAAAATGTATCATTCATTTGCAACAGACTTTTGTATAGCATCTCAGAAAGGGCATGAATGTTCTTTGTTAGAGAAGCATAAGGATGCACGACCCCCTTTCACCTTTGAACGCAATATTAAAATGAGAGTTGGCCATTTAACACAGTAGCACTGACGACTACTGCCCAATCTCAGCTTCTCATGGTCCATTATAAATATATATTAACTAAGATGCTACATATAATATGGTTCTGACCTCTTAAAACTCGGCTTAGGAGCTATAACTTTAACCCACTAACAGACTTAAAGACAAATGACCTTTTGCGTACTTACAAAGAAAAACGTTCCCAGATATTCAAGTAAAAGAAATATGTACCGCTACTTCTAAGCTAAGTATCAATTCTAGATCTTCCAGGCCAAGAGATCATCAGTTTTAAGTATCTATGGCACTGTCTCTTGCTGGTAAAGTATATTTGGTCTCAATCAAAACAAAAGGAAATTTTAACTGCAATTTTAACAGCATTTCTTAACTGCAAGTGAACAAAAATAGTTATGGGATGATGCATCTCAAAGGAAATGTTTGCACAGTGTAAATATATAAATATGCTTTTTGTGCATAAATATTTAAGAAAACTGGACTACAAAGATTACTTTTATATGAACCCCCTATGTTTCTTCAGATGTGAATAACTCTTATTTTGTCTTGCATTTTCTGTCTTCATAGAATGTATTTGACTGCTAAATTCATATAATAAAGTTTGCTTTTGAAAGAATCCGCAGAGTTCTGCCAAACTAGTTAATCCAGTGTCAGAGACTGCTGCAGCAGATGATTCAGCACTGGGCAGCACTAACACATCTGGCAAACAATCCATCCCATGGGCCAGTTTTATAAGCAAAGGAGAATATGGAATAATTGCACAGCAGGCACACTTCTCACACAACAGAGCGGATACAGTGATGGACACTTGTACTGCTCCCTGTGTGAGTGAAATCCCCTAGATTCAGCATATCTAAGAAGTGCTTACTGCTGTCTAGAGGCAAAAAATTCAACTCTGCCTCTGGGAGACGCAAGGTTTCATGGTGGTAGAAGAAAAAGCAGCCCATTGATGAACATCCATTCAACTGCCCCCCCTGCCCGGTTACTGTTGCAGCTAGAAGATCTGGTACAGATGAAAGGACATGAGATAGCACCTTAGGGCTGGTAGATGCTTTCTCTTCTTCAGAGAATCTCCACATTCCCACCCCATCCATCAGAAGCTGGGGATGCTACCTCAGAGGCATGTTCAGTTGAGTGCTCTCTGCTATACAGCATTTTATAATCTTATGGGATCTCCAAGCCACACTGCTGATAAACTACACACAAGTGCTGGAAGGAAGCGGAGATGAAACTTTCTGTGGGGAGGCAGAGCGTAACAGGATCACCTCCTGCCACAGGAGTTGTGTAGCTGTTGCTGCGCATTACTAAGAAGGAAACTGGAGATTAGATAAGTGCATCAATCAAGCTTACTGCAGCTTATGTAATAAGATTTCTAAAACACTGCAATTTAAGGGATAATGACTCCATGTTAAATGTATGCAGGGAGTATTGGCAATTTCACACATACTGCACAAAATTTCACATTAGATAAGCATGGTCAGGATAGGATGGGTATAGGAGATTTTACCCCACCAGTAAATCACCTCACCTTTGGCTGGTTAACAATACAGAAAAATAAATTCTGGGAAATGAAGCTGTCAATGACTCCACATGCAAATTCTCAAATTCACATACTTTGTTATTGGCAACAAAGCTCAATTAACATGAAAGTAAGGGTAATTTAATCGAATTAGTTTTCAAAATTAGGGCTTGTCTAGTAAAGCAGACCTGATCTGACAGAAGCAGATAGGACTTGACTTGGGAGTTAAGGAAATGTGTATTAGTACAATTCTAGTGGACAACATCTATAAGTTTTAGGACATCTGATACACTGTAAGTGGCAAGCACTAAATGCACTTTGTGACTCAAGTTTGTTTAAACTCTGCATTGCAGACAGAGTGAATACAAAATAAATATGACAGAAAGAAATACAATTCCAGCACCAAAGTTGAAAAGCCCTGTATCCAACTTCAGAACTTCACATTGTCAAAATAAGGCCACATTATTTCTGGTATTCTTTATTAAAAATACTGCTGTACACATGAAGAATGAAAACAGGATTAAAGATGAGTAACACATATTGGGATCATGACATTAGAACTTAACATACTGGTGCTTTTTAGGGGAAGCAGTTGACACCTGAATTACCGAAACAAGGGCAAATCAAAAATACATAGGTACCCTCAACAAAATATTTACAATATAGTAAATACAGCAACAGAATTTAAAACAGGTACAAAAATTAAAATGACCAACATCAGATGATTTCAAAGGTTGTCCCTTCTGTGCTTTTAGCTGTAAAAAAATAGGAAGGTCAGAATTAAATTTCCCATCTGGGAGGGCACATCCTGGTGGCTCTTCTTTTTAAATACAGATACACAGTTCTTCCTATGAATGGATCAAACTACAACTTTAGGACAACCTTCTAAATGGAATTAAAATGGGGCAGAAGGGCTCTCCCCAAAAAAACACCCAAGCTGAACTTCAGACTGTTCAAATCATTCCCAAATACGGACCAAATGAAATAAATAGAAAACAAAGCTCAACTTTTTATTTTATGTATTACCTGACACCAAATATTTTCTGGCTGACATTATGTATGAAAACTTATTAGCTGTCTACCTTTTTATTTTTAAACCAAGTCCTGAGGTTACTAGGGGCTGAAGCAAACTGACATTATGCAGATACACACAGGTTTGCAATTTAGACATGTCTTGCAGAGGGTGGTTTGCTGGTCTAAAAAGGATGAGAATTCAAGCCCTATTTTACCCCTGCCTTACACTTTCACAAAATATTGGTCCACAAATTAAATTTTCAAAGGTTCCCAAACCCCACAACTGAACAGATGATCCCCTTTCATTTTCAAAGAAAACAATACTGGAAAAAACCTCAGCCCGCTTATAAATTAAGCATTTCATATTTCTTCTAGAATACAAGTACTTCTTTTTTGTACAAAAGAATTACAATATGATTTGTCAAAAAACATATAAAAGACAGCTGCTCTTCCTCAAATACATGAGCTAATGATAAAAGACTGTTTTGCATGTTCACTTTTCAAAGTTCCTGTTCCTTTTATATTAAAAAGAACATTCTGGCAACTGTTATCGTTTGAATATTAAACATTATGTTCCTTTTAAAATTCATTCGATCAAATGCAACAATAATCAATTTTTAAACTCAACAACTGATGCTACCTAATGTGGATTCAACCACATTTTCTAAAATGTGTAAAGCATATCCCTAGTCTTCAAAGCTTTCGATGTGAAGAGAGTTGCTTTTTTCTTGATGCAAGTCTCAAGGCGGAGAATCATTTTAAAGCTTATAAAAGTGGACAGAGAAATATTAAAAACTTCTCTGAAAACTACAAATATTGAGAATTATTAAAATTGATGTCAGTAACATCAGTTGCAAGTGCTTAGAGTCTGTCCTGACCTTTTGAGTTTCCACATTTTCTTCATGGTGAGCACCCAGTGCTATTAAAACATTCAGTGCTGGGAAAGGATAGATACAGTCTTCACTACTGCTTTAAGAAAGGAAATTCCTACATATTTGGCAGTCTTCAGTATCAAAGTGTAGGTGTTTAACTAGAAATCCCATGAATACCCAAGTTTGGAGACAACTGCATGTCCAAATATTAGAAAGGTAATTGAGGAGGAAAATTCCAGACTTTTGAGACTGAATTACTTCAGGAATATTCATGTGTTGAGTATTATCAAAAGTAATATTACTTTGGGCTAAGCAGTGACTGCAAAGGCACAGCAGATCATTATCCCTCCAGATTCAGGCTGTAAAACTTGAAAAGCTCTTGATGCCAGACAACTGCTGTGTTTAGTTAATCTTCTTTTAACAGTGTCTTTGTATCTGTATCCAGTGTAGCGTACCATAATAAAGCTGTGGTTCAAAGAACAGAACTTTATACAAAAATTATACTGTAAATAACCTAAAGTAATACACTCCTGAAACTTCAGGCATTTAAACAATTTCTTTAAAAAAAAATCTATTAAAAAAATTGCATAAATGTAAATGCTTCTGACTAGCAGGAAAACGTACAAACAGTTTTTAAAAGGCGCTGGTTGTGTTTAGAGCAAGTTTGATATGCTCCTTAAATTATAGATGTTTCCCATTATGCTATTTTCGTCACTTTGCTTAGACAAAGTTTAAATCAAATGACAGGGGACTTTCTTTCCTTTTTTTGTCAATTCACCGATACTTCACTTGACTGGTTTCAAAAAGTTTCGTCTTCTCACGTTTCTTTGAGCCAACAGTGGGTGGCATACAGAGCTTGCATACAACACACTTTTACAGAGGTTACGAACTAAACGGTCATTAATAGAACACAATTTCTATTAAATTATTTACCTGGTCCTTTATGCTATTCTGGGTGCAAATAATATAAAAAATGAATAAATTTTGCTATATCCTCAGTGACAAAAATGTATCCCAGAAATGTCCTTGCAAAGAGTTTCCCTTAAGTATACAATGTGGCAAAACTTCAGAGATCAGAAAAGTCTTAAAAAAATTAAAATTAGTGCATATACAAGTGGAAAAAATAAAAGCAGGAACATCATGCACCTGATGTGTTCCTTAATCTAAAATAAATTCTTCACAGATAAAGCCTCCAATGGCAGCCTTAGCTCTAGGATAAGTGAAACATTCTTCCCTTCAAGTAACAGTGTACCTGACTGAAGTGCAAGCAGCTTTGCTCATCTCCTGTTTGTTTCCCAAATGTGAAATGAGATGACAACAACAATTCAGCTGTAGTGCAATTTGCTATTGGTTAAGTTCCTCAGCAATGTCCTGCATGCTTTCAGCAAATACTACAACTGACCATTTGCGGCTGCAATCAGTTCTTGAAAAGTATTTTCAAAGCAGCGTTTTAAATCGCTGTAAGTTACCACAAGTACACTCTTCTCATCTCTGGAAATGAGGCTTATTTTTTCTGGCACACCAGCATCTAACTGTAACAAGAATGCAAAAGATAAAATAAAAGAAGTGTGAAAGAAATGGCAAAACATTTCCCCAATAACAAAAGCAATCAATTTCTTGGCAAGTACATTGTTGTGGTGCAGTTCAAATCTGCTAACACCACAGAAAGGAAGGATCCAAATCGCACCACAACAATGTACTTGCCAAAAAATCGAGACATTTTGGTCTTAACCTGATGGACACTCCAGACCTTTGGACTAGGTTACCATTGTTTTCTTCCCTTTCCATAAAGCTAATAATCCTGCAATGCTATCTTCCCCTGTGTAGAAAGCCTAGCAAAATTTCCATACATCTCCTGATGAACAAAACCATGTTTGACATTACATTTGCACATAAGATCCACAAGCCTCCATGTAGGGTAGGTAAATTACTTCTTGCCCACTCTAAAAATGAAATAATGGATGGACTAGCCCCAGGTAGTCTGAAAACCAGTAGAAACCCAAACCTCACATTTTTGGCAGTACTGAAACAAACTATTTGCTAAGCTGTATGGTACATTTCATCCCTTACTCTAAAAACAAACCAAACCAAAACAAAAAAACAAAAAAACAAAAACAAAACAAAAAAACCCAAACCACAAACCCCACCACACAAAAACCCAAACCCAAAAGATTACCTGGTTAAAATCCATTAAAAAAAAAAAGATAATTTGGAGTTAAAGATTAAAGTCTGTTCCATATTTGTTTTCATGTTTTGTTCTGACTTCTCAAATTCAGTATTAAAAAATTGTTTGTTACACTATGTACTTTAGAGATGTACCACTAAAGCCTAATTTGGAACAGAGGAATATTCTACTTTACATGCTGAAGTCTCTTCCAACACTATATCTTATTTTCTCCTCACTTTGCAAGAAATGTTCATCAATGGAGAATTGTCAGACTCCCTTATAATGTGAAACTTTTGTAGCTCTGTTTTAGTTGATATATTGATATTTCCAAATACTTGACACTACAAACCTTCTTGTTCCAATACAGAAGGTGGGGCAGAGACAAGTGGGATATGACACTATTGAGACAATCTTTGGAAATACAACCCCAGCAGGATTAAATAAATGTATTATAATGTTGTACTGAATAGCAGAACAACAATTAAATTTGTCACCGAGATGTTCCACTAGCTGCTGTCTGGAGCAACACAGCAAGTTAGAAATTTCTTGCATTTGTCTTCTAAAATAATGTTCTGAGCACAACCTTAAAAGCTGGAATCTCCCAAACTTAAAGTTCCTGCTTTGCAAATAGCTTCAGAAGGACAAAGGCAAGCCAATTAGCTTTTAATTCCTGTGGAGTAGGATAAAACCCACCAGTCTCTTCCAACATCTATGACAAAATATTATCATGATTAAGGTGTTTGTGAAATATTGTCTATTGTTCCCATTAGCGTCATGCAAGAGATCAGTGAATTACTTTAATGAATGTAGGATATGGAAGGTCTGTATTAAGAAAGCCACACAGCTAACTAGAAACATCAATATTTATGGCTTTCTTTCTCTCCTCCTGTGGAGGCATCAATCAGTATCTCGGCTGAAAAGATCCCCAAAACACCACACTGAAAGTTTTTTTGCTTTTTTGTTGTTGTTTTGTTTTTGTTTTAACAATAGAGTAATTTTCATTCAAAAGGAATGCTTTTGGAGTGTAGCAGGAAAGCCCAAATAACCACTTCTACTAGTGCACATTACAGTTTCAGAAGTGTTTTTTAGAGTGTATTTCCAAAGTGGAGTTCTGCAAGCCTTACATTTTTTGTGTGCTGAGCCCACAACCACAGAAGAGAAGAGCCTCTGTTTAAAAAGGTAAGCCATGAACATTTATAGAACAAGGCATTCTTTGACACCATCTCTTACCTGACCTACGAATTCAGGACTGTCCCCTCTTGCTACAGTACTGTACGGGTCACTGCTTTCAAATCATGATGGCATTTCACTGCCTATTTGAATATCAACATGCTTTCTTTTTGATTTAGCCTCAATCCCTTTAATGTCCTTTTTAAAGTGATTACAGACACCAACCAGAAAGATAAAAAGGAGGTTAAAGAAATGCACAGCAGTGGTCTAATAGGAGATTAAAAGCCCTGACAATTTAGAAAAAGATTTAACTGTAGTTAAGTCAGTTGTTACATGCCAAAGGATCTGAATATATTCAATTTTTTCTGGAAGAGAACGTTGGCTATCCTAATCCTAGAAAAGAAAATACTAGCCACTGAAAAATGTATATTGTCAGTGTCTGCATCACCATTCTCTACAGAGTGAGTGGAATGACCAAGCAGCTACAAAAAAAAAAAAAGTAGCAGCAGCATCTTAGTCTCCTGTGAATTACTGAAGTTCAGCAAAACAATGTAAAGTGAGTTGAAAGCTGATCTGCCAATAAAAAAAAAAAATCAGCTCACGTACTTTTTTAATTTATAGAGCAAGACCAGTTCTACAACTACTGAAGATCTTGTGGTCTCTCACACATCTCCCACTATTAATCATGAGAGTGCTGAGCTACAATTTTGCTAGTGGTGCAGCTCTTGGAAAACTGCAAATAGCTTTGTTAAATCAACCTTGGAAAATGAAGGGCTGGAGAGGCTAGGGAAGTTATCAGAAGTGGACTTAACACTAAGTCACAGGAATTTTCCAGCACTGTCCTAGATGGTAAGGATTTTGCACAAATTTCTATTGCAGTTTCCCTCCTGTCTCCTACTCTGGTCAGCACAGTTTAGGAATGGATCCTCTTGCCTCATGACCATCCTCTGTCATAACTGTATCAGCAGAAAACTCCCCCAGTTAAAGGGGTTTTATGGATCCTTTATGCTGTGTTGAAAGACCAGAGTAGCATAAAGGGACCAGCATTGCTTATCCACAGTATTCAATGCATTCTAGGATGAAAAGTTAATACTGTATCTCATGCTATATTACTGAATTCCAAGTTTGAGTATTAATGTACTAAGTTTATTTAAAATATCCATAAATGTTTGCATATTAGCTTAGTGAATACATTGTTTTCATCCAAAATGGGGAAAATAACCATCAGTTAAATCAACAGAATTAACCTGTCAATGCCAACTTGCTTTGAAGTGGAATATTATTTTAAAGAAATTTAACCCAAACAAATTTTTAAAAGCTAACCCAAGTACAGTGTACCTTGTTAAGACATGAGATAATGTGACTGAGGTCAATCCAAGGAGTACCCGCTTCTGTCACCTGATGGAAAAGGTGATCTCTAAAGAGCTTTAGTAAATACCTGTCTCCAGTTTCTGACCACGTTGGGTCCTTCTGAAACCTGGTGTAAAACAAAGACTCATATTAAAGCTCAGAAAGTTAAGAAAAATCAAAACCCACAGATATACATGACTCTTCAATCTAAACTGAGTAATCTTACTGCTCTGCTAAGCTACCTGTTATAATTTGCAATTAAATTACAGTCTCCCCTCTGCCACAAACAGAAGACAACATATTCAGAGCTTCTCAGCTGAAGTACCCAAAGCTAATGCCTACCAAAGGCCCACAGAAAAGTAATGGAAGAAAGCAAGAGTTGTCTTCAACAAGTTTTACATATAAAAGTTAGAAGTCAGCATTACAAACACAACTCCAAGTCTATTCAACAGGTTGGAAAACAGACCATGAACACTTCATTTTTATGTAGTAGCTGATAAAAAACAAGCTGAAATTTAAGTAGCTTAAAACCAGTATCTATCTACAGCATTTGCTACAGTTAAAGCAAGCTATGGATCTCCTCAAAAACTCTTGTCACTCACAAGAGACTGCTAAGAGAAACTATACTAAAAAAAATGAAGCAACTTTGGCATATCTATTTGTAGCCTTCTCTTCTCCTTTATTTAAAATGTTGGTCAAAGTTGCTTATCTTATTTTTCTCAAGGCTTCTTAAATTTCTTCAGGGGCAAATATGGGGAAAACGTTTAGCTTAAATTTATGAGGGAAGAAATCTTGCACTGCAAACTGTCTTTTACACACTCTACACCATGAAAATAAGTATTTCTTACTCTGGTCTCTCATTGATTGTTCCCAATTTTGCTAGAAGCCTGAACAACCTTCCATTTTGCACCTCCTAGAAAACAAGAAAGAGGTTATTAAAGTTTCTGAAACGTCAAATTAAGGCACATATTTGCAAGAGATATACAGTAGTAATGCCAATGAAGCACTATTAATTACAATGATTTATTTATTCTAAGAAGAGGATATAATTTTTTCAGAAAGAGACTGAATACATTAAATTGTGCATCGGTAGCCCAGTGCTAATTTTAGCACTTCATATTCAAATTATAATGTGGAGATTTAACAACTAATGACACCTTGCTGCCCCAGCAGGAACTGGATCAGGCAATCTATTTCTTTGTGGAAATGTAAGTCTAGTCGCCTGCCAGCCTACACTTAAAGGTATGCTAAAATATAGTAAGTTAAAAAAGAAGAATATGTTAATATATACACACAGAGTTATCAAGACCTGTAGAAGTATATAGTATAATACCTTATTTCAGGTAAAGATGAGAAGGAACATAATCTACCAGATTTGTTTTTCAGAAATGCTTTGTAGGCCATTATAAGTAAATATTCAGCAACAACAATATCAGACTAACATTCGAATTACAATTGATTCCAAATATAATTTTGAAAGAAGTTTTTCCAAAAAAAGCTAGACTACGTCTTAAAACAGTATAAATTCTGAGTCCATCAATGACAGAAACAAAGCAATGAGAACAAGCTCACACAAAAGACAGAACATTAGAATTATAGAAGCTTAGAATACATGCAATTGAAAAATGGATTTCATACATTTTTCCTCATCAATTAGGATACAGTAAAAAGTTACATCCTAGCTTACATTATACTGTGGATTAATCTTTTGTTTAAGTAAAAGCTCCTCAAAGCTGGCAGGAAAAAAGATTCTCTCCTGATATTATTCAATATTCTCCAATGGCCCAGCTCTCCAACATTATTCATGCTAAGCTGCATCTCATTCCATGCATGATCATATTGATTTCAAATGAATTCAGTCTGGAGTAGATTGCTGTGCACAGCTGGGTAAATAAAGTAGGTCAAGGTGATAATACCTTGATCTCAGACAACCTATGGGTTGCAAGACTTCTATTACCAGTCTAAAAACACACAGCAGAACAGCTTGTGCCACAATTGTAGCTACACTTAGAGATTGACAGAGAAGACTTACCTTGTCCAGCTAGCAGAGGTCTATACAACCTCCAAATAATTTTTTGTTATGTGGCCAAACACAGAAAAGCCCAAACCACATCTGTGTGAATGCCACTGCCTTGCAGATTCCCAGTCAATGGTGACACAGCTGAGCAACAACTGGCACTAAGTCTCCAGGTGGCCTCTCTGCAGGCTTGGCAGCCTGTAAGGCAGGGAGCTCTTCTACAGAGTGGATTAGAAGACTTGAAAAACTGAGGCTTTGAATGCTGTGACATATAGATGATGGGAATATTAAGGTGAGGAAGGAAAGGGATAGAGTAATGGGGTCACTGCTGTGTGAAATGTGAGCATTACAGGAGTAACAAAACATTCATGACTTCAAGAAAACAAAGTTATTAACTACATACAAACCACCTCCCGCATCAGAAGCCCCTAGGCTACAGATGACTGCGTCCTTGGAGAACACAAGGAAAAATACCATACATGCTAGTCTTGTTCTCATACTCTCCCCTAAGCATCTGCTTTGGGGCAATAATGAAGAGCGGGTACCAGGCTAGACTTAAGGGATACTGTAGCTCTGATGTTACTGAGGATGTGGTAGTACAAACAAGTTATAGTATGACAGCTAATTAGCAACTGCTATTTATCACTGCCAGGTAAACTGCTATTGCCAAACTGGGGGCTATGCAACTACTTGGATTTGTGTGGCTCTGCTCACCTACCAGTGATAAGCAACTGCTACAAACAACCTGACTGAAAATGTGGACTGCCTAATGCTGACTACAGGACAATCTCCATCTTTGTTATGGGAAAAGGTCCACCTGCTTGAATTTGTGCAGGCACATTGGGCCACCTTAACAAGAAATGATCGTAAACATCTTCAGAGCAGGAGTAGTGATTGACTCTGATAGAGTGGGCACCTGTCATCTAGAGCTCTGCATCCAAAGTAGATACTGCCTTGCTCTTCTACAGCTCTTTGCTTCTAATAGATTTCAACATCTTTCACTAAGGAGGGAAAAAACTATTATCCAACAAGCCAACAGTGGAGAAATTAAAAGAACCAGTCCATCAGAAGCCTGACCAGAGGTCTACTGCCTCTTAAAAAAAAAATTCTCAATGAGGGCATGTAATGGAAAGGAGTCACAGGACTTGATTAAATCCTTAAAAACTTAATACCCTATCCCACACATCTTCAGCATCATGAAAGCCTTCTGTAATGTATGGCAGTCTTGTTAGAAAATCCTGTGATCAGTAGCTTCTGATGAGCAGACACCCTTTCCTGTTGACGAAACACACACTAACATGGGAGAAAGTATGTATTTCCCTTGTAGCTAGCACTTGATACCTTGACTGAACATGATAGACTAACCAGACCCACACAGCAAGAGGTGCATACTTCAGGGAAACTGAGGATGGCACCCTTTACCTCCATGATCTAGCATTCATTTGGAAAGGAAAACGTATGAGAAGTAAAGGGACACTAGAATCCAAATCTATCCATGAATTTAAAGGCAACATTTGTTGCTATATAACCTCTAGCACAAACTACATGATCTAGTATGTGATGACATACATGGCCTTATTTACTCAGAATACTACTTTTTAACCATTCTATAAAGAACATCTTTTCTCCAAGAGCGCTGGTTGGACACGAAGATGTTACTTTAAAGCCCAGCTGCGAACATCCTAAAACTAGTGGTTCTTGGAGCTTTTGGACTTTCAATACCTTGAGCTCAGAGTTCCCAAGTCTGCAGGCAGATTACTTAGGTTGCTAAACAAACAAAACAAAAAAACAGTAGAAAACATTCCCTCTTAAGGTACAGCTGTAGGAATACCGAATGTCTTCCTGTAGGAATTACTAAATGATTTACCTTTGCAAGGTCTTCCTCTATAACATCATTTCGCATTTGAGCAGCATCCAACTGAGTATAGAATCGCGCACCAATCATAGGCATGATATCATTTACACTGCGAAGCCTGTTTTGGTCGGTCAGCAAATACCTGCCAAAATATCCCCACCCCCAAAAACATTATTTAAACATGCTGCAAATGCCAGAGAGATCTTCCTATTATGCTTTTATAACTATTTGACCCTGATGTCTATTTAATACACAAAGTTAACAATTGCAGCATTTCTTAAAAAAAGATACTAACAGAGAAAACGTGTGTGTTAACTCACATGTATACATCCAATCAATTATTTATACAAGATAGGAGTGTACTTTTATGGAACTGCATAGTTGACCCACTAAAACAGCAAGAATGTACTCAAAAAGAGAGAAGATGCAAAGATCCAGATTGACATGCAATTGTTTTTCAAATGAGGAAGGGGACAGATTTCCACTTTTCCCTCTTAGGCTGCAAGAGGAGAAAGGCTGACTATACTAAAGAATGACACAAAATAATATGCAGCCAAGAAAAACTAGCACTCAACCCTTTGGTCAAAAAGGCAATGTGCCTATTTCTCAACACCTTCTGAAACTATAAGATAATACTAGCGTATTGCTAGGGTAGAAAATAGGCAATGAAGCCCAGTATTGAAGACAACTTTAAATGCTTGTTTTGTTTAAGCTCCTAATTCTTATTAGAAGCTTTAACCACACTTAGTAAAGAAAGGACATTTTTTTATTAGATACACCATGAAAATACACATTATACAAATTAATTTTAAATTATGTTTAATGATGCATTGACTGTGCAGGCAACTCAATGACAGTAGTTATATCTGTAATCTTACTTGCATCTAAAAGTACCATTTGACGTTTTTACTTGTATGTTTAAAAAAATTAGTAATTTCCTTTAAAAGATTTATTAAGCAAACTTACAAAATCAGATTCTTCAGATCAGAGGAATAGTTGATTGTCACCAGTTCCATTGCTTTCTGCAAATTCTCTCTCTGAATTCCTGATAAAGAATTGCAAGCCAAAGCCAACACAACTTTCCCCAGCGAGATCAGATCTGCTTGCTAACAGGGAAAACACACAGATAAGATTCTTAGTGTAGATAAATATTAACTATGGTACTAGATGATGTTTAAAAAGAGACAGTTCTTCAATGACCTTAGAAGAATTTGAGCAACTAAAATAAGTGCTATTCAAGTCATAGTTCAATATGACTGTTCAAGTTACAGTAGTCAAAATGTAGAGAGGAAAATCTGTCTTGATACCTAGCAATTTCTAGGTACTATATTTATCTTTGAATGCTTAAAATCTACCTATTTTTAGCTTACGGATAGTACCAGAGAGAACTCTTGTGTAGTGAGCAGAAGCTCTGCAAAGACATTCTCCTAACCACCCACCTACTCACTCCTGACAAGTCAAAGAGTTGGTGGCAAATAGAGCAAGTAAGACTCAGAAATACCTATCAAGGACTATTTGTTAAAACAGAAACATCATTTGCTGGACTTGTGTCTTTTCACACTGGCCATCCAGTGTGAATTCCACAATGGAATCCACACCAGATTCCAGCAAATGATGTTTCTGTTTTAACAAAGAGCCCAAAGATTTTCATCTCTGATGGCCAGTGCGAAAAAGATAGGAACTGCCTGAAACAATTAGCCAGGAACAGGCCTGTATGGCTGACAAATTGAGCAGCATCATATTTTATGAAGAAATCCTTACTGTTACTAAACATGTTCCTTAAAAGTAGAACTGCTCTTAAAAGATGAATGCTGCATACAGGCTGCTTTGCCACTACAGAAAATTCTGCCAACAGACAGCCACCAGAAGTTATTTTGAAAAGTTATACCAGATTTTAAAGCCCACCCCTAAAAACAGGAGCCTAATTTAGAAGCAGACAATGACATTCATTGCAAAAGCTGCCTCATTCTTTCCATGGAAAGGCTTTCAGCTGCACACAACTTGGCCAAACTTGAAACACCTGCAGCTTTCCATGCTGGATGGCTGCTTCAGACTGAATTTAAGAGTCAGCTAGAGATACTACTACTACTTTAGTATTTGCCTGAGTTTTTTCTGAGAAAGTATGATTTTTGCAAAAGTAAAAAAGTGAAAGCTACTAATTATCGAGAATGTCAGCTCCATAGTCTAGAGCAAGACTATGTTGTTTAGCAGAGAACACAGTCATACAAGGAATACACCTTCTGTCATTTCTGTAAGAAAGGCCAAAAATTTGGCAGCACTGCAACACTAGAAGTTCTGTTTAGAACTTGGCAGCTTTAGAAAAGTGCTGTGTCAGTGAACGTGTCACAGCCCCTCACAGCTCTTCAACCCAGAGGGGTAACCACATTTGCTGCCTCTCGCTGCAGTAACTGAGCAGAGCTTTCCCTGCAGCCACATCTCCAAGGTGTTGAGGGACAGAGTTAAGAAAACCTTTTCAGGTGTCTCAGTGTGCCCGCTGTTTCCATATCAAGTTTGATTAAGCAGCACAATTTAAACATGGATACGCAACATGGCAGAAGTTAAAAACCATGGTACTCTTGTAGCTAATGAAGACAGAAACAGGATGTGGAAAATGAGACAGAAATAAGGACAAAGCAGTGGAGAAGGAGATGGGACTGGCATTTGCTAGACTTGATTTCCTAAGGAACCAGGAATTCCTGAGTATCAGCATTCCTTTGTACTTTGGTAAGGAGAAATGAACCAGAGCAACAAACCCCATTTCAGTGGGAATCCACTTGCTTCCACTACCAAGTAGTCAGTTTAAGCAGCTGAGAACACTGCTATAGTACTAAACAGAGGAATCTTGCTGATGCAGTATCTATACAGACATACGTCACCTGGCACAATGGCATTTTTATTATTATTTTGTTCTCTAAAAGAATTAGAAGAAATATGTAAGTATTTGTATTAACCACAATTTTTCTTCTTTCTGCAGTCCCCTGCTTTACGCTTGATACCTTCCAACTTTTAGTAATTCATACAGATGTATCCTATATAAATTCTCTATCATCACACAACCCTGAGACACCGAAAACATACAACTTCAGGCAAGACCCTATGAAAACAGTCTTTTGCATAGGTGTTTTCATAATACAGATTGCATTAGATTTTAAAAATGGTTGAGACAGAATCTTACATTAACATCAACCAGGAAATTCTCAAGTCAGGCTTTTGGTTTTTTAGGCATTTGACTCACAACCTTAATTTTTGTTTGTTTTGCAAATTACATCTAGTAGAAAAACTGGCAGAGATGATAAAACACACCAATGCAGCCTCAAACACACACATTTCAAATTACAGTCAATGCTTAACTTGTTTTAGTGCAAAAGTGGTTTGGATTCACTAGTTTTAGGAACTTAAACTTCAAGCGATTCAGTTAAGAGTGTGATCAATTTCAGACATCTGTAATTCTGCAAGACGATTCAGATTTTGAACAAGCTGAATTGCTCTCTGGAGGTGCCTTGCTATTCACTGACAGCTGAAAACCTGAAATAAAATGTTATTACAATGCCCAATGTTTGAAGTTTTACAAGTGCACAAAGACAGGCAGTAATTTTCCTGTGCGATAGGGGAATCGGAGTATCTCGAGTTGGAAGGGACCTATAAAGATGAGGATTTATGGAAGTCAGATTCCTATTTTAGAAGGGACAAAACTACCATCCACTGACCAACTCTACCCATGCAGACAGGGTACACAACTTCCCCGAAGTTAGGGTACACCCATCCTTTCCATAAGGAAGCAATTCACATATGCCTTTTAAGCCCTAACCTCCCCTCTGAAAATGTCAACAGATTCAGCTCTTCCTGCTTCTAGGCAAAGAAAGGTTAAAGGAGGCACACAAGAACTACTAGACCTCCTTGGAGAAGAGACACCAGAAATAAGTGCTGTATTCCTGTAGTAGCCTTGCAAGGTACAGATCAACATTAGGTACGATCATTTCCCTGTTTATGCTCCGTAACATGCTTTGCACTTATCTATGGATCACACCAGTTCCTTTTGCCACAGACCTGCTAGAAGACTTTTGCTATGGTAACTATCAACAGTGACTTAAGTCATAGAAAGTTGATTCCCAACTTCAAGGAAAAGCTTTACACCTTTTAAGTACAGGCTGCCTTTTGTTCAAAAATGTACCTTGCATGCAACTAATGACCATTTAATTAGCAATTCAGTTCATAACTGTAACCTATCTTTTTATCTCCTGAAAGCTTTGCTAGTAAAGATTTTATCACCATCATCTAGTTTGTTGATAGAAATATTAAATAGTATTAGACTAAAAAATCAGCCCCTAGGAGATAAACTCAAACAGCCCTCTTCATTAATGTCTCCCTGTTAT
The DNA here is from genome assembly GCF_035582795.1 of Mycteria americana. Taxonomy (NCBI): domain Eukaryota; kingdom Metazoa; phylum Chordata; class Aves; order Ciconiiformes; family Ciconiidae; genus Mycteria; species Mycteria americana. The sequence continues at coordinate 199,243,300 of NC_134365.1, forward strand.
CAAATGAATTTCAAATATGTCAGTGAGCAATTTAAAAGTTAATTGAATAGGTACCCTTTCCCTTCTGCGTAATTTTTTTTTTTAATATTAAAAAGGTATGTGCTACTATGCCAAATGCCCTGGAGATACCTCAGCATTTTATACACTTGGCTTTATCAGCCAGACATGTAAGCTAGTCAAATAAATAATCTTTTTGACAAGATCCATTTTCCATAAACTCTTTGAAACTGACATTACTTTGTTTATCCTGTTCCACTGCTTTGCCTGAATCAATATGAGCTCATCCACTCCACAATTCTGTGGATTCACTCATCCTTTTAAGTTCTGGAATTGCACTTAGAAGTCCCTCCAAGTTCCTGGATTTCTTTTTTTTAAGTCAACATTAATACTTCAGATGCCTCTTCAGCTAGTTTCTTTAAATTTGGGGAGGTGTATGCGAAAGTTATTTTGGTTTGCTAAATTAAAAATATTTACTTTGAGCAAATGTAACCTTATAGCCCTTGTTAAATAAATCTTATGTTTTCTCTTAATTTTGTATGGAGAGGACTCACCTTCATTTTATTCCAAATACAGAAATAATTATTAAACCTTTCTACTGTTTCCTACATCACCATTTAGAGTTTTCCCATCTGCTTCTGGTAACTGACTGACACAAGACTTAAAGATTGCGGGGTGGGAAGTGATGTGCTGGAATTTATATAGGTTTAACACCTTGTTTTTAATGCAAGCGACCATTCATATTTCATTTACTTCTTTTTAGTTTCCCTTGTTGTTGCCTTTATTTAACTCTTAAATGATGATATAAATTAATTTGTTTAACACAGACTGTAAAGAACAACTGCATTCCTTTTACATAGCCCCTCACTGTTATGGCCAAACTCTTTCCTATCTATATTAACAATGGGAAATAGCCAGAAAGTGACAAATGCTAACAAAAATACCTTCGTCCATTGAAGACAGCAACAAGGAAATGCATATTAGCTGGGCAGTAAACCAAGAGATAACCTACATTTTTAACAGTCACAGGAGTCCCAGAGGAATTCAGGAACTGGGTCATGGATCGAGAGGAAAAAGGACAAGCAGCAGCTGTTATTTTGTAATTTTATCTGGCTAGGGCAAACAAAGGTAGAGGATGATAAATGGCTCCTGAATTTCAAGGAATGAACTCAGTCCAGAACCTCTGAAGTAACAAAATGGATAGTGAAAGCCTAGCCCTTCTAGAGGACATGACAAAAAAGAAGGCAATACTATATTTTCTAACTCCAGTTTACATCTTCCAAACTATATATTTAAGAGTACTTCTTTTCTGGCTTAGCAGTGGTACCTGAACAATTTGGATACTAACAATTTATAAAACATGCAAAACATCCCCCCCTAAACAAAACTAGGCATTACCAAGTTAGTTGCCAAGTGTTGGGCTGCTATTGGTGGTAAACGCTTTTGACAGATTCATGTACCTGCGAGTATTTTTAGATTTGTACCTCCAAGCACATTAAACATTTTGCTTTAAAATTACTTGAATGTCATATCATCTCAGGAGGATCTCTTTCCCAGCTGCAATTAAAATAAATGTAAAGAACTATTTAGATTAAAAAAAAACTCATTACATTTTTAGGCATGGTATCCCTCACTTGCATGTATTCCTATCTTCTCTCAGCTGTTTTCCACTAAATGATTACCAAAAGCCCATTGATATGTAGCTGGGCAGGAGTGAAATCCTTTGATGTACTCAAGTACACTGAAAATTGCTTTACTGTATCATTAAGGAAAAAAAGTTGCTATGTTCTAGGACATGGTCTCCAATGAGCTAGTTTCTGCCTGGCCAAAGTTCAAACATTTATTACTGGAAGACTCTGAATGAGCAATTTTCTCACAGTGAATAAGCTCAATTAATGAAAATAAATTAAATCCAACTCCCTACTGTAGTCTTTCACTCCCAGTACGGACAGGGTATGTGATGACTGCTGAAGCAATGTACTTTACCCTGAGGGGAAGTTAGGGAAAGAGGCACTCCTGTACACAGTGATGCTCCAGATGACTGTGGAACAGTTTTTGTTAAGTCTAAAGGGGTTCTTCTTAATTCAGGAATTATGCAGAGTCCACGCTTCAGAGAACGCCAGGAGAGCACGGAAAAACTAGGAGCCTAAAATAAAGATACACTAGAACCTTTTAGGAGTGAGGAGAAGGCCTAAGTGCAGTTATTTAAAAGATCTCTTACTCCTCTGTGAACAGGTATTCAACACTTATTTTTGTTAAAATAACAGAACAAAATAACAAAATAAAAGAAAGCAGAAGAAAAACTGTTACTGAACCATTATTTTTTGATCTCTGACACTAAATGTAAGATTTTCTTCTCCTTCCTTTAGAAGTTTGTATTTCCAACCATTTCTGACTTAAGTTTGTTAAATACTAATAGTTCGACCTGTTTGGTGAGTTTGCTGAGATTTTAGAAGCAGAAGATAGCAAAATGAGCATTCACATTTCTAAATTACAAGCAAATTGGAATAATGCATGGCAGAACCAAGATCAAATCAGGAATAAAAAAATAGTGTTATTTAGAGATAGATATACTGGACTACAGTTTAATTAAAATACTTGTCTTGCAAAAGGAATCACCCTGGTTTTCAGTATTCCCTGTGCCAAGTCACCAACCTAACTATGGCGCTGTTTTCTTACCTGAAACTGAGCCATTAATGCCAGTGGATTATTTTGACTGTTGTCAAATGTCAAAACGTCAAAGATTCCAACACAATTAACTCGTAATCTTTAGGAATGAGAAAAGGATGAAGTGTCATTAAATTTTGTTGGTTACTCAATTTTTCCTCTAGCATTCATTGAATGATTTGATATGACAAAAAAGTCATCAGTACTCAGCAAATTACTATGAAGCAGAAAATACTAATTTTACTATTTGATAAAATGCAACAGATAGTCTTCAGTTTACAAATAAATCAACAAATTTCTAAATTGTCAGTAGTGGATCTGAACATTGAGTACTGTGAGGATAATGCACATCTTCCCAAAATATGTTTAAAAAAAACTTAAAAAAAAAAAATTACAAGTTTTAACATGTATTCATTTTCAGTCTCATGCCAGTTCAAAGTAACAGAACTTTCTAGTCAGACTTTGTTATTTCCATAACAGGTGCATGGTCAGCAGCTACCATAACAGACCACAGTACAGAGTGAGAATGAACACTTTCATTACCTTGTTTTGCCTGTTACTAAAATCTTTGTTGGATCCATAACTCGGCATGCCAGTCCTGCTGTGTGAATAGTCCGTAACGCAGAGCTGAGCTGCACAATATATGCCCATATCAAGGACTCTGGAAGCAATCCAGCATGCTGCCGTGGTAGAGGTCCATCATGCTGACCTAGAAGCAAAATGTTCTAAGCATCAACAAAAGGCTACGACATAAAATTCAAGTTAGCACATTTTGAATTATACAATTAATTCACATACTCATTTCATTCAACTCTTAACAGTCCTCAAAAGACTTTTCTATTGTCCTTTAATGGTTGGGTTGGGTTTTTTTTTTGGTTGGGTTGGGTTTTTTTGGAAGTACACCACATTTTAAAATACTGACAATTCATTAGGCATTATCATTTTCACCTTCACATTCAGGAAAACTGTGCTGATTTTTAAAGTTTGAGATGAATAATCACTACAAAAACAGAACCAGTTAGAAATTGCTGAAAGTGGGTGGTACATCAAAATATGCAGATACTTCAGAAGTAAAAACACTAGTATTCTGGAACAATGAGCATGTACCGCAATGGCTGTAACAGATGATGTTTCACCTCCTTTATTGTAGAAAGGCTTACAAATTAAACATTCTCTATCATTTGATAAGACAAAGTAATGACCTAGTTTCAAATCACATGGACAAATCAGACTGGAAGATTTGGTGGCTAAACATCATTGAACACAACTGCACGTATGTTCTGCTGTGACTCAACTCCCTGACAAGTCATCACTGCGTGACCTGTTCAATGGGCCATATGAAAGCAATATATCACTCCCCTTCTAAATGGATTTGTAGTCCTCCTTTCAAAAGTAAAACTAATTATTTGCAAACACACACCCAAATTCCACATAGCAAACTGTTTCTGAGTAATACTGAGCCAGAAATGAAAACACACAGATAACAAATGTTATTTTTAGTAAGACGCATGTACTACGAAGAAGTTGCTACTGTTTGCGTGGCACAAAGCTAAAGTAAGAGAAGCAAATACATCCAGAGTAAGACAGTGCATCTCAATTTTACAAAACATGACAGGCATTTCATGTGGTTGCCTCAGTACTGATTTTGCTAATTTTGAGACCAGTAATATCATCAGTATTCAGTAAAATCATGTAAGCATCTGATTCAGTTGTAAACTGACTGCACTCCTCTCCTCCAAACATTTGTTTCTTGGTTTTTTATTTGTTGTTGGTTTTTTTTTCCTCTCCCCCTACAGGAGCATATCAACATCTGTGCACTTGCTCAAAATAAGTTTTTGTGTGTGTGTGTGCTTGCATGTGTACACACAAACATATATATGTGAGAGTTAAATGAAACATTACTGAAAAACTTCTACTTACAAATTTTACTGATTTGGGGGTGATGGGCTGGGAATGTTCCCAGCTTTCATTTCTGAGCTTTTGTTTGTTTGTTTTTAAACTTTAATTCATTTTTCAGGTTTAAGGTGCTTTGGTTTAGATTATAAAGATCAAGACACTGACTCCTTTAAATGGCAATAAGCCTGGCATGTCTACTGAAGGCTGAATATAATGAGATACTCTTTGTTTTTTCTGGCCTCCTGATGAATCATTATGCAAATCACTTCCCACAAACCAGCATACCAGAAGTCTCACATGGCAAACTTTTTTTCCCCTCATGATTCTCTCCTTTTCAGCATGACAAAAATTATGATGATATAAAATGACTAAGGAGATATAACCTCCTTTATCAGTCGAGGCTTTCTCTAGTTACTACTTGCTATAGAATACACTTTATATTTGGTAAACAGCAACATGTGATATGTTTAACAGGAATTAATATGGACACTGTTAAGACAGAGTTACATCCGTATGAATTAAGTATTTCCAGAACAGAAATGTTGCTACAATATCCCAAAGAGAGAGAAAAGCGAAAACTCAGGGGTTATTTTTCTGCATGCAACTTAAACAACAGCACTTCCCCCTTGATTTCCAGATAAAGGCAATGTAACCAAGAGAATATTCAACATACACTGAAAAGCTGAAAGATCAGACTTCAACGCAGCTTCTCCCGCTCTATCAGAAAAATCTCAATCAAGCAACAACTTTATTTTACTACTGGAAAGACTCGCTTGAGGCTACAGCTGAATCTAGGCTGCTGCTTTCAGACTGGTTGGCTGCACCCCACGTTCCCGTACACTAAAGGTACAAGCTAAAACACTGGAAGAATCAGTTTTGAAATGCCCTCTTACATATCTATCTGTTCAAAACAAGTAAGATTAAAAGCAGTTCAGTTTGCTGCAGTGCTGACTACGAAGCATGTCCCATGAAGGCTCATCAGGCCTGCCACAGGTGGCACTTGAGCAAGGACCCAAGGAGATGAGACCCAAAAGCTCACTCTTCAGGCAAAACACAAAAAACTTTGGAAAGCTTTCCAAAAAGTACTGAATGCAGTGAAAAAACACATAACAAGAATATAAGAAAGTGTTACAAAAATGACCAGAATTACTTTATGCCAAGAAGTGGTATTTTAGAGGCTTCATGGCCGATTTGAAAAAGGCTTCCCACCACAGGCTGAATCCACAGCCACAACATGCAAAATTTCAGATTATGTTCTTCCCACCTACTGCAGGGCAGACTCTCCCACTACTTTCATCTCTCTGAGATGAACACAGATACTAATGGAGAAGATTAAAAATTAAAGAACTACCATTCCAAAAACACAGGTTATCCATTATTTTTCCTTGCTGCATTAAAATAAGCTCAATGTCAGCATTATTTATTTATTTTTAAGTTCTGTGGTATGATGTTCTCCACTGAGCAAGAAATGTCCCCTTTGCACTGATGTGTGTGTATACTTCTTTTTTGTTTGTTAAAAAAAGCATTCAAATGAAATTCAGTTCCCCAGAGCAAGGATAAAGCCAGGGATAGTCCCGTGGTGGGAAGGAAGAGCTGGGACCACTGGCAGTAGAACCTGTTTCACATCATCAGGAACGCTGTCAGAAAGCATACTAACAAACAGCCATTCTCATCAGATAGTTATGAAAGAAATCAGAAGCCTAATGAAAGATTTAGCTGTTCACTAAATTGAACCTCTCAGGCCTGTAAATCAGTCTTTTACATTGAGAACTGAGTTGTTCAGTGTTTGCTTAGTGGTCCTGAGTTAAAGTACTGAAAGTAAGATAAATGAGAAGCCTTCATTTCTCCCCCTTCTCCAGGGAAACCTGGGCTTCAGTTTTACATTTCCCAGTTTTCAATAAACAGAATGGTTCTGAACTACTAGTGCAGCACTACATTATGTAAAAAATCTGCAGATATTGAAAATTTGAATTTACTTAGAAAAAGTTGCAGCTTTTGGCAAAGGTATTTTAGGATAATTATTATTCACATATTTTGTCCTCAACTTTGACTTTCAATATTCATATATTCTTTCTCCTCATCACAGTTTAAGTACACAACTTATTCCTTTTTCAATGGAAGAGGTATTTTATGAAAAAACATTCAGCAACTGGGGACGCAAGAACTGTAAAGTCAGCAATGAAGTCCATTTTTGTGCATTACATACTACTAACTAATGTGTCCAAAGGAAAACAAGGTCCAAGAAACTTGCCTATCTTCATTAGAAAGTATTTGTTTGCTGAAGAGCAGAATCTGTGGTGCTGAAAACTACTATTAACAGCATGTACACCAACGTTTAATTACTCAGAGCATTTTTAATAAACAGACCAGGGGACATATCAAAGGCATGCTTATCTCTGCCAACCACAGAAACTCATGGGGACAAAGAAAAAACCTTACTGGCAGCAGTGGATACTTATTGTTAATTTGCCAGGATTTTCTAGCTGACAGTTTTAAGAATACAAACATTCCAAATGTGGTTTACCATTTAATTCTTGGACTGTTAAGAACAACAGTTCAGTACTTTTGGGTTAACTTGCTAATTTAAAGAGAACATAATTTCTGCAGAGATAAATGCACTAACATGTACTATAATCTGAATCTGGGAAATATCAGAAAGGTGGAAGAAAACCAATAAGTTCCAGAATGATAGATTTAATGTTTAAACACTATTGGTAGAAATAAAAGTGTATCGAGGAACTATGAGGAATGAGAATCAAATAAATAGAAGCTTTGCAAATCAATGTACTCGGAGTAATAATTAACTGAAAAGTCAGACTCCTGATTTTAAAACTTGTGAAAATTTAGTAAAATATGACAGAACACTGGATTATCACACTGTACCACTTGAAGAAAGAGGATATTTCATTGCATAAAGAACACAAGCAATAAATTCTATAGAATTCAGAAGCAACAAAGACAATGTTGCTTCTGAAACAAAGACAATGTAAAAAAGCAATAAATGTAAGCTGCTATTTTTTTCCCCCACACCCAATCCCTTCCAAAGTAGTTCTGTAATAGGGTCTGTAATTAACATGGCAAAAAGAAAAAACCCGAGACTGACCACACTGACACCAGTGACATGCAAGACAGCTATGTAAACCATAACCCTCATCTTTTAACTGTCAAAGTCTCATGTTGCCAACTGGAGTGTTCAACATAAATAAGGTTGCATACCTGACATCAAATTCTCTGAGTTCACTGATCAGGTTCACAGTGTTGTGCCTCCTAAAACCTTTAAAAGCAATTGTACTAATCTGGGTCTCATGCTGCAGAGTACCCAACTTCCATCCATTCCCCTGCTTCTCTTGGGAGTCTCCTCTAGGCAGGCAGACGGCCAAGAAACTCTGTGAGGGGATGGAGAAAGGATCCGTGAAGGCAGGCAGTTCTGAGAAATCAAGTTATAGGTATGCAATCTTATTTTTCTCTCTTAAATTGCTCCGTCTACTGAGGACCAGACTAGAAAGCAGCAGTTACCAGAAAAGAAAGGCCAAAGCAAAGATGTGCAGAAAGATTTGGCAAAATTGGGGAATTTCAAGTGACTTTTTTTCTAATTTATCTGATAAAAAGACTGGAAGAGCAGGTAATGAGGAGTGCCACAGGCACGAGAGAGTTATCTTCCTTACATATCCTTGTAAGTTCTGCCACAACAGTTCCTTTTAATTAAATAATACTTTGGTTTGGCTGAACAGAAATTGATGTCTTATTTCCAGTTTCAAAGATCATCCCTGCCTATAGAAGGAAGTTGTAGTAGGTCAAATAAATGGTCCAGATAGCCCACTAGTCTGTTTCAAATACACATACACTAAAATCAGAACAGTAGTTTGCAATAGATGCAACCTGAGCGTATGAACATAAACAAATAGAATATTCTACTAGCCTCCAATGGTTTGCAGCTCAGAGAACTCCCAAGCTAGAGATAGTGTCGTTGCAGTTAACAGTCCTCAAGTATTTCCCCTCCATGAGTAAGCCAAATTTCCCCTTGAACCCAGGCAAATGTCCCCAATAATCTGTGACAAAGTTCCATGGCTTAATTATCTTTACACAGGTTTTGAATTTGCTGCCTGGCTAGTTTCATTTGTCAGTTCCTAGTTCTAGGCCGGAAGAAATAGCAAACTATTGTTGCTTATTCATTTTTTCTTTATCCCTGATGATTTTTCAGACACCTACCATATCCCAGTCATTTTTAACCCCATCATATTCCTGTCCATCTTTAAGAGTATGAAAAGTACTATTCCACTTTGCTGTTCTTCATACGGAAGCTGTTCCATGCCTTTGATCATCCCTGTCACCTCTTCTCAGCTTCTTTCCTGTTCTTCTACACCCTTCAAAGCGTGTAAGGAGGACCACAACTACAGATATGAGTCTATGATGCACCCACATCTTGAATACAATGTCTTCCGTTTCATTGTTTACTCTTTTCTTAACTGTCTGCAACAATCTATTTCCTATTTACTGCTATTCAGCAAGAGGACAATATTTTCCTTAATCTACTTAACTATAACCCCAGATCTATTATCGAGTGATAACAGCCATGACAGAAGCCATCATTTCATGTTTAAAGTTAGAGTGTTTTCCCTCAATCACATTGGTTTACATTACATCACCTGCTACATTATTGCCAAGAGTCCCAGTCTTGTAAGATCCTTCTGCAATCCATCACAATTGGCCTTTGTTTTTGACAATCCAAATAATTTGGTATTATCAGCAAACTTTGACAGACGGTTATTTATCTTCAGTGCAAATAAGTGAATGTGTTAAGAAATACAACTCCCAGTGCATATTCTTGTGAGATCCCATCAGTGCTCTCCCTTCACTGTGAAAATCAACTGGTCACTCTTATTCTGTTTCTTATCTTCTAACCAGTTATTAACCTAACTGAGGACTTTCTCTTCTATCTCATGGTTCTTTTAGACATTCTGATGAAATTCATTGAAAACCCAAGATCTTATCTACTGGATCTTCCTTCAAAGAACTTCGATAGATTAATGAGACGTGACTGCCCTTTATAGGAGCAAAACTTAATTCTTTTCCAGTGTGGCAAAAAGAATGTGTCCCCAAGAATTTTATTATAACTTCTATTATTTTACCTAGAACAGACAATTCTTCTACAATACTCGAGAGGTACAAAAACATGACAAGGACTGATTTACATGGAAACTGAAAACCGTGGGTGGGAGACATTCAGAAGTTGCCCTGTGCATAACAGTCATTAAACTGACAGTAGGGGTTCCAGGTTTATCCTACCAAATTAGTTTCACTTCAGGCTCACGGAATTTGTAATTGCATTCTTTGACTTGCCACGGGATATGACAAGTCAAACTAGGGTTACCTCTGTCTGAGATATTACCACCAAAGCCAATGGTGGAACTCAAGTTCCAACTTCACTTACACCTGTCAGCTCAGTGCAAAGCCAGTGGGAATTATTCAGTATATAATGGATCTACAAGCATTTGAATGTATTCACACGCTACCAAACCATTATCCTCTGATCTACCAGATAGCCAAGTAAAGTTTTCCATGTCAATCTTTGGAACAGATTGAATTCACAGCTAAAGGTTCTAATTTCAAAAGGTGCAAGAAAGAAGAAACCTTAGCTTCTGCTTCTCTTTATACACTGGTGGCCTAAAAACATTTAGGGAACATCTACTCTACTAAAGTGAACAAGGCCAGGTCATAGTCCTCTAGTCATCCCTACTGCTGGATCTAATTTCAGGGTTGGTCCTGCATTGAGCAGGAAGTTGGGCCAAATGAGCTCCGAGGGTATGTTCCTACCCTAAGTCTTTCTGTGATCCCATTCAGCTGTGAGCGTCTCTTTCTTAGCATGGCACTGGGCTCTACTAATAGCTTTGGCCTGTTGTGTTCCAGACAACATCTGGATGCTGTTTGTGGGACTGCATGGGTCATGAACTGGTCCTAATAGGCAGTATGACTGGCAGCATACTGTTTTGGAGGGGAAGACGCTTTAGCCATATGGATATGAACTCTGCTGGGCAACTTGAAGTTTGTGTCTGAAAATAATATATGTTACAGGGATTTTTCAATCCATTTCTTGTCTTAACTAGTACTTCACATTTCAAAACATTAAATAAAACACTGTCTAATTAGTCCTCATAATACTTTGAGAAAAAAAAATTCTAAGTGGAGGACACCTGAACAGCAACTACCAAACTGACATGTGTTTTACGATTTTGGAAACATCTCCAATAAGTGTCAGGTGTCACTCAGTGATAGACCTGTAATTCAGACCCCAGAGTTCTTGGCTCCCAATCCCATTCAAACTATTTCCCTGCCAAAGAATTGTAATTCCCTTAGAAACTGACGTCAAATTTGTGAATTAGTAATAAGTCAAATGGGACCAGAAAAGTAAATTGTTCATTGTTAGACTTTTACATCAACTTTTAACTCTAGTTATACTTTTCTGTTATTTAAAAAAATATATATATTCAGAAATTTTACAAATAGAAAGTGAAGAAAAGTTCTCTGATCCCAATCAGCTTATGATATGGCAGAACTGATTAGCTAAAAAATTAAGTTGAAAGACTATTTCTGACGAGCTATTTACTGCTTAAGTATTAGAAATAGTTTACAGAAGTATTGTATGATGATGTATTTTCCTTACCCCATTTTCGTTTTGTGAAATAGGCATCAGCACTAGGGTCATTGAAGTGTCTGCTCATCATAGTCTCTCCTCCAGCATGAAAATCATATGCAAACACAAGAGCTTAAAAATAGAAACAGGTAACAATTACTAACTCAAGCATATGTAAAAAAAGTCTCAATACATCAGTTGGGAAAAAAAACCAAAAAACTTACAATGTTCTCCAAACGCTTTAGTGGTAAACACTTCACGCAAGGTTACTATATTTGAGTGCTGAATTTTTTTCCACATGTCAACCAATACCATGCACTTTGTGTTAACAAGACGAAAACCTAGAAGAGAACAAAAAGCATGGTTTAAGACATGATGTTTTGGGGGAGAATTTTTTACTTTAACATTTCTTCTGAAACTACTGAAAAGCAACTGGACATTAAAATAGGACTAGCATGCTTAGGAATGCTACTCCTATTGAGACAACTCAATTTTTCTCACCATGTATCCTCCGAAGGCAATATGGCAGGTCATCTTTACTATTTACAGCTTTATAGCATGATGTAATGTACCCAAAATTGCTTGTTTTCTGTATCCGATTGGGCGGTGGCAGTGGTTCCAAAGGAAAGAGACTGTGGTAGCTGTCCACTTCTGCAGGAACTGCTAAAATCAGTTTATACACAGAAACATATTAGGCGTCAGTTGACTTTGAGGAAGTTATTACAGCAGCAGAGAAGATTAAAATGGCTGTCATTAATACAGAAATTCTTTGCACCATCTTTTAGGTGCACGTAAAGTTAAAATTCACTATTTTTGCTTTAATACCAATATATAGGCTCCTGGAAGAAATTCCACAGAGCTAAAACAACTGTCTTCAGAAAAACAGTTACACCAAGTAAAATCAACAGAATAGATGCACAGTTCCATCTCCTATTTTCTCATTTGACTTAAAAATTCACCCTTCTAAATGACCTTTCTTTGGTGGTTTTTTTTCCTGCACAGATTCATAAATAAGCACAAATTTCCATACAGACTTCATACCACTAAGAACCCCGTTTCCATCACAAAAAAAGCAAATCTGAATCTTACATGCTTTAACATACTGGTTTAGGGGGGAGAGAAGGAGGGAGGAAAGTGCTGAAGGTTTACACATCGGATTAAAAGATCACCCTTGCAAGAAGAGATACACTTGCACTTCATCTGGATTAGTAAACCAAACTGCATTTTTTTTTTTATTGTATCATTATCATATTAAACACACATTTGAGAAGTAAGGATACTGCAACCAAAAAAAGTGATCTGTTTAAAGTTGAACACAGTCAATTGTAAATTCTCCAAAAGCCAAATTACAATGAATAGTATATGCTTCTCTTGCCTGACAAGTAGTACAAAGCCTTCTCTGATATACCCACCAATTCACTTTAAAACAAACTAATTTGCTAGTTTACATACAGCCTTTGAAAATATATGCATCCTTTAAAGGAATAAGTACAAAGTAATACAATACTGTTCTTGATGAGGCTTTATTGCCATAATGATTTTTCCTTTCTCAACAATTTTAAGCGTTCCCAACCATTAAGGAGTTTCAAAACAGAAGAGAAGAAAAAGAGAATAGAAGCAAGAAACAAATTTCATATTTCTGAAATACTTCGTATCTGGTTATCCACAGCCCAGGATGATTAAGGCTTCATGAAAAATTAAAAACAGGCGATGTTTTTTACAAGATGTTGTTAATATTGTTGAATACATATGGTTGCAGAACAATATGGTCACAGTTCAGTTTATAAAAAACACTTACCAGGAATATCAGCCTGATCAATCTGGGCCATAGTTATTAAGTGCCTGTTGATCAGTTCCTGAAGAACAAATTAAGTCAAGTTTTGAACAGTATAATTCAGCTCATTATTTTTGAATGTTAACAGTACACTGTCTTTGAAGTACCAGCTACTTGTGCTAAAATAGGGAATTGATGCAAGTGTCTAGGGCAGGGGAGAAGACCACTAGCTTGAAAACATTAATGACAAAATATATAAATTCTTGAAGGAAGGAGCTGCAGAAGACACGTTAGCTAGAGCTAGAGGCACCTACTACACTAAAGCTAAAATAAAAAAGTCACAGCCAGCCCTCAGAGAAGGGCTCATCAAATAACACCTGCATATACTTTCATTTCAGTGAAAGATTTTAAAACTGGATAGGATTACAGCTTAAAGGAATGCTACAATAATGAACTCATGCACACCAAAACAATACACAAGAAGTAAGAATACTTAGCTGAATAGTAAATCATGGCATGCAGATTAGATTGCGGTCAAATATGTTGTAACTTGCCCCCACCCTCTGTTGTACTCCATCCATTATAGACTTGATTTTAAAAATTCTCCACAGGGAAAATTGACTGCACAGATTTTGAGTGGCTATTTTTCTTCTACTATTAGCGATTTTCTAGTTTTTGCCAAGATATGCGATTTTCCTTTAAATTCTCTATCATCTTACCTGTCTAAGCTCATCTGCCATGAAGAAGGAAGGTGCATTTGCTTTTGGCTGCATGTAAGCAACATGAGGTGCAGCTGGATGGTAAATGTGGTAGTTTGGAAATACCTGAAAACAAAACATTAAGAAACAGTTTAAAATCCTTAAGGATAGGGAAAATGAAGAGTTTTGTCGCCCTTTTAGTTTGAACTACTGAACTACGAAGTCTTCATGCACAGTACATGTTACAAATACATTGTCAGATACATTACAATTTCTTTATGTGATATTCACTACTAATGATTTCAAGGCGGGGGGGGAGTGTATGTATGTACATAGTTATTTTAACATTTTTGTAACTGCCTTTTCCCCTCCACTGTAAATGTAAGTTATTTAACCTATCAGGGGAAAAAAAAAAAATCTCAATTTTTGATGTTTTCTCATTATGTATGTATCCACCAAGATATACATAAAATGCTTTCTTTCTACTGCTGTATAATAAAAACGCAAAACTCTACACAGGGGTAAGTTAAAATATAAAAAATTCTCTGGTCCTTAGATGTCAGTGATTTGGGGGAACAATTACAACAATTAAAAGGCCAAATCTTCACACAGAATAAGGGCTTCAGAATGTTAAGAATAATCTCTGTAGTATCAACCAATTCAGCATTTGGAAACTCCATACACTTCTGTATCAAAAGCAAACATACCATTCCTGTGAGAGGTGCTGGAGTTGTATCAGTGTAGAAGTACGTTGTTCCACCCACTGTTTCCTTCTGGATCACCTGGCCAGTAGATGGAGGCTGAGACACAGCATTAGCAACAGAAGCAGAGGCACTAGTAGGCACCATATAGTTTGCTGGGTTAGGAGTATGACTTCTTCTTCGAGGAGCAGGAGATGTATGAGGAGTTATTTTGGGGGAATGAAGAGGAGAAGATCCTGCTGACAGTGACATTCCTTAAAGAAACACAAGGAGGTATTATTCATCAAATCTGCCATCAAAAAAAATTAGCAATTTGAAAAAAAAAATAAAAAAACCAGCCTTCACTACCAGTAATATTCTGAGCAGGTGAGATGCTTAAGGATTGCTACATCTATATGAAAAGTTAAGAGGTAAAACATTAAGAACAAGAGTGAACAGATACATTTTCCCAAAAATCTTTGCTTAGTTCAGAGAGAAAGGGCTTGGGAACTTATGATCTACAAATGAAGAACTGGAATGAAAGACATAAAAGTAGTAGAAATGGTGAGACGAATTAAATTAATGCTGTGTCTAGAAGAGAGTTTAATAAAACTGCAAAAAGATAAAATATTAATGACTATATGGTAAGTGAATGTTTACATAAGTTACATGAGCAGTCAATGGAGTTTGTCAAGCTCTAACTCACTTCACCTAGTTACAGGTGTACCTTTTACTAGAATCAACTCCACAGCTATGAATGAGTATTAGCGTTAGATCTCCAGTAACTACAGCACACAAATAAGCACTACACAATACACTACTTTTAATAATTTCAGGGGAGAAATTACCTATTTTCCTATAATTATTATATTCAAAAATCATCCTCCAAAAGATCTATTTGATATGTAAAGATAGGTAACTTCTCAGAATAGGAAGTCTGTTAGGCATTCATGCTGAGATTTTAAAATTTATTTTAAATTATTTTATTGACTGGTGTTCACCCTCAACATTAGACAGGCAACTCAACTGAAACTTGAGAAGCTCAGCTTCTAAACAGAGTGCATTAGTGGGAAAAAACAAGGGCAACTTTTTTGCATACACGCTTTCTAGTTACCAAGAACTAGTTTAGTTACTTCAAGAGTCATTGTACGCAGAATTCTCAGACATGCTTATTTATAAAAGTTTAGATATCAAAGAAACCTTCCGGGGTGAGGAAGATATTACCCTTCAGAAAACTCCTAGTATTACTAGTAGAAGATCCTAGATATCTAGGTATTCAGATTAATACAAAGGAGAGCATCTATGAAACTTATTGTTGCTCAGTTCAGATTGGGATGCACTTTCTCCTCTTTAACAGTCAGAACTGTATTAGTCACACTAAATTCTTTTTTTGAAAGGATACAAGATACACAACTTTTATCTTTAATGCTCTATGGACAGTAGAGAATTCTTCTTTAATTAAGAATTCAGTTAGTTGGTACTCAGACATTTGCTTAAAATTACTTTCATTTATAAGCTCTGGTAACCAGTAATTTAAGCAAATATATGAGTAACAAAAACAAGAGCAACTTTTTTTTGCAAACACACTTTTTAGTTACCAAAAGCTAGTTTAGTTACTTCAATCAAGAGTTATTGTATGCAGAGTTCTCAATATGCATCATCAGTAACGTGTAGGAGTGTTTATACACTCGTGTCTTGCCTCTACAGGAGTTGCATCCCTCCTACATTTACTTTTTTTTTTTTTAAACAAACCACAAAAGCAAATAACAATTTTAGTATTAACAGCTTAATCAGTAGTTGGGGAAAAATTATTTTGAAGCTATATTATTCTAATGATATTAACAGAATATTTGTAACCTTTCATTTAGCTTCAATCATTTACTTTTGTGATGTCTCAAAAACTATGCATATTAATTCAGCCCAATTATTCCTTTTGTTCTTGAAAAGTGAATAGCTCCAACAAAATAAACAAGATTTTTTTAATGTAAACCATAAGAAAATCTTAATCCTTTCTCTTTAGTTGGGTCTCTTCAGACATTTATCTTTTTATAAAATATCAAAATATAAAATACAAGAATATGAAAATTATAAAAGTATAAAGTGTAGACTTTTCTGGGCCAGAAATTTTCTTTATATTAATACGTGTACATATGTGTGTACACACACCTTATAGATAAGCAATACTGTGGAATAATTGCTTGCTGATTAGTGTATTAACTTAATAAAATGTGAATTATAATAGGCACTTCTGAACATTTAATTTTTAAAGTGTTTCTGAATGGTAACATAAGTAGTCTCCTAAAAATCTGTTTACAAATGAACTGTATGACTGTAAAACATTATGCATTGTGATAGTACTGGTTTATGCTACAAAAGAAAGTTACCATTAAGGCAAAAGTTGCCTTGAGTGGCTAACACTTAAATATTTCAATAGTACTGTATAGATGGTTACATTAAAAAAAAAAAAAAAAGACTAAAACATGAATGCATTCTTAATCCACTGTAGGAAGAGAGCAATTTCAAAGGAAACTATGTATTACTATTAAAATTTGAAGGATGGCTAATTAAAATGGCAATAAAACTGAAGCAGCTCCACAATTTGTGTCTATGATGTTCACGGGATTCTCTTCATCTAAGGAAAGTTATTGATTTTTCACTTTATTCCAATAAAACATAGTATGAACTGAAGTCCTTGCAAGCATGTAATCTCTAACCAGATAGAAAGAACTGGATTCAAGAAACTTTTTTTTTCCCCCCAATAAAACATTCAACTGTAGGAACCAGGAAAAAACCCAGCATCCTTCATATATACTAATGAAAAATTAACCAAAGATTTCTATACTTTAAAATAAAAACTGTACGTACAAGACACAGTATACTGTAAATCTCATCTTAGAAATGGAAATGATGACTTGCAACCTTGCTGAAATTGTATTGTGACCTTCTACTGAAAGTTTCTCAGAAAAGAAGAAAAAAAAAAATCTATCACTAGCGGTTCTTACTGATACAATTTCAAACAATTTCCACTGTAAGATTTACTTTTTAAAAAATCTATTCCTGCCAAAGAATAGTTATAAATATAAATCCTTAATGGTTTTGCTTGGGTATTAATGCAAGATTGAAAGAAAAGCAAGACAGTCAGAGTTACACAAATCCTTTCAAATGCCGTTCCAGCCTCAGTTAGATCTGATTTTGTAAGGACATTGAGAGTCCAATGAAAATCATCCGGTGGGAAGAACATACAGGCTTCTCATTTGCCAATATACATAGTAAGTTCAAGATATGAAAGAAGCTTGACTACAGTTTGGTTTTATACTACTAGAACAATATACTATAAGTTACAAGAAATTTGCTGCTAGTGCTGCAGTGGGTACCAACAGGCTGAGGCAGCAAATATTCAAGATGATAGATTCTTCTGAGACACCTGCATTAAATTCTGCAGAGTCTAAATAAATAAGTATTAATTATTAGAAGTCCAATATCACGTAAAAAAGAAAAACTTTTAGTACAGTGAAACTGATGCATAGCTAAGTACTTACAGAAGCAAATAATTGGGTGCACAAACTCAAGCAGGTCTCACCAACTTCATTAGTATTTCAATCAGTTAAAACCTTACCAATATTAATATTTAACCACAACAAAATAGAATTAGAGGAAAATAAAGGCAAATGGCTGTATTGAGGTGAACATACATTCCTACTGATTCATACTGAAAGAAAAAGATGTACTGAACATATGATAGTAACAATGTGGTAAATATGGAACCACCCCTCACAGAATCAGACATGCTGTTTTCAGTAGCGCAATTTATATAAAAACTTATTCACTTAAAGGCCAAAGAAAAAAATGGGGTTTGAATAATCTAATTTTTTTTAATATAGATATATATAATCATATCAGTAATCCTGACCAAAAAAAAAACCCACACACATTTTTAAGCTTTCTCTATGAGACAGTTTAGTGTTCCCCTATATTAAAATGCCAACAGGAGTACTAAGACAAACACCAAAAAGCCTGCTTCAAATTGTCCTTCCTGAGACTTATCTACTAGTAAAGGTGGTTCTCCATTCCTTGTCTCAGTGATTCTTAATATCGTCCATGAAGAAGTTAAATACTATCTTGAAAAGTAAACTGCAAGGAGAAAGAGCTTCTTTCACTTCACAATTACTTACATCTAAAAAATAGTGTCATGGTATACAGCTGTCATGGTATCGTACCAGCATGGAAACGGTTGCGGAATTTGAAGGTCTTTTCACAACATTCACAGTGACTGTACAGGCTACCTACACATACCTGGAGCTCCTGTTGCTATTCTCATTTTAGGTACAGAAAGAGGTCATATTTACATATCCCTCTTTGTTATATTTTCACTTCTCGCATTGTTTTTTATTTTTGAAGTTTCATTCTGACTGAGGAAAGGGAAGTGGTAGACTTTGAAATTCATTTGAGACAGTGCTCAAAGATATTTTATAAGATTAAGGCTTCTAATACAGCTTTGTAGCACGCAATGTATTTGAATTAAAAGCTAGGTTGTATTTTGAACCTGAGAATTCATACAGATAAACAGGATCAAAGAAAGGGCATCAAGCATGAACTCTCATTAAGGACTCAGTGTCTACAGTTTTTTGGATTCAATGGAAGTTTACAACTTAATGAAGCAGGATTTCATTAAGCTCACCTGTATACAAATCAGCTGGCCCACAACATAAATACTTTTTAAAAAAACAGAGGAATCCAATAAGTGTTCTATACGTACTTTCTTACCTTGCCTACAAATCTACTCACCTACAACCACATACCTACACCTCTAAGGCTCATAACACATTCAGAGGTCAAAAATTAAGCATTTACCATTTTATTACTATAATGTTTTGTACTTTGCAGATACTCTAGACTACTAGGTACATTTTGAGAAATGACTAAATGAAGTAAATACTGAAACCAGACTATTTCGATAAGTTATTTCAAGCAGCATCCTTAAATTCACTATATATTTCTTTTTATTTTAAGTGCCCTATCAGGTCATTAGCATTATAGCTGTGTATTTCCAAGTTAATTAAATCTGCTTAATTCCCTAAACAACTTTGGAGTCATAAGTTCTTTCTCCTCAATTTTATTTGGGATAAAACTAATTTTACAGTCTCTTTGTCTTCTTCCTCTCTTGTATTATTCTGGCATGGCTGTGGAACTTTCTCAGCAGAATGGCTGCACCATACTTGATACAGGAGGTCAGAACAAGCTCTCAGTGCCTTAGGCCACTCAAACCACCTCAGCTGAAAGTGCTCCATTTCCAGCTGAGGTCATCATCTCAGAGCCACACTCTCGTAGCCTGTCATGAATGGAGACGTGTCCACTGGACACAAGCATATCACCTTCATGCTCCCGGCTCCTAAGCCTGCAGGTTCAGACTGGCAGCAGAAATGCGATCTCTTACATTCTGCATAAGCTCAGAGCCTGTCTTGGACCAAATACAGAAGCAACAGCAATTTGCTGTCATTTCCATCGATGACAAAGGCATCACTCTCTAGCTACAACCTAGCTTAAGCAAACCCAAGCCAAAGATTTTCTCTGCAAGGAGCTATACATCTGTTCTGTCTCAAGTTTAACACAGCAATGATGTCTTACCACTTCGACGACATTCATGAATTTCTTTCATATGCTTTGCTGGGTATTTTAATGGCCCTATTACTCTGAAACCGCTACACAGAACTGGATAAGCTAAGCTTGTTAGCAAAAGTACTATTTGCATATTGTGAACAACTCACTAAATTTCCCATACAAATTATAAACAGGATGTGTTTGCTAGCAAGGGAATGGAAGGAGCAAAAATAGGGTATTATCCAGGGGAGCTTAAGGAACAAAGGTCTGGAGAGGGTGAAGGAGATATGTTCAAAGCTCTTCAATAGGACAATTTTCTCCAGCTATTTGTGTAAGTTGCATTTTATCTCACTATTTTTTCATGTTCTATTAAAGGCTACCAAGATGAAGACTGATTCTGTGTTGAGATTATGCTAGAAAGCACTTATCTAAGTAAACACACATGTAAAAGTAGGAGTAACCTTCTTCCATGCTACACCCTAATGGATGTGTCAGGTGTGGATACAAGTCATCTATTAAAGTATGTTAGATTTAAGTTGTCATTTTTTCCAGCATTTCTGCAGCACTGTTGATAAGACAGGCAGAACAAATATTTGCCACAGACAATCAATTTTGTGAACAGTTATCTATGAAATACTAGATGTCAAAAGTGATCTTGATTTGCACCTACCTTTAGGGAAATCTCAGAAATCAGAGATGTAAAAGAACTTAATTTTTTCCATCCTCAAGAGGGAAATCAAAGGATTATTCTCATCATTTACCTACTTTGTTATGGGTGAATTAAACTATGGAACTTTTAACAAATTATTCCTACTACTTTTCCTTATTTCTTATGAAATATTAATTTCTTCCAGTACCCTGTAAACTACTATAAGCAATCTTAATCTCGTGCAAATGCTTGTTATCTTACACATGTTCCCTGAAAGCTACTCTACGGAAGAATATACACCATTTAACTGGAAGGAGACTTGTCTTTATTTAAAGAAAAATGCTTACAAACTCTTTACATGGGTTTCACTTGAATTTGTTTTCATTTATTGAAAGCTAATAAATCCCAACAATAATTTTTAATGACAATTTCATACCATTTAAATATTTTTTTATCCTGTTATCCCATATAACCTATATGATGGAGTTTCCCCACACATAAATACTGCTTTCTTATTTAAGAGCCTAATCTTTTAGAAAAAGCACCTCCTAACACCTTGAGGAACAGAAGTTTTTGTGGATGTATACGATTGACAGATAAACCATTTAAATAAAAATAAATGTCTATGAGTATTATTTACACATGACATTTAGGTTAGAGAATTTTGCACTCAGTGTAGAGAAAGAAGCTTCTAGAGAAGTTAAGAGCACCCAACCCAGATCTCTACTCTGAACTATATTATCTTTTTAATTCTACAGGAAGAGAAAGGAAACAAGCCAACTTTGCCTGAAGTTAGCTCTTGTGAATACTCCCCCATCCCTCTCATCCATAAACAATAGTATTTGATCCTAGATAGATGCCAACGCTGAAAACTATGTTTCTAGGAGCTCAAATTGTTGTACGAACTTCTTTGATCAGTGTTACTTATCCTTTCAAGTATTACTTACAGATAGTAAAGAAACTGGACTGTGAAGGATCCCTCCGAGATCCCTCTGGACACTTTCCAAAAGTAGATCATTTTACTGTATTCTATTTAATCCTTTATACACTTTTCAATCCAGGTAACAAGGCTGAGAAGCATATAAACACAACAGTTTTCCAATAAGACTGGACAGCACAATATAGTATGAATCACAGTACTGCAACATGTTCATTTGGTCAGCAGAAGCATAAATCACTTTCCCAGCCTGTTCCGATGGTTATAACACGCAAGCTAAGTGCTGTTTTCTTTCAGCACAGGTACTGAAATTTATCCCCTGGCATCAGGAAAGACTGAAGTTCAGTTTAATGGATAGTAATTGCCAATACTGGTTTAAAAAAACCCAAACATTTCTAAAATTTTCCCCTCTGCCTTTTGGCAGCTACCTAACGCTTCTTGTCCGTTGCAAGAGATTGCCAAAGGTTTAGGTATGTACAGAAACCTGCTAAAGGATCTGCAGTGTGTAATATCCAGATGTCCTGATGGTTGTATCTTAAAACTATTGTGTTTTATTTAAAAAAAAAATTGGAATTAAGCTAACTTTTTAAGGTCAGAAGTCCAAAAGATGCATGAAGAGCTTGAACTTTTTAAGTGAAAAAAAAAAAAAATCTTGTCATTCAGAATTGTATAACCGCATGGAACACATTTCAGTAAGAGTGTTAAACATGGGAAATAATCATAAATTGGTCTTAAAAGTGAAACTACATATGACATACAATAACAATTAACACTACTTTGCAAGGCAAATTATTTTAGGATAAGCTTATATTCTACTTTTGGTTTTTCGAGATTTTTAAGTCCTCATATATACTCATTAACATCGAAAATAATTACTTCTAGATTACATACTCTAGGAACAAATCAGAAGAGCAGATCAATGTGTGGTAATCAGAGCACAGATTCATTGTAGACTGCAGTGCATTTCTAGACTAGGGGGAGTTTAAACCATCTTCAGGTACTGCTCTGGCAAGGACCGCATAGAGCACAGCATGCGATAACTCAGCACCCCTTTTCCCCAAAAAGGGCAGAGTAAAAGTTTGGCTGAGTTAATTTTAGTGCTGCTGTGGTTAAACAGATTTCACAGCCTGCAGTGTGATTTCCATACTAGTGGAAGATAAATCCCAAGTTCCTGCACTTTTATATGCTTGAAGACTGTCTTCAAATTAAGAGCTAAAGCAGGAGGTGGCTACATTTATACCTGATAAACCTGATCACTCTCTATACATGGTTATGTTCGACATTCAGTTAAAAGAAGCAACTTGTACTGAAAATCATTACTCTCAACTTACCTGGTGCTAGCCCAGCAGTAGCAGGACTTCCCATGGAGGGGTGAGAGAACAAGGCTTGAGAGAAGGCAGACATACTTGACTGGGATACATTACTCAGCCTGGAGGTTGATCCTCCTTTAGGAATAAACTCACTTGCAGAAGGATTTGGTGTCTGTTTAAAAACAAGCGTAAATTAAATGTTTATTTTAAATGTGAAGATATGGACAGTGCCTATTTGGTAGAAAATACTTTTTAGGCAAGCCTACTGAGTGCAGAGGATATTTTTAAGTTACATACAGCTTGCTGAAAGAACAGCAGATACTGGAAGCTGGTCTGCACGAGCAAATTTAAACATGTTTCTAGCTTACATCTGAAGTAGCATTAGCAAGCTTTCCATATGAACAGCTGATGTATGAGTTCATACAAACACTCTGCAAAAGGCTTTCCATAAGCATTACATTATAAAGTTGGAGAACAGACTTGACACTGAGAAAGCCTTGCCACTGCTGCACAGACTGTTCCTACAGGACTTTGGAGATTTCATCTCAAACTAAGTAGCAGTTTCAAATTAAAGCAGTAAAAATGATTCCTACTAAAGAAGTCATCCCTGCTTCTATTTCAAATAGTGCTGTATGTTCCTTTTCTGTGACATTAACTCCTGGTATAACCTATCCCATTTATGTAGCACCTTTAATAGCGAGGTTTAATTTAGTACCACAGAAACAAATAGCAGCAGAATGACCAAACATTCAGTATTTATTAGTACATAAAACGTATCACACAACCAACTTTTAATTTCTATTAAAATCTATGCACAGGGTTTTGTAGTTGGGAGGGGGCAGTGTTTTGGGGTAGGGAGGGTTAGAAAAAGAAAATCCTGATTAGAGCTCAAAAGGCAAAAAGATTATTGGACAGCCAATTACAAAAATACATTAGTGGAAGAAAAAAGAAATTAAGCCAAGAAATAAAACCAGTTATTACATGAATACATGGAAAAGCTTGAAGATTATTAACTGTCAAAGTTAAGTTTATTAAGTAATCTTCAGAGTACCTCTCAAAAGTGTCTAAACAAAAGAGGTAAAATGAGAAGATAGTAACAACTTCCAATAGACTAAGGATACTGTTAAGATAATCCATAATGTTTTTTTTAAAGCAAATTACATTGGATCACTTTGGTTTTAGGCAGTTTTAAAATGACCAGATATACCAACTGTTAGTTAAATTACCAATATTGATTGTTACCAATATGAATAAAGTGGCATCAGAGAAGTTAAGTTAGTGCCAAATTAGAAAAGAAGTGTGGTTACAAAACACTAATTTACACAGTGAAGAAAAGTATTTGAAGATTATTCTTTTTTGTGTTAATTTGTTTTTAATATCTTTATTTGAATACTTCAGACAAATACCATAGTATTAATGTAGTTCAAAGCACTGGAAAAGAAAAAGGATTCCAAAAGCTGTAAAATTAAAGACAATGCTTGGGTTTAAAAAGCAAATAGTAAGAATATTCCGCCTTTAATCACACAGTAAATTTTAACCTCTAACCACCTGATGATTACATATTGTACATATTAGTTACATATTAATCATGTTACATTAGTCATGTGCATGTGTGTGAATATTCAAAGAACAGCTATAACCAAATATGTAGACTGGTGAAGTAAAACAGATTTACATGGGTAAAAAGTTCATAAGAATCTTAAAACTCTTCAATCGCATTTAGTTAAGGAAAACTTGCTAAGGTATACACTAATGCAGCAAAACAAATGGTAAGTTGCATTATACAGACTGAAAACAAATAACTGGTACATTTAAACTCAAAAGGTAATATTCTAGACTTATCTGAATTTTAGGTACAAGAATAACTAAGAGAGTGGTGTTCCTCTAGATAAACTCTGGCATGCAACAATTCAGCCAAATCTGCACTGAAACTGAAGGAAATGACAAAGGTGGTAAAGAGCCAAGTAGAATTTGTCCAAATAGTGATACAGCTGAAAAGCCACCATCAACCAAAACAACCAGGAGAGCAAGGGACAGAATTTGTAGCACCTTGCTAAAAGCATGTAATTTCAAAGAACTACATGAGATCCACGTTTTTCCATTGCTAAAACTAGCCGTTACACATCCACAGATCTACCACACCTAAATACTGTGTCAGCTTGGCAACAAGGACAGGACATAGCAAAAAAATTGAAGCATGCAAGTGGAGAGAAAGACACCTTCTGGAAGATAACCTCAGCCTTTCCTAGAGCAACTGAGAGTGTTCCCAAAATCCCATCCATACCATTCTGGCTAAACTCTTACCACTTTCACCAACTGATTCAATCAATGCCTACAGAACAGGGCTGCTTTTTATTTCTAAATGCATTCTGCAAGTTTTCATAGGCCAGTTTTGGTCTCTAGAAGTTACTTAAATATCCATCATCATTTTAAAATGAAGCTGCTTGAGAGCTCCACTTTAACTGGTAGGTGGTTTAGTTTCTCCAAGTGAGAGTGTCAAACCCAGGAATCTGCTAGAGCAGTTTGGGTTTCTGCTGTAGAATTACAAACATCAGTGGGTCAAGCCTGATGGAAATTCGGTTTTCATTCCATTTTTAGGTGTCACAATTCAGGATCAGAATCAAAGCCTGATAAGATTAAGTTGTTTCTATATAACTTAAATTAAAGCATTTTATATGAGTAAACAGCTTGATTTGCACAGCTAGACCCTTTACTTAAAAAGCCTGTTCTACTTCTCTGATGTTACAAACATGAAGCTGTAATCCAAGACTTTCCCCATTGGTAAAAGTGATTTAAATTTTGGTTCCAATTTTAAAAGACCTTTCCACATTCAAGCTGTTTTCTAAATACAGAAAAATACCTGAGCTCTACAGCCACCAGCCAGAATAAACTAATCATAAACTACTACAACAAAATTTAATAATTTGTGGTCAAAACTAGTTAATACTTTGTCAGAAAATTTGAAGCTTAAGCTCCAGGCCACGTTTAAAAACATTACACCTATGTGAAGCTGCAGTTCTTAAAAACATTTCTACAAGCACACAAGTTTTCATCTGAAGTCAAACACTAATTTTTCTGCATACACTTTGCTTCCAACAAAATAATTAAAACACACTCATCGCATGTAGGCTAGAGTAAGTGACTAGACTAAGTGAGGGAATGAAATATCACTATTACTTCTTTAATATTTAATCCTTTCATTATTTTTCAAACTTTTTCAAACCTATTCTCCACCAATGTGCATGCAAATATGCCAAAATTAGGAAGCTACATTCTTAACGGCCAATGACTCAAATAGTTATGTTCCTCGTCTGCAAAAATATCCTACTTTCACTCTGGCAACTCATAACACAACGTGTAAATTCCAGTGCTAGTTTTACATTTTGATCAATGGTAAGCTTGAAAATCTGTCTAAAAGGGGACTATGCTTTAAAATCCTACAGGGTATTTTTACAGTTTTTCTGTTAGAATCTTACCAAACTTCCCAAAATGAAGTTGAGCAAAAAAAGTTTAATTTTGATAAGAATGAAAATAATCTATATCTAATTAGTGAAAAACATTTTCTTCATCCTGTATTATGTTTAAATTTCCTACAAGCACAAATTTAAAACAAATTTCACTTAATTAGTCATTAATTCCTCATCTCAAAGTAACTTATCCATGCTAGACCAGGCTTAAAATTTTAAATCTGAGTAAATCAGGATTGATAAAAAAAGGTAGAGAAAACAGGCATTGAAGACTTTTATTAAACCTTGGGAGTAATTAAAAGAATGGAGATGCAAGAAATACTTAGAGGACATGTAATGAATTATGCAATACTGTGATGTTAAAAACAAAAGCAGCAAATGTACTTTCTAAAGCCCGAACAAGAAACACAAAGCCAGCTAGCACTGTCTGGACTATGCAAACTACTCACTCTATTTTCAGTTTCAAATGCAAATGTCCTTTAAAAAGGCACATACAAAATTATTTCAAAACATGAATGAATATGTTTTCAACAAAGAGCATTAAACAAACAAGTACAGCTTTATCAGCTGTGTTAGATTTTCCCAGAAACCCACCTAAGTAACTTCCAACTCATAACATTTATTAAAATTACCACCATTCCTTTTTCCTCTCAACCTGGCCAGTTTAAGTCTCATGCCCCTTCTTCCAGTATATTCATAAAAATACTGTCAGACTAAAGCAGGGAAGCAACTTCACTAGGCATTATTTGAATTAATACCTGCATCATGCATTCTTACCAGAATGATTCCATGAAGAAATTTCACAAAAATATCCTATTTTCAGATTCTTTATATCTGTACTCTCTCAGAGAGAGAAGAGCCTCTTTTCAGTCACCTTTGCAAAGAAACTTCCAAAGACAGACCACAAAACTGAGTCCATCCACAGCTCCACATACAAAAGCCTTCTATACTTCCGTACAACAGAGAGTGCAAAATGTTACAAAACACATACAAATACATTCCAAACGAAGGCTGAATTTAGTCACAATGCAATTAGTAAGGATGGTACCACAAGAAAAGTAAAAATGGGGGAGGAGGACTATAAAGCAACTCATTTCTGTCACCATTCAGCACAGAGTTTTTGTTTGGTGGCTTTTATGCTTTTAAAGATATAAAAGGAAATACAATCAAAATACAGTGTGGAGGGGAAGAAACAAACATTTTGTGGGTACCACCAAAAAACAATTCAAGGCTCCTTAAAGGAAGGTGCAGATGAAAGTAAAGAGCAAGCCAAGGATCTCAGCTGAAGACCACTGCTGGGAGGACTGCACAGCAGCATGCAGTATTACTGTATGTTGAGGAGCTGCACAAATCAACAGATTTCCATAGCCCAGAAAATGAAAATTCCTGTTTCGTCAGCTATTGATTTCAATACATAGGCTTTTTTCTCTATGTTCCTCAGTAATAAACTCCTATGGCCCCACTGCTGCATTCATTCATAAATGAATCCTCAAAGCACCATGGAGTACTGAAGTACGCTGTAATACAGGCATGTACAAGTTTTGGAGCCTTTGGAAGGTCATGCAGGGATTCCACAGGAGTACTGGAAAACACCCTTCTCTCTCTCTCTCATTTCCAGTTCAGCATTTCATGACACAACACAGAGCTGTACAGCAGCAGCAGCAAAACCACCACCTCTGCTTCAGTGGCTGTAACACTACTCCGTTACGTTGGTCCTGGCTCCACATTCTACCAAAGCCCAACGCTAGCCACCTAAAGCAAAAAGTAGGCCGATTTCATTTTATTTCGGAAGAATATGCTAATGTACTTACCATGCTAAAAACTGGATACAAGCCTTTTTGTTCTCTTTTTACGTTCTCCTTCACCTCCAAATTCATGCTGATCTGTTCTGACATCCCAAATTGCATAAGCCTGTAATGGTTACAGAAAACCACCACTAAACTACACCCGTGCTATAAGCAGGGCAGTCCTCTAGCAGTCTATTTTTGGCATAGTTTTCAGAATATCTCTTAGGAATCCAAAAACATGCAAAAGTGTTGCTTTTTTAATGTGTGGTTATTTTTTGTTGTTTTGGGGGGGTTCTTTGTTGTTGTTTTATAATGGACAGATGTGCCATATAAGGAGCTTCACTTTATGTAGAGAGCATCGCCGCAATCCCTCTGTTTCCAGGAGGATTCCTTGTTAACTATGACATCAGGGAAGGACACATTCTGGGGTGTCAGAGCAGCCCAGCAGACACTGGAGGTCACCAAGGGCTTCAAAGCAAGTCTCTTTCCCCCCCACTATTGAATTTGTGCACCATGCTTCCTTATTGCAATTACTGTGACAAGTCATCACATCATCCATACAATAAGCTCTAATAAATTTCATCAACATTATTAGCCATATTGCTCTATTGCTCTTTCAGAAGAGTTAGAGACAATTTCATTAAAACTGGGTAAAATTTGTTGGCTGAAGAATTATTTTTTTTTTAACCAGAACACAGGCTCAGACATACTACTAGCAAAGTTTTGTTAGATTTTAGAAAATAGATCTCACTAAAAAGTAAACTTTTAAAGACTCAGAATATTTCCACATTTCTTTAACAAAATATTTCAAAGTAATGTAAAAACTATAAAGTTTTAAAAGTCCATGTTCTTGATGCAAAATAGTTTAAAAATTCACTTCTATGAATTTTTTTTGTTCAAGAAACAACAACAAAAATATCAGTTATTCATGGTGCTTAAGAATCAATCTGTATAACAAGAAATGTATCTATTCCTACTATTTTAAGCAGAATTGCCATTGGCTATTATAATATGTATCACGCAGTGGTGTAGTAGCTCAGGATATTTCCTAACATAGGGTAGGACATATCACTGAAGAACAAACTTTGATTTGGTTTAGTTTTGCTTTTTTAATGCACAACCCAGAACACAATTCACTCTGTGGACTCCACTTTTAATCATGTAAGCGTAACACAGTATTTAAAGTAAATAGATCTGTATTATAAATTCATAGCCACGCATGAGGAACAGTTATACTGTTTTACAATGTATGTTGTGAACACTACCTTACTTTTAAAAACAGGCACTTTTTAGACAAAAATCTCTAAACATTGCACCATGAAATAGTGTATTCCCACATCTTAAACCGTCGGAAGAGTGGACATTCAAATAGACACATGAGCTTCAACACCTGCCCAGCACTGCAAGCCCTCAGCAATTCTGAGATGTAATTCTGCTTTCTCATCTTCAAACATAAATGAAAAAAGATACCCTCAAACAGATGTGCCTCCATCATAATTTAACCTTCCTACTCATTGCTTAGCACTCACCATCAGCCAAAATTTAGTTTGTATAACCTATATTCACACCTGCAAACAAAAAAATCTCTAAACAGCCTGTTACTTCAAAATACTGAAGAGCAATGCTATCTGTGGCTTATATACATCCTGAAGTAGAAAAACAAGGTCAATCTGAAATGTCAGCATGAAACTACCCGTTTTTAAGTAGTGTCATGTACCATACTTCTCCAGCCATTTTTTGTGCTTTTATAATTAAAATTTCCAATTTTTAGAAGTTTGAGCTTTGTTTTAGCTTTAACTTGGAAAATGTTCACACTAGAATACAAAGATTTACAATTATCAGAATGAAAACATCAAGATAAAATTCGGTTTCTCATCTACGTAAAACTTTATATATCCTCATAATCTCCTCTGCAACCTGTTCTTACGCCTTTCCCCATTCACTCTTGCCAGACTCCACTGTTCTCTGCAATCCCTCCCCCTTCTATTTCACGTAGCTGGAACATCCTTCTGTTCTTATTTCCACCAGATATGCATATACATACTTTTCTGAAGCCCCATTTCTCCATGGGAAGCTATGTAATTGCATTGCATAATACAAAATCTTATGCTGTACACAGTTAAAGTCAGTTATGTAGCTGGGATTCTGGGACAATAAAGGGGCTTGGAACTGCATCCTTCAAAAGCCACATGCTCTGCAGCCAATACCAAGCTATTGCCACTATCTTTGAGGGGACCTTGATCTTCTCATTGCCACACTTTCAACACAACTTTGGAGGGCATAGGTACTGAAAAGACAATAGGTCTGGGACAGAAGCTCCAAGTCTCAGACTACTAGCTCTCCGGCCTCCAGAAATGTTAAGTTTTTGTGCTCTACTCTAACTGGAGTAGATCAACGACAAACCTTACTGCGACACAAAACAGCAGAGAAAACCATGGAGGACATGAGTACAAATGGGGCTTTTCCTGCCCTTTAACGTCCACATGAAATTTGAAAACCAATTTTCTGTTTCTCTCTTCTCAAAGCAACAGCCTACTAATTAAGGTTTGCACTCCCATTAGAAACACACAGTAAATTCAATCCATCAGTCTTCTCTCCCTTGGGAAAAGTAGTGCTTCACTGGCTCCAACCACTCCTGTGCAACCATGCCTGGTTCTTCTCCCAACGTTTGCTTTATGCTTCATCTTTACCGCCCCAGTGGCTTTGCTGCTTCCCCTGCAGCAAAAGGGCCAAGACAGACAAAAGCCTAAATGCCCCTATGCAATGTAGCATCAGTTTGCCTGCATCACACTGCCCACGACTCCCAATTTCAGTAATGCAAAGATGTCCAAACATCAAGCAGTGCAACACTAGTATTAGTATGGAAAGGCTCTGGTATGAGCCTCACCTTAGCCCTTACATGGCAGAACTTTGGCGAACTGAAAGAAACTCTTAAGGTGCGAAAAATTCTAGTTATATGTCTATTGTCAATTTACCCATTTCACTCAGAAGACATCAAAAAGAACATAACCCTCACAGAAAGACTAAAGTAATGATCTCTGAAGAATCAAAAGCACCACACAAGTGCAAAATAGTAATAGCAGCAGTGTTATAGTTTTGACCACTATAATAATTTCCATCTAAACCTGATCTTAAGGGACATCAAGCAGATTCCTCCCAGACTAGAATTATCCTTCATTATCATCCCAAGGATAACCTGCTACTTCTGTATGAGATATGCTCAAATCCAGCTGTACCTGTCCCCTTCTTAAGGGGTTGAAGAAAATTCAGAAATAAAGTAACAATGAAGTTTAACAAACAAGTTGAGAAATATAAACTATCCCAACATAAAAATTAAGAATTTACACTTTCTGACCATAGTGGTTAAGTCTTCAAATTCTGTACTGGGGGAATTTATTTGCATTAATTATCAATCATTTTAATGAAGATCACTAATTTTACCAGTAGAAACCTTCCTCACATGAAAATTAAATTAAAAGGTTGTGTTTGTTTGCTTTTAAAACACATTCAATGATTACTTTTACTCCTTCTCCACAGATTATAACATAATCAGGCAGAGTACATAGCACAGCAGTGGGTGAAGAGAATAAAACATCTGAGTCACTCTCCTGGAGGGCCACTATGCCTACTTTGTGAAATAAATATTTGATCCAATCTCAATCCATATTTGGAGTAACTGCTTCTAACATTTTCCAAAATTTAAAATAAAGCATCCAAAATACTGAAAAAGTGACTAGTAAAAAATAATTTTACCTGTAAATTGTTTTCTGTGACTCTGTTCCACCAAACCATATTGATGGGTACTCCTGTTTTACACCTGTCAGCCAGACAGCCGATAGGGTTCTTTGATTTTCTTGCTTTTGATCCCACCGGAACTATCCTCTCATCCAGCATCCCCAGTCGATACTTCCTGGGCTACGAAAAAGAAGGAGAGAAACCAGGCCACTCCTAACAACCCTCATCTAAAGCTACACTAAAATAGGTATTACACTGTGATATGATTTCTGGATTGGTGGAATAGGAAACAATTTGCAAGTAAAATTTATCTGAGACTGTTTCCTTTCAATCCTGACTATTTGGTTATAACAAACACCTCTTTTAAAAAAAATGAAAATAAACTTCAGGGACTACTAATTATTTGTAAGCAAAACTTTCCATCACAAGTCAGCCACTGAAATATGAGTATAAACTGGGGAATTCTGTAAAAATTAAAAAAAGAAAAATCCATATTTCTCAAATAGATACCTTCAATCACATCATAATACTGAACTCTAACACTTCCCTTGAGATTTCTATCAAACAAGAAATTAATGTCGGCTTTTGTATGCCTCTTTTTAAGTTCTAATTTGCCAAGACTCACATCCTGAAGACTTGCTTTTAAAAATCAGATAGAACTGCATAGCCAATTGCAGCAGAACTCAATGAGAAAAACATTTCTGCTCAAGTTAATATTCAAAGGACTAACTTCAGCTGATATCTTAAGTGAAGACAGACAAGAATTATGACGATAAATGCATTGGAAACTGACTTAAACTTGAGAAAATAAAACATGCTTCAAGTGAACGTGCAGGAGGTCCTTGTGCCTCGATAGGAGTGACATTTCTATTACATCAGTAATGATCTCTACAAATGAAACTATTTATAAAGCATGATATGAACATTAAATTAAACACTGGGGGAAAAAAAAAATCTGTTAAAGACTTTCAAACAGGTAAAGTACAGAGGTTCTCTAAATTTCTCTGTGCTTTCAAACCAACATGTATCTACCTAGATGGTAACTACCACCAAAAGAAATATTTCATCTTGTATGCACATATTTAGACCAGAGTCTTTTATAGTAACTATACCAACAATTGGACCAGATTGCAGGGGTTGGTCTGTTTTTCTTTTGCTGTGGTTTTTTGATGTGAAAATGCAACTATCATCATCTGGACATAGACCACTTTCTAATTAATCAAAACTTAACTTACCTTTATTTGGATATTTACTTCATCTGGTACCTTAGAAATCTTAGCAATGATACGCATTTTAAAAATTGTTCCTCAGGAAACAAGGTGAGAATCTAATTGGAGAAGATTCCCCACTCACACACAAACAATTTGTAAGACACAGGACAAAACCACCAGAAAATGGCTGCAAAAACCGAAACCTAAACAGATTCCCTCACCTACTTCCCTGAAAACTTTTAGGCTGAAAGCTTTGGAAAGAATTAAAACTGAGAAGAGTCACTAGTAGCACACTTGCCTAAAACAAAAAAACACCACGACAAAAAACACAACCCCGCACCCAAGGATACCAACATTGACTATGAGCTAGAAAGGCAATAAACTCCACGAAGATCAAAGTAACCAACTTTAATAACAATAAACAAGACTGAATTTTGCTGTACCAATTAGAAATTTAGTAAACTGTGTGATAGGTAGGCACAAAGTCCTCCTATAGTTCAAATGCAAACTTGATCACAGTAAATCTAAATATTGGTTATTTATTGGGAGAATCACTCAGCTATTGGGCAACGTACTATCTTAGTAATTCAGACAGACTACTAATATCATAAACTGCAAAGCTGTAAGGTCTGAGAAGCCAGACATACAAATAACGTTGGACTTTACGGCAGGGTTTGAATGCAGTATGCGTTTCTCTTAGCCTGGCTATTGGAAATAATCGCATAATGAAGAGTAACAGTTTCCTTGGCAGCTTTGCCATCTTTCTCCATGTTCTACCAAGTGTAGGGGCACAGTCGCCTCAGACTAGTGGACTACAACCCAGTGTCCAAACGCATTCCTATTCATAAAGGGTTCTTTCAATCCTCCATAATAAAAGGTGATCTATAAATATTTTGAAAAGGAGAACCAAAACAAAAGAGGAACTGAGCCAACATGGAGAGAGGCTGTTTCAGTTACAATGCAACAGAAAGAAACTGTATTTTAGGCTTTATGAAGGACCATACTGGTGGGCAGGGGAGAGGAACAATGGTCAATTCTACGCCATAAAGCAACACAGAAACAATGACTTCAAATACCAGTAGTTCTTGTCCTACTGGTATGAAAAAAACCTAAAAAGTGGGCGAGACTAAATGAAAATTTTACTTTCGTTATCTACTATAAAACATCACCCGGAGATTACTTGGCCAGGATTTCATTGTTCAGATAGACATTAGAAGATGGACAATACAATATTAACGTTTGGAAATAAATGTCAGTCTATTTGCATCAAAATAATTCTAAATTACACTTGTTTTCAATGCGCAAAATGGCATCTGATTCAGAAAACTAATCTGAGTTTACAGTAGACCAAAAAACACAGGAAAAAAAGTGTCTGCCAAGAGGAGAGGTTCAAAGGAAAAGAAAGATCAAATAGGCTGAGCAGTTTGAACAAGCATATCAACTTTGCTACATCCCTGCCCTCTACACAGAGCAGCAAATAAAGCAACAGAGACAGAATAGTGCATCTTGAAACAAGCAAGAACTCAGCATCCACTATCATTTCTGAACTGAACTAACATATCTACCTAAAACACAGACACACAAACCCAATTTCTTGGCAGAGGGACCATTTCCCTTGGATGATTACAAAAGCAATTACATTTTTGCCTTCCCTAAAGTCTTTATATGAGGTAAAAAAACCTGTTCAGCTATACAGATGAAGGGATAGTTCAATATACTGAACTTCGGGGAGGGGAGGTGGCTAAAGCATTTAAATACTTCATAATCCTTTAGCAAGTATTTCTCAAACTAAGTTGCAACTTCCAATATGGTTACAAGTTCCAAATGAGTTATGAAAGCTCAAAAACATCACAATTATTTTTAAATGGAAAAATAAGGTTAAACTACAACAATTAAAATGAAATTTAAGAAAAAAAAACAACAAAACCAAATTATTACAAAGCATTACTGGAAGAGTTCAGTTCCTCCAGGGCAAAGAAGTGAGAAGTAGTAGTAATTACTGGCTGCAAATGTTTACATGAGGCAGGGAACAGCTAACTACCTTTAATTGCTAGCAACAGTTTGGCTCCCCAGGGTGAGAAGGGTAAGCATTTTCAACTGTAGCTAATAATTATCACCCTTGCCCTGTAGAACCACGCTGCTGCCAGCAATTAATGATAGGAAGCTATTGGTTGGCATGATCAGAGGGAAGGTGTTACATTATGAAAGACAAACCCCCAAAGTCTGAGAAACATTACAATTGAACAAAAGAAATCCACTCTAAAAAGAAAAAATGTCCTTCCTGAGTAGCATCTTCACATCAGAATACTACTACAGATTAGCCCGTGCTAGAAAATATTCCTCAAGTCAGCTTAATTACTTGCTTCCCATTCATTCAACAAGAAGTTTGGGAACATGTTTAGCAAGCCTATTTTCTTCCTACTACTTGCTGTAACAGTGTCTTTGCCCCTAGTTCCTCCTGTTTCACCAACAGTGGGCAATGCCACACTTCCTCTTTCCAGTTCAGGGTTGGACATACCACTGGTGTAAGATGTTCTAAGGCTATCCTAGAGGAATAAATCTAAATAAGAAAATGTTTACGAAGATTCAAACTGTAAAGACTCCTCCTGTCTAACAACTTCCATGTAATATTTAAGTTTGGATAAGCTGGCAAATCAAACTACACAATTCCAAAGTTTTCTTCCACTGAAGATCTGCAATTGGATTTTTTCAGGATCACTCATGTCCCACATAACATTTCTGTTCCTTAAAATGCACTTACCTCTGGTGGGCTTTGAATTTTAGATTTACAAGATATTTTCTGTACCAAAAAATGAACAATTAAGTTTGGCATACAAACACGTGAGCAGGCTATTGTGTTTTAAAGTATTGTGAATAATCTGAGCTAGAGTAATGCTGTCTATGTGTCTATACTACTGAAGCAAATACAAATTATCTTAAGCCTTCCCCATCACAGGCTAAATTAAGCAGCATTACCTTAAATTACCATAGCTAAAAGGTATCACAGTAGCATTAGCTAGGGCTCATCTGTTGTACAGCGAGTTGACTGTATCTGCATGTACAGACAGATAAAAATAAATATTACATTGTCAGACAGGAAAGATAGGTATACAGTATCATATTTTCCTTGTACTATTTATAACAAAATTAAGCAATATATGCAATTTTAAGTTTCAACGTGGACTTGTTTTGTAAGACTTTGGGTTTTTAACATAAGTTAATGGCAAAGAGACCATTAGAAAAAGAGGTTAAACACTCAGCTAGGGTGCTAGTCTACTGACAAAGAATCAACTTTTGTTGTATTATGTCTTGAAAACTAAAAGCTAACTACAAGCCATTGGTATCATCATTGCTATTTTCACCCAACAGCCATTACCGATTAGCTGGAATAAGACAGAACTTGAAACACTATGGATATGAACTTCAATATGTTATTGAGGAAAAGCACAATAGCCTGGGCAGAATCCCTATACAGGCACAATCAGCCAAGAAGCATGTTAATTGTGAATACAACTGTGTAACTGGATTTAGTAACAAGTTCTACAAGGTGTTACACCTGAACATTAGGTATATTTGCCAGGAATATCCTAATAGATTTGCAAGCTGGTAATATGAAAAAGAGGCGTTGTCTTGTCGTGACTTTTTAAGCTTTGTGGCCAATAGAGCTACAAACCCCTTCACGTTGTCTGGGTTTGTTGCTAACCAAGATACTCTCTCCTCTTCCTCTTTCATTACCATCTCTCACTGGTAGAGAGGCAGACGACACTTCTTTTCTGTATCTCAACTTCTGAAGGTTGGAACCCATTTTTTTACTTTGATACCACAAAAAATGGAATAGGAGCCTGGCCAACAGGTTAAAAAAAATAATTAAGTGTGTGTTTGGTTGGTGTTTGTTGTTGGGCGATGGGTTTTTTTCTTTTTTATGAAAAAAGGAAGAGTATGCTAACATTTATAATGTTTATATGTTTATAATTTTAAAGTTTATAATGTTATACATTGAGATTACATGCACTTACAGACGAGCCACCCTTCCATCTGGAACCCTTTTTTTTAAATTGTTCATGAAACCCTGGGTTTGGCTGGGGACAAAACTTTCACTAGTTGAAAAGTATCACACAGAGACAAACAAAAAAGATTCTTCTACCCAAAGAAAACTAAAATGTGCAATTTGGCATGGAAATAGGTCTTATTCTGGAGCAACATATTTGATCACTGCAAAAAAACCCATTCTTGGTTTAATCAAATTTTAAGAGTGAAAGCGGCAACAGATCAGGTATTACATCATGCATTTTAAACTACAGCTAAGGAAAACTTTTCAGGTGTACATACTAAAAAGTGTATTTCATAAGTATATATGCTGAAGACATGAAAATCTTGAAGAGTTCAGAAGGAGCTAAGGAAAACTGACATATCTTTAAGTCAAATCTTTTCTCACCAATTTTGCAGCCTAGCTAGGTTGGATGAGGTATGAATTAGCACAACAGCTAAAACCTAGCACGGATGTAGTTATACTGGCAAAGTTCTTTACTAAGAAACTAATACCACCTGCTGAATTGAAATAAGCTGGTGGAAAAGCAGGCTTTTTCCACCACCATTAGAGCAGATAGTTCTGTGTAGCAAAGACTTGCCAGAGTACCACCACCCCAAGACGTACTTTCAAAAACTCCATTGCTAAAGGAGCACACAGTGAGCAAACTACAGGTTTTTTTAAATGTATAAAGGTCTCTTTTCTAATAGCCTAGAAGTTTTTATATTACTTAGAAAAATAGTGGAAAAATTAAGCATAGTTAAGAACCAAAACTATAGGTAAAAGAGGACTAAAGACTGATGCAACTTCTAATCTGGTCTTTACTAAGCATATGATTTCTCAAAAATGGTATATTTTCTAGCTGCTTTAAATATTTGTATAGTGTCTTCAGCAAATGCGTGCACCAGTTCAAAAAAATCTTTCAATTATTTTACTGCAAATCACTTCTGAAGACTACATACACCTTGGCATAGAAAGAATCAAATAAAGCTTGTAAATATAAGCAAAAGCATCTTGCACATTAAAGTTACATTTGTAGTTAACTGCTTCAGCTTGTAAGCTGCACCTGACAAAGTCTAGGTGGCTAGCTGTAAAGTTATGCTTTAAAGATGGGGAGTGAGGGTAGCACTTAGTTTTAGATGTCTGTAGGTCATAACATATATCTGACCTGCTTAGATACAAAACCAAAATAAGCAAAGGTCTTTTTAACACAATTCTAGAGCAAGTGCTGCGCTATGCAGTCATCTTATTCTGCTCTTTTCCTTCAAATACACAACAGGATGAGGCAACAAGAATGTGATGCCTCCTCATTATTCCTGCAGCAACTTTTTTTGCACTACTTATAAACTGTAATGTTTTAGTATTGCAGTAGGGGTGTATAATCCCAGAAGGAAAATTTCAAATTTGAAATATAAATTTAGCCCAGGTACACTATAAAGTCTGTGCAGCCATAATTCTGCAATTTACAACACAGTGACATGACGTGGTGTTTGGTAATGACCCCTCAACTTCTCCGAACATGATTCATGCTTCTGAGATGATATTCAGGAGGCTATGAAACAACTGTCTCAGCACATTTTCATTAACGGTAAATAGAGCAAGACCAAACATGGCACACATGGCTTTTCAATGAACACCACTGAGCAATATATAGACCATGTACCAGAGGTGTCAAGGCAGAGCTGGAGATGGGAAGCTGGAGAAAAATATAGCTTCCCAACAGGTAACAAAACTAGATGGAGGACAGGACACTCAAAAATAACTAGCAATAGTTTACGTCTTAAGAATTTGGTTTCCATAGGACCTGAAGTTAGCTTTATCGTTTTCTTTTAAAAATGAGAGGAGAAACTCTCCTTGTACTCACTAAAAAGCTTGCACTTATGCAGACTAAGCTTACAGGCAGTCTTCTGTTTCAAAATTATTTTTTCTGCACATTTATTACTGCTGATCAAAGTATACGAATTACAGAAGTCTGCTATCCAGTCTCACTTGCTGTAGATCTCCACAGAGAGCACTAAACAGCAGCACACTGTTCTGGGTGAACTTTAGTCCAAGTAATCTCTCCTATACTTTCCATTCTAATCTAGAGTCTTTTGGTCCTGGCTTTTAGTCACCTAAAACCAATGGAAGGAGTTCTAAAACAAAATTTCTTCAAAATACATAAAAAATAACATTAAAATTGTCTTGAAAGTTGTTCACTACAGCAGCTGGTTCACTCCTTGCAGCCTGTGGACTAACAGTGGTTCTCACCTTAATGGCCCTCCTCTAGGTGTGGCTGAACAATTAAAAAAATGAAGTGGAAATAAACCAATGCGAGGAACTTTTCAGAAGAGTTCAGTTTTTATGAGGATTGAAGGCATGAAAAAACAAAGTAAAATGTAAAAGCAATGCTTTTCGCTATCCTGTAAGGCTGACCAGTGACAAGCAGGGGAACCCTTTAGCCTGGATTGGTGGCAACAGTCTCAGAACAAATTTAAACCAAAGTTTCATCACAGATTTTCTTTTTAGTGCATTAAGCTGTCGCTCCCTTCGCAACAGATTCTGATCAGTTATGTTGCACATGTTTTTATGAACTGTTTTCCAGAACCACCAAAATGAATGCAAGTTTTCCAGCCAGATCATTTCAGGGTTTAGAGAGGAGCATTCTTCTAGATAATGGCTAAAGCCAATTTAGGAAAAATACCCAAGAAGTTCAAGTTCAGTATGCCACCCTATTTTTAACAAGCATAACATGTATTTGAAGAGAAAATAAAGTAAGTGTGACATCATTATTCTCAGGAAAGAGGGTTAGTCTATTACTAACTCTAGCTTTTGTTCCATGCTTCACAAATCCTATTTGTGCATTGTAGATTAATACTTACCTGAAAATCTCTTATAGGAAATTCACTTTAAGGCTGCTTGTCTTACTGCATGTGGAGTTACAACAACCGGACAGTAAATCCAGAAGGTTTTACAGTTGACAGAACCTCCACCAAGGCTCCATCTACAGAAATACTTAGCTCCTTTGATTTCATTTTAAGTATCCTATAAAAATGTCTTTAAATAGTAATCTTAGCTTTCCTGAAATCTAAAATTGAAATGCAGTTTAATAATTTCTAAACAGAGAAAATAACCTTGAGAATGTTCATAAAAATTTAAGGACTATGTTTACTTTTTCAACAAAAAGTAGAATGTCTTTAAACATCAAAATAATCATAAGCAACTTGAATAGCCCAGTCACACTAACTAGTTTCAAAAACACTGTCTAATTAAAAAGCAAGGATATTCAGAATTACGATCAATTCTTATCTTTAACATTTTATTGATATCAAATATTTATGTCCATATGGCTTGCCCATTGCTAACAGGCTGCCAGGATAACATCATCAGCAACATCCAGAGACAATAAACTTAACTTCCTTGCTTAACACAGCTACATATTACATGCTTTTACAGAAACTATTCACAGTTTTACACAACACAAACATGCAGTTTTTACATAGTTGCAAATAACTTAATAGTTCTAAATATTTAAAATATCACAATTCTAATTTGTAAAGGAAAGCGATTGATCTTTATTCACTTACCAAGACTGTATTATATCTGTCCTCCAAGTCAGTGATAAACGAAGGAAATGCTGGTTTTGCCAGCTAGTTCAGAACAAACAAAACTTTAGCCCTGGGCTCTTAGCAAGAAAAGGGAAAGTTTTTTTCAAATAGTAGATGATGTAAAATTCTACATTTGAGCTAGTCACCAAGGCTCCCTTTAGAGTCAATGAACAGAAGCACACACTGCTAGAAGGCTATCTGTCTTGTGTTACAGCAGGCGTCAAGCACTGGCCTGATAAATTACTTTGCTCAAGCTCTAAATAAACCCCAGTTACCGGGGTGGGGGTGGGGATATCACACAAGTTTTTAAATACCTGGCACTCAAGCATTTGGTGCTTTTGAGGAAATAACTTAATACAATTTGAATATTGTACTCAAAAAACCCTAAAAATATTAAGAAACTACATCCATGACTATTTGCGATGTATTGTCTGGTAGTAAAAGTCAGTCAGTCACAAAAGTGTGATTAATTGCTCATAACTTTAGCCATCAATTTTTACCCACTTAAAGCAGTCACTGACATCTAGTCTTTTCCAAAATATTTTTCTCAATGCGAGCTGAATGTTCCTTTAAGCTGCTCATCTCTCTCCACTGACTATAGAGGGAGCCTGGCTGCCTAGATTTTAGACAGCTCAAGTAATATTAGATGAAAACTTCCCTATTACTAGTATTATTTAACAACCTTTTATACAAACATACATTATAAAATAGCAGTCATAATAAGCAACAAACTATTAAT
Organism: Mycteria americana; assembly: GCF_035582795.1. Taxonomy (NCBI): domain Eukaryota; kingdom Metazoa; phylum Chordata; class Aves; order Ciconiiformes; family Ciconiidae; genus Mycteria; species Mycteria americana. Next base: position 199,284,690 of record NC_134365.1, read on the forward strand.
ATGCAAAGCAAAACATAAACGTCTTTCAATTAATGCCAGTTATGTCTGAAATACTGATTGGAACAAATCCAAGTCAATCAGTTTCACAGATAAATCTTTCTCTTGATACTATTTTAGTAGCAAGTGGCTTAACTTCCTGATTTTTTTCTTGGGGAAAAAAGGGATCAAGACAGAAAAGACTCTACCATCAGTATTTGAGCTTTGAGTTATCTGAGCTTTACAGTCAAACATTAATCTGTTTCCATTTTCTACTGTTTTAATTAACTTTGAAATAATTTTTAATATTAGAGGCAGCAGTCCCTCTGGTAATACTTTTGTATGATAGTGCATTTTCTTTTGTGTATGTGGTTTATATACATAAGCACACACACACTTGCGTGCATATATATAGTGCTTGCAGACTGAGTTAAAAAGGAATGTATGCTTATTTTCTTTCTCACTATCCTCAGTAAGTGCATAAACAATACATTTATAGTTGTTTACATCCAACTCCCAGTGCACTATACTGGCATTAAGGAAAAGGGCAATTCAGAGATTCCATGTAGTTTGGATACATCATAATATTAGGAAGTTAACATTCTATAACAGCATTTCATTTCAAGGAACATTAGTCTGATGGGCCAACTACGGTAATTATCTTTAAGCCCAATCTTCACCTGCAGGAATGATACAGAGCTAACTGCCAACTCACAAATGAAGCTCTGAAAAGTCACAAGCATGCTGATGTAGCATGCTTTCAAGACAATTCATTATCGACTACCGGAAAGTTCAGGATCACATGGCTAATAAGAAGAGTAGTAAAACATGAAAGTCATCAGTGAAAGTAAAATCTGATAACTGGTTGGGACAAGATGTCTTTTTTGATAAGCCACAGTTCATAAAAATGAGAAAACTCTGGTGTAACCAGATGTTTGTCTCTTATTCCAGCCACTGTGTTTGTAAGTGTATAACAGGAAAACACCACAACCTGTGTTGGTGCAGGTCAAAGGTGTTTGAACATGCTTTCTAGCCTTCAGCAAAAGAAAGATTTCTCAATACAGATTAGAGGGGGGAAAAAATCCCAAATCCTAGCTTCCCAATAATATTATAGAGTGTCTTTCAAACTAAAGGCATTTTAAACTGTAAGAATTACCTTCACATCATGTATAAATAAATGGGGGAATGATTCTTAATGTATTCAGAACTTGTTGCCATGAAGGCTTGCAGGTGACTTGTCTTGTGCCTCAGTACAAGAAAAATAATTTGTTTTCAAATTCAGTGGGCTATGTCCTAATTTTCATATTCAAAGCATTCTTATAAACTTCGGTTCACAAGTGCTTGGAATATTTCTTAATAGCAGCAGCAATCTGATCTGGTGTAGCAAAAAGGAAGTAGTAAGACCTTATTTATATCAGCAGCAACATAGTAAAATAAATCTAGTAACATTAGAAGAATCATCCTTATTTCACATAGCATTTCAAGTTATTCCAGGTCTTCTTCCCTGTCAACTGATACACAAATATGCTACTTAAAATTTAGTTGTTGCATACCTTCCTCCTTTGAGACACACTGAGGGCAGCAAAGTCATTAAACAAGGATGAATTTGGTGAAGTTAGTGGATCTGTAAAAAGAATGTAAAACAACGTATTATATACCTCTAATATTACAAAGTTTTACATTTGTAAACATTTCTGTATGGAAAAAATCCTTTTGACAAAACTAAGTTTAGCAACCACACTGCTAAAAAAACACAGCATTTATTAGATTCTGTGCAACTGCTCAGTTGAAATGGAGCTTATTAGCAGAAGTCAGTAAGTTTAATTGCTGTTGACATTATTTGATGTCCATCTAACATTTCAAAGCCTTCCTCTCCAGATACCTGAAATAAGTCATCTTCTATGTAACACAGTCTTACAAATAATGATGTGGACCTTATTTGTCCTGTTACTGTTCTGCACAAATTTAAATCAGAACTAAAGGTAGCAAAAGTCTACATTCTATTAGTAGCTTTTTGTTGCTTTTTCTTCATCCCTATGCATCCCCTCCAGAGCTGAAGCACCAAAACCTGCATAACAATAACAGATGCAGCTGTGAACTCCAAACTGCATGGGCAGAGCTGTCAAATTAGGAGATGACTGCCAGCTGTAAACATCGTGTTTTGATGAAACACTGTCTTCAACATTAATCAATGCTCCTTAAAGGGGTAATTGTACAAGTGAAGCACAGCTTGGGCAGGGGGGAGAAAAGGACCTGAGACACAACAGAATTTAAACTGTTTTCCAAAAGTCAGTCTGGTTTCTCTCCTTCACATGCATCACCATCACTATTTGGCCTGTCACAGTCAAACTCTGACTGCATTTAAAACTGGAGACCTCCACTGCCTTGAATAGCTAATTGTTCGGTGGAATAAAAGAAGTAGAATTAATCACAAAGCCTACTGGAAATGAACCGGGGAGGGGGGGGGAACCACACACACCAAACAAATTTCAACTTTCAAGCAAGTTAATTTTATAGTAGTTACTACCATGCTTAAAAAATTATAACCCTAGTAAGTAGACTAGCTGCAGGGTCAGACGTGAAAATGGATTTCTAGAACATCATTTACACAGCAATTTTCAGAGCAGAAATATATTTTAAATTTATGTCCTTGCCATAAGGAAGTAGTATCCTCTTCTTTAAAGAAGAGTTTAAAGAAGATAGTTTGACAGCTATAGCTGAAATAATCTGCAGTGCCTGTTACAATTTGGAAAGTGATTCCAAAAAGTGCATTACAGAAGTTCAATATACCCTCCACAGTAATTTAGCAAGTATGTTGGCCTGCACTATGGAGACATTTTGTTTGGTTGAAAACCATGTTCCCAATGGGGGGGGGGGGGGGGGGATATATAAGATGTGAAGTACTGCTTACAGGACAAAACTTAATACCTATTAAAAATCATCAGTTATGTGACACATTTCACAAAAACTGTACAGCCTAAATTTAGGAATAAAAACCTGTACGTTCATTCCACACAATAACTTACTTGAAAAGCACAATAAAAAGGAATACTACTGTGGAGCAACATAAATGCTTATTTAAGCTATCAGTGCTTTACAGTGGTTATCCAAACTAGCATTTCACTCAAAGTGACAAGACCAATAATAATTTATTTTTTTTTAGGTGGTGGTTTTGTTGGTTTTTTTTGGGTTGTGGGTTTTTTTTTGGGGGGGGGGGGGGGGGGGGGTGGGTGGGTAGTTTTTCCCCACTGGAGCAAGACCGATAATTTTTTTTTTTTTAGGTGGTGGTTTTGTTTTGGGATTTTTTTGTTGGTTTTTTGTTTGGTTGGGTTTGGTTGTTGGTGTTTTTTTTTTTTAGTGTTTTTTTTTTTTTTTTCCCCACTGGAGCAAAGAGAAGGCTGAAAATTTATGAGTTCAGTAGCACTTCAGCTTTGGGTTACAAGTAATCACAGAATACACTACTGTTAAAAAATAAAGTTCTATTGCATCCCAAATCAAATCAGAGGAGAAAGAAAAACCCCCTTAAGTCTCAGTTTTACTAAAATGAAAAGTGAATGTCTTAAATTTCCAAACATCCTTTTACACATATTACTTTAAAAGTACTTACCATGGCCTGCGTACTGCTTGGCACTGTCATTGAGAAGGCTAGGGGAGCTGCTGCTATTTGTCATCCTCTGCAAAAATAAGACAAAACTGTGCATGTAAAATAAAGCTGTAAAAGACTGAGTGAAAGCATTTGGGATGATATTCAGAAAGTCTTAAGAAGAGACTATTAAACCTGTGCTCATTCCCCACTTAATAGTCTAAGCAGACAGTGGTTTGTAGTTGACAAAAACATTTAGTAAAATACAGCATTTCGCAGGAGAGCAATGCAACCCAAAAATGACTGTATATCAAAACAAAACCCTATCTTCATTAATTTCTTCTAACTTGGGAGGGTCTACTAAACCTATGGTTCTCTTCCTGTACATCGTCAAAATGTTAGACAAGCCAATTACTTATCTCCTTTAAACATTCTTTCACACTGTACTCCTGAAACAACTCCTCCCTTTATTATACACTATCATCACAAACTGAAACTTCTCCAACAAAAAATACTCAAATTAGTATAGCATTTGATAGATTCTTTTTAAAAACGAAAAAAACCTTTTGAGACCTTTCAGCAAAATCATGCAATTCTTGTAAGCCAGCAGGACATCTGAAACCCTCTCAATTCCTCCTAGGCTCCACCTGCTTCTCCTACATTCCTTTAGAGATATGGGCTAGCAATAAACTGGACTAAGTGAGGCTGCTCTAAGAGCTACCACTGCTTTGATATAGAAGTTTAAAAGTGTCTCTCCTTACTCCTACTTGTTATTTTCTTTGACCATTTTCTTCCTGTCTCCCAACAGGAAGAAAAAGTGTGAGAAGAAAAGCAAGGCAAGGTCAGGAAGTGTCCTCCATCACTAAGTGAGACTACCAGTAATTTGTTAAAATACTCCCTGGCATGCTTTTGGCCCACATCAACCAGGACTCTCCCAGCCAATTTCCAGGCACTATTCAACAGTGAAAAGATTGGAGATCCCTTCAAATAGACAGTTTGCATGCAGCCTCTGCTTTACCGGGTGAGCGTACACCAGCACAAACAGGCCATTTTGTGCCAGCTGGCCCTAAGCATCAAGGAAAATTTCCAGGCATGTTTAATTTAGTAGTCTAGACACAGACTAAGACTCAAAACTGGTCACTGGAGTTAGTCTTTATGCTTGCATTTTTCCACGGCCGATCTCAGTGTTGGTGGCAGAGGGCAAGAAGCTTACTACATTATACTTCAAAGCCACTTCATGTAGTTCTTCACCAGAAAGATCAATATTCTGGAATAAATTTGGTAAGAACAGAGGAGAACCAACAGAAGCTGGAGTGTTATCCAATATGGTAGAACTGTAAACCTACTGCAATTCAAGTTTCTCAACATTTGCAGTTTTCATACTACCACTGACTTCACCAGAAGCTGCAGCTTTTAATATTTGTATCTAAAAGAACAAATAGATTGTGTAAAGTAGTTTTTATGTGGAAAACAAGTTGTAAAAGAAAAAAAAAAAAGAGCCTGCACTGTTAGAAAAGTAACTTGACGAAAGTTTTGGTAAAATTTAGGTACTTCAGCAGGTATCTTAAAACACTACCCTCTCAACAACATGCTCAATCCCTCAATGCTTTATTCCCCCATGTATTATTTCCATTATCTGTGCTCCATTGCTACAGCAAGCTCTCTACAATCATTCAGGCTTCTCTGATACAACTCTTCACCCAGTACAAGTACACAGTACTATATGAAGCTAAACTATAGCACATGCAGATGTCCTAGGACAATGTGTAATATATGTACACATGTAAATACTATGTAAACCTTCAGCTTTTCCAAGACTTAAATGAAGAAAGCTGTTTGCTATATGCTCTTTCGTTCTTTTGATGCCACGTGTTTCATGTTCCTAAATATATGGAACTGACACACTGTAACTCTCACTAAAAGGGTAGTGATCAACAATTAGTTCTTTACATAGAAGGGATGACTAGTGAAACAAAGTTTACATTTCTACAAAACAAGGTAACACTTTGGGAGATCCACACTAAGTTAACAATCTTGCCCAAGTTCAGGGATGCTCACCCTTCTGCTCACTGTCATTGAAATCCAGAATAAGAATACATCAAAATAAGTAATTTCTGGATTATAGTAGCTCAGCTATTCATACATAGTATTCTCTTCCTGACAAAGCAATGGAAAGAAGTTAAATAGTTTTTCACAAATATTTAAGAAGCATCCCTATTATGCATCTTTTCTTGGCATTTGATACATCCACACTGATCCTTATAAGAGGAAGTGGTTTAGGAAGACATTTCCTAAAGGGAATCTTTCAAATTTGCACAAAATTTGTCCAGGCATAGATAAAAATAATGCTAATGTCTATTTATAAGACTCAGATTTTCACAATAATTTTAATGCAAGAGGTAATGGTCTGTTGGAATGGGGATAAACATGATATTGTGATCTGGGTTGGTATCAAAGATGGTTAGGCTTAAACTTGGAACCAAGTACTTTTGTGCCATCAATATTCTACCTCTTCAAGTACAGGAGTTAAACATTCAATCAACAGACCTGCAATGTGAATAGGTGGCTGCGATGATGAAAATCAGTGCTGATACGATCACTAAAAACATACAGTGCACACAAGGGAGACAACAGATTGCAACATAACACATTGTTCAGGATTCTGAAAGCACAGTGCAAACAAAACCTATGAACATCAACTGTGCTTTTTACAAAGTCAAGTCTTGTTCAAGGTGCAAACATATTTTACGTGAACCAGGACTATGAGAAACCAAAGTTTCTCTTGCTGATCTTGGGCTGCTCTTGCTTTAATAACTGCTTGTAAGCTGTGCCTTGAATGAGGTGAAAAACCTCCACTTCACCACTCGCTTTCATGAATTTTTCATTTTGCTCACTTTTATTACACATGCATCAGCTTCTTACCTTAAGATTATTCATAGAAGTCCTGCATGTAATCAGTAAAGGATTTTTAAACTGTTTTAATATTAAAATTTCTACCACCCCCAAAAGCATTTAGTGTTAAAGAAGGTTATTCCTGTATCTGATTTTTACCAACTCGGGCTGAAAATGTCTTGAAAGAAAAAAAGAAAAGAAAACTCAAGTACTATTTGTTATTTGTGTTTTCTGGAAGACAGTTTTGATTTTAAATAACATTTCTCAATCTCTTCTAATGGTGTTGAACTATTTTTCATACAAATTCAATTTCAAGAAGAATGCAATCACAAGAACCTCAAGCTCAAAAGATGAAAGCTCCAGAAAGGTAAGAGCAACCATTAACAGAAGAAGAAAACTAACTATTGATTCCTATTAAGCCTGCCAGGCAAGGCAAGCACACACATGAGAGCTTCAGACTTTTTTAGTACATCATGACTTTCACCATATGGAAAAACAACTTTGTCATAACCAAGCACCACACCAATGTCACTCAGTTCCATATAAACTCCTTTTCTTTGCCTGTCTATTGCTATGATTTATTGAGGTTCTTTAAGCACTAGTTAAAATTCAACTAGGCTGACTGGCATACAGCCTGCCCCTCTCCCTTTAAAGGAATTAATAAGTTGTTTCTGTTCACATCTGAAAAGAAAGCTACTGCAGAACAAAACTGTCACATTCATCTCTGTCCAAGGACTTAACCTGAGGCTTCAGCTTAAAGTTCTCCCACTGTTGAACCTTCCACCAGTAACAAAATACAGGCTCTTTAATTTCACAGAAAAACTGAGAAATAAAGTTTTTCAGAATATTGTGTTAATTCCTGAATATTCAAGCAATTAAGTCACTGGGGGTAATATGCTCATTCAGAAGTGTTTACTCTGTCTTCGAGCACCAAGGATTAATCAAAGTAACAAGTCCTCTTAGGAAAAGACTGTGTGAAAAGGTACTGTGTCAAAATTAAACTTTTGTCAAAGTGAATATTATCTTACCTACACGTAAGATAGATTATTGTGTACTAACGTTTCCTATTCAGAACTGCTGCAAGTTAAGGTCTTTTAAAAAAAGTATTATTTTCACACAGACTTTAAGACAACACTGACAGCAGATCAACAGCATCACTGTAAAAATAATTTTCATATTAGGTTGCTACTTTAATTATAGTTTTGATGATTAGATACTTTTCAGACTCATAGAGGGGCTGAGGTAGGAAGGGACCTCTGGAGGCCAACTGGTCCGGCTCTCCTGCTTGAGCATGGCCACCTAGAGCTGGTTGCCCAGGACCATATCCAGACGGCTTTTGAATATCTCCAAGGATGGAGACTCCACCATTCCCCTGGGCAACCTGTGCCAGTGCTCAGTCACTCTCACAATGAAAGAGTGTTTCCTGATGTTCAGAGGGAACCCCCCATGTTTCACTTTGTGCCCGTTGCCTCTGGTCCTGTCTTTGGGCACCACGGAAGAGAGCCTGGCTCCATCCTCTTTGCACCCTCCCTTCAGGTATTTATGTACATAGATGAGATTCCCCAAGCCTCCTCTTCTCCAGGCTGAGCAGCCCCAGCTCCCTCCACCTTTTCTCACAGAAGAGGTGCTCCAGTCCCCTCATCATCTTCGTGGCCCTTTGCTGGACTCTCTCCAGTACGTCCATGTCTCTCATGCACTGAGAAGCCCAGCACTCCAGGTGTGACTTCACCAGTGCTGAGCAGAGGGGAAGGATCACCTCCCTTGACCTGTTAGCAATGCTTTACCTAATGCAGCCCAGGACACCATTCACCTTCTTTTCAATAATTCCTTGTTACAGTATGCTAGGAAGAGAAGTGTTACAAGAAATATTTCCACCTTCTAAAGGTATACACCACCTTGCTTCCACCCTTCAATGTTCAGTAGCAAAACCCAAAATTATAGCTGCACTTAAGACAAGTTTGCTCTGCTTTCATCTCCCTCCGCTGAAGTATATAGTTACAAAATTCTCATAAAGATAGACAATGAATAAAGCTTTGCTGCACACAATTAGATCTAATTTTACATAGCTTATGTTACAAGACTTATTTTAAGTGAGGGTTTTTGCTTTCTTCTCCACCATTTCTTTTCCCCAAAATACGTAAGAGATGTCATTTGTTCCCTCTGTCTCCATATTCCTTGCCCTAACCCTGAGAAAATAAGCACTTTCCTCAGATTCATTCCTGTGCTAAGTATGTTATCTCAAAATATTTTGTAGTATGTCACAAGCTATTCTCTTCATCTTAATACTGTTCTACTGGAACTATATTTCAGGATATATCTTTGTAATTTTTAGAATACTGTTAATTGGACTATAGAAGAAGTCATCCTGCAAAAGAATGAGATCATCACAACCAAACAAATAATTGTTTAATTGTCAGATTAAACACAATCACCTTTTGTGACCTACAAAAGGTGATACCTTTTGCTTTCTTTTCTAAACAATTCAAAACTTGTCTTCAACGGTTAGCATATTTGGCACCATCTACAGCATGTCCCACTCAACTGTTTGAACTGAAGCAACTGGATTTGTTCAGAAAGCATTATGTAAACAACTGCATAATTTTATATTTAAAATAGCATGTCTGTAGTTCCAATCAGTTCTCAACAGTTAAAAATTGAAGACGTTTACAAGCTTCTATGCTATAAGGAGAGTTTTATTACTCTACTCCTGGCAGATGCAGCAATGGAAACAAAGGTGCTTGTGTTTATTCAGCTGCAAGGCTTTGAAGTGAGCATGGTCTCTACTTCTCAGGCTTTTGAAGAACGCTTAGTATACCAACATTAGCATGGTGAAAGCAAGCAAGACCAATTCTTCTCCATTGCTTGGCCTTGCCAACTTTAATACTGAAGACTGTTAGGTAATTTTTTTATTGTGATTAGAGTGATTAATTGAAAAGTTGTGGTTCTTACTTTCTACATAACCTGCAGCCCAATGGACGCCATGTAGTTATAAATCTCATCCTATCAAAATAAGGAAAACTGGATCTCTGAAGTAACATACATGAAGACACCTACTGTTTTATGGTCTTACAACCAAATTGCTCAATTCTAATATGATATTAGAAGTTTTAACATCAACTCCTCTGCCTTATCCTGCTATAAATTCCCCCAGATGATTCACATATCCTTTTACCATCCCAACATAACACTGCTAAAGCTCCTTCTGGCACGACCTGTATCTTTAATCAAGCCATGAAGTTAGTCAAATGCATTAGCACTAATGCCACAGGAACACAAACACCAGCTAGCCAAGTGGCACATGCAGAGCGACTGAGCAAACAGCCAAGCATCAGAGGCATCCTGGCCAGCCAGCTCCTGCCTCCTCACTGCTGGGAAAGCCAAAAGCAATGAGCTGCTTCTTGAACCACACCTCTGACTGTCTCTTGGCTGCTGCTATGCCAAAAAGAAAAAGAACAGCTTCAAGGACAGCATGCAGCTTGTGGGCCATGTGTTGTGCAGGCCTGCTCTGTTACTAGTTAGAGAAAGGGAAAACAGAAAACGCTTTGATAAGATGGAAGCCAATACTGCTAATGTAGTATACGAAAGCACATGCAGATTCAGGGAAAAAGAGACACATGAAACAAAACTGTATTATGGGAAAAAGCAAATCGATGAGGACAGGACACTATTAATAGGAAACTAGTTAGTAACAACAGAAGAGGCCAATGGGGGGCAAGGAAAGGCTGGCTAACAGCAAAGACCTTTGAGGCAGGAGGAGTGGAAGGATGAGGCAAAGAGGTATTTTTCAGAAAGGAAGAAAAAAATTAGAGCCATGGCTACTTCAAAAATCCTGCCTCTTCTGACCTGTACCAAGGATTTTTACTCTTTTTTTCCACTGCAAACTAAGCACTGCCATTAATTGCATCTTCACCACTAATTTAACCCCAATGAGATGTTCTAGATCTCGTAAAGTATTCTTCAACACATACAAATGAAATCTCAAAGTCAGAAATATCCGTTCTGCAGAAATGCTGACCACTAGTCACCCACATTATTTATGATCAAAGAAGTACATGCCCTCCCCAATTCATCACACAATCCACTGTTGCTTTCCTTCCTTTTGCTGTCTACTTAACACCATAACACAGATTATGCACTGGACACAAAAATATAGCTTTGCTTGAGGCAATGTGGCTCCATTACATATGCATTATAACAACCCCAATGTACACAAACACATACTCTTTTCAACAAACCTCAGTTTTATTTGCTGCACATGACAAATACATTCTGGAGATTAATTAAGAATAGTCAAGACGACTCATCTATTGAATCCCTGATGATTATGTTGGAATGTATCTAACGAATAAAGTATGGACTGCAGAAAGATTATCTCATGCTAAAAGAAAATGAGCGTTACTCAGCAGAGACTGACTCTATTACTATCTTTGCTAGATTGAGGCCAGTTAAGCAATTTGAACCAAGCCTTCTACAGGTGGTCATTAACTCCATTCCTCACCTTCCGGCTGTACAGGTCAGTTTCAAAAACTCTGGGGTCTCTAGTTTGCCAGCACTGTTGAGGGACAGGAGGGTTTGTTTGTTTAATTGCCATCCTTTTTCTTCCCCTGCCTCTATAAAATGCAGACTACTTTCTTCTTTCATAAGGAAAGCATTCCACAAAGTTGGATGCAATAATCACAGCCTGCACAGGAAAGCACACTGCCAACTAACAGTCTTCACGAGAAGGATGTAAGCAGCGTGCAGGAGTAAGGCATGGAACCGTAAGATGAACACTTAATCGACTATCAAATGGATGCTCATTACGCATACACCACACATCTTGTGTCCTAAATAAGTCCCACTTATAAATTTCCCACTGAAAAAATTATACAATGTTATGAGGAATGCATCTCAATATATAACCCCAAGGCTGCACTGGCAACCTAAATTTAACATTTCTTAACATCTAATTGTATCTTACTAGTGTTTTTCTAACAGTGTGTTTATTTACATGATTGTGCAATTTCTCAGTTTTAAAAAACAAGCTGAAAAAGTTTCCTCATTCCACATCACTGATGTATCTATTTGTGACCTGCACAGATCCATCAGAGATGACTAAGTAACTCATAGATCGAACTGATGTTTTTTCATCTGCAAAAGCAAAACTGAGAGGCTAATGAGATATTTTACAGAAGACTTCTGATGTTTCATCGATGGCAGAACGCTAAATTTTCAGTATCTTCGGTTTGATTCAAGGACCTAGAGAGAACTAAGCACATAGATTTGTTCTCTCCACCCTACTTTGCCCCAACTTTGCATTATGCCAGCTTGCTTGTTTGTCCTAATTTCTGTGTTTTTCACTTGTGCAATTCCTTATTCACTTATCTTCAGCTCAGTTTCTCTAAGCCCAGAGCAAAAGTCTTTTCCCTTATACACCCCTCTGCTGCAATTAACACAGATGCAGCTCTCTCTCATTAAATACAGATCCACTTCCATGCTGCTTCAGTCTGAAGTAGAAGAAAAGGAAAGATGGAAATGAAGCAGATCAGCATTCCTACTCAGAGTTCAGGCAAGGCCTAGATTAGGCCAGAGCTGTAACTGCAAGAACATACTCAAGCTGGAACATGCCAATGCAGACTGACTACATCTTCAGAAAATTATCTAACATCTAGGAAGTCTCTAGCAGGTCTATATAAATGAGTTTTGCTAATGTTTAATCAAGTGACAAAATCTGGGCAAATTTTCAGAGACAGTGCAAAAGGTATATCCTTGACACAACCACCAATCTATCAGATTTAAAGCCTCCGTTCCAAACCATAAAGCATTAGTATTATTTAAAGTAAAAGTCACTAAGATTTTTCCCTCGCCTTGTTCTCCAAAGGGCTGAATGACATGGAAAACCGCATTCCAAGTGGCTAAACTTTGTCAGTATGGACTTCATTTAGAAGCTGACACACAATCAAAACAGACAGCGTTACCAGTTTTACCTATGCAAACAAGAACTTAAATTACATGATTCAAAGGAAAAAAAAAACAATCAATATAAGAATGTTTTTTAAACTGTAGTTTAATGCCTGTAAGCACTTTTTCAACACTAATGAAATCCTTCTTCAGAAGCCTCCAATGGGTAAGAGGCACATCAATTTCTTCTCTTTTCTCAAAAAGAGAAACACAATGGCTTGACTGTAATCTCACAGGCATTAGTAAAGTATTCAAAAGTCCTATGAGCATTCATGTTAGATGCATGCCTTATTGTCTTTCTAGAAGAAAGAGTTATAATTAAAAATTTGTGTTTAGAACTCCAGTGTTGCTGTAGAATACAGTTTAAGGATACAAAACATAATGACTTTGCACTAAAAGGATAAAATTATATGATCTGAGTGATACTAAAATTTAACTTCCAGCTTCAATAGTACACTTTGGGATCAGAGGTTAAATTTTTTCTTTTTAAATCATGCATCACTGTCAGTAATAAACATTTCCATAGTTTTGCAATTCTGTTGAATGAGAAAAATCCAGCCTTCTTGAAAACATGCAGCACAAAAAAGAAAAAAGGGAACACACCTAATTATTTCCCACCTTTTGCTGAGTTATTTTTCAATCCATAATACAGCCACAATTGAGATCAAAGTAAGCTCATAAGGAGAGTTTCCTTGATATAAAAGAAGAGAGTTGTTGTCAGGACTCAGTGCGAACTCTTTGACTTGTGCTCTCTTTCATTTACCAGAAACTGGTTTGTTAAACCTTTGAGTACAGGGAGAGACCATCTTCTTTTCAGCTTTTAAAAAGCATAACAGTTTGAGGGAGTTGTTATAGTACTTCATGTGTTAATTCCATTGATACTCATTTAGGTTTTAAATATGACAGCCTTTTGCTGTAAATTTTGCATAATACTACCTAGACAATAAATTCCACCTCATGGGAGTTCCTATGCCAACATCTACAGAACACTATAAATACAAGAAAACATTTCTGAAGATTTAAATGCAAATTCAACATCACTGAATGCCAGAGAATGAGCTTACAAATCCTGAAATTTTTGCCTAGTAATTTGCAGGTTTGACAGTTCACATTTTGCTTCAGTGACTTCTGATCTTTGAAATGCTTCAAAATCTAATTTCTATACATTTAGTAAAAGGCTATCAAAATAAGCTATGAGCCTAAAAAGAAATCTAGGAACACAGAGTTAATATATGTGCCAAAGCCCAAAGCAACAGCTCAGATAAGTGCCAATAAAAACAGACTAATTTTAAAGCAATGCTATTTTTTCATTTCCATTTGCAAGATTAAAGTGAGGACATACTCTGTAAAGTATACTTTAAAGTGAGGATATACTCTGTACATCCTACAAGACAACACATACCAGAAGGCTCCATTTTTCCTGCCTCTTGAACAGTTTTCCCTTCTTGGTGCAACACCATCCAGAACTAATGAAACACTGTACAATTCACTGCTATTACCTGCATCATGGGATACTTTGTTTCAGCGGGACTTCCAAATCCATTAACGCCAATGAAGCTGGTGCTAAAGTAGGAATCTGTGAGACTAGCATCAGCTAACCCACCGCCATCTATTCCGGGAACTAAAAGAAAAAAAGAAAAGTGTTTCAGAAAAAAATGTAGTTTACCATGGGCTTATTTGCTACTATCTCTTACATATTTTTTTTGGCAGGGGGGTAGAATAGGAAAAGGCTGGTAACACTATTTTAAACCTATCTTCTCAGCAGAACAACCACAAACATATTAGTGCACAGAATGAAAAAGAAACTTTATGAAAGAGGTTGCTAAATGACAGCATATGCAGCATGAAGTTACAGCACAAATGCAGAAAGAGACAGAAAAGTAAAAAGCTTTGACAGAAACGATGAGGAGTTTGAACTTTAGAAACAAGAATAGCAGGGCAACTAACGATATCAGAAAGAAAATAAATCAACTAAAAATACCTAGAAGGCAAGCTTATTTTAAGGAAACCTATATTCTTGCATACGCATCTGGGAAATATATCTGTCAAGTAGAGTTTTTAACTGGATGTACTGGTTCTTTTAAAGGGTAACACACAGAAAATGTACATTTAAAAATGTCTTAGGTCCTTTCACAAAAGCACAAACATTTTAAAAGCTTCCTTAAGAGCATAAGACTATTTTCATTATCTCATACTTCATAAAGTGGCAACAATTTTATGAAATGTGGCCAAAAAACTTTTGGACTGAAAGCAAGTGTGAAGGATGCAAGAAGAAATTAATCCCCTGCCTAGAAACAAGGGCCTTGATGTACAAGCACAGTACTTTAACCAGAAATAAATGAATTCAATACTGTGAGACTAGAGAGAACAACAAGAAGCAGTCATAATTAACACAAAACACCCAAGCAGGTATTACTTCGATAAGAAAAAAGTTTACAATGGTATATAAACTGCAGTTCAAATTAGGCTTCTGCAAAAACACCCACAGCAAATTATAAAGACACTAATAAGTATGGCCAGGCCATTGCAAGCCAACAGGCATGAGTAACTGGTAGCTCCAAGGTAGGAAGGCACACATCCAACTCAGAAGAACATCCTGTACCAAACTATCCAACTTGAACTTCTGGGAGGACTCGCAGCCAGCCGGTGACACCCGGAAACAACTTCCTGATCCTAATCCTCAAAGGAAATAAAATGCAACTTCATGGCAGAGCTAAAGGAATGCAGATTATAACCCCTCAAATTCCATGAGAATGGGAATTTTCCCTGCAAAAGAGACTACATAACCTGGTGAGCCATTTCCATGCTGTAGGCACAGGAAATGGCAAAAGAAGTGCAGCCAGATGAAATCATAGGAAGGGCTAGAAGAGGAGAATGACTAGCAGCATCTATACCACAGACAGATGGAAAAACTGCCCAGCTGCACCCCCTGAGACTGGAGCTGTATGAAACTAGCCAACCAGGGCTAACACCAACAGCACCTCAAATGAAGAGCTCTGTGTGGAGAGAGATCAAATAAACCAAATACTTCAGTTGCAATACAGATCAGCTTTGCAAGCGGAAAAAATTCTTAAAGTATTGCTGCCAAATCTAGAACATTATTTGTATACTCTGAAGGTTTGTGGGAGACACCCAAGGAACTTTAAAGATGCTAATTACTAATGAATTGCAACATGAATTTTTTTTTAAGTTTTAAAAGTTAGCTAAGAGAATAGGAAAATAGAACTCCCTCCACTACCCATGCCCTAGATCCTCCTTCGTAAGGACCAGCCACATAGAAACTTCACAAGTCCTCTTCCTACATCCCTAAAAAAGACAAAGCTTTTTTGCTTTGTCTTTTAAACGTCTGTCCCTCTTTTGCCTTCATTTGGGAAATTTACATTCAAAAGCCTAGGAAAAGTATTTTATGGTTGAACTATTGTATCAGGGAAAATAGTAATGTCTGCAGTAACACCAGTTACTGTCTCATCCTACCTGCTACAGTCAGTCCCTAACACTGTGAAGGTTAGCATTTTAAACACAATTGTTTTCTGGCATCATGAAAAATACTACAACTCGTTTATACAAGGAAACGAAAAGACAGCAAAACAGTGTTTAATTATGAGTTTCAGTCTAGTTTGCCCATGAATTATTCAGAGTTCACACTGTGTTTTTTATTTATTTTAAAAACGCCATTTCCAATATAGCCTTCTCTGCCTGCATTTCAGCCATTATCAAAAACGGTTGCAGTTTTTATGCCACATCTTGGCTGTAAGAGACCAAGAAAAACCATTTAATTTCCAGGAACAACTGTCCTTTCACAGTACACTATATAATTTCAGCAGTATATCTGCTATTTCATCTTATACTTCTGCCAGAAACTCCAGATTCTATCCAATTTAACAAACTAGCAAACAGCTCCCTAAGATTACACCATCAGCTTTACAAATCCTTCAGCCTCTGTTGAAGAA
The DNA here is from genome assembly GCF_035582795.1 of Mycteria americana. NCBI lineage: Eukaryota > Metazoa > Chordata > Aves > Ciconiiformes > Ciconiidae > Mycteria > Mycteria americana. The sequence continues at coordinate 199,301,031 of NC_134365.1, forward strand.
TTAAGAAACAGACGATTCTTTCTGCTTCTTCTACTGCTCCTCACTATGCTAGAGTCAACATGAGAACCCACGTACCTTCACTTCTCTGTTGAACACACACACATAGTTAATGCACAAAATCCTTAAAACTGGAAAAGAGGCAAATGAAAGCTTGCAAGTTTTGCCACATTCAGCAGCAAGGCATGTGAAGAGACCTCTCCGTGTGAAGAAACCCCAGAGCTGACCTCCAATAACTCCAGACAGCTGGTACAGCTGCAGTCGCCCATTATCCAAACAAAGGGCTGGAGCTGGTGCAGCTAGCCTTGCTAGGGCACAAATACAGCACCAGGTGCTTTGCTCCTAGTCTGACTGAAGCATCCTCAGTGCCAGGCAGGTCAAGCTGCAAGCAGGAGCAGGCTTTGGGCAGGAACCCCAGAGCTAAGCAAGGCTGAAGACACTGCTGGGAATGACAAAGTTGATGTTTTGACACTGCTGCCTTTCCACTGCCGGTATTTGCTACGTAAGCCTATCCAAACCACTTAAAGCTGCTCAAAGCTACAAATTTAGGCTTTCTGTTGGCACACCAATATCTAACTGGGCACTCCAGATAGCAAAAGCTACTCCAGAACATTTTCTTTTATCTAGCTGTATGAAGACCATCTCTCTACTGAAGCGCAATGATTTGGCCATACTGATCAGCCTCCTGGTGCCGTTACTACAAATTGCTGTACTCCAGTGCTGATCCACCTTCATACCACTCAATTCTACTGGTACCATAGCAATTTCAAGATGGCTTTCAACTCTGAGGCTTTCTATTGTCCTCTTCCAAACAGTCTAGAAACACACCTCTAGCAAAGAGACCAAGATCACAAGAAAACATATTCCACACGAACAATCACAAGAAAACCATCAGAAGTAAGCTCAGTAGAGCAGAGGGCAGTTTTCTCAGCAGTAGCTTATATTTAGAACAGAATGCTCTAGAAGTGGTAAGTATAACTATTGCCTTCAAGAGAAAACTCAACACTAGCTTTCTTAAACTAACTTCCCTATAGTAACAAGCAAGAAAATTAATACTAACAGAAAAGATGCAGCTTACATAGGTACAAAGAAAAAAAAAAAAGTAATTCCTGCATTGCCTATAGAACCAAAAAAGAGTGATCACAACATATTCCATTTCTGTTCAAAGAAGGGACATTCAGCAGTTACAGTGATGAAAGCTCAGCAAATACCTAAACAACCAAGGCAGTTTTACTGCATTTGGCACCTGGCCTTTTCCATGAGAAGTAGAAGGCTTTTATCCTCCTTCTGCCAAACATTTGGCAAATCATAATTTTTCACTTGCTTCTGGAAGACCAGAGTAGTTCAGAGCATGAAAAAAGAAAAGTGATTTATCATAAGCAATCCATAGGAGGTGGTCTTCAGAGAAGGTCTTCAGAAGTGCGCACACTTCACCACACAAGCAGTGTGATATTAAAAAAACCAGAAGTCTAAACCAGAAAGACAAGATCTTAGTTCTTATAAATTTTTTATTCTCATGTGTTTACGAATTTACATCAGACCCTGCATTTGATTTCTCTATCCAGATCTTTCCTATATAACAATTGTGAGCACACACTTTCAAACACTCTGCACACAGCACTATTAGAATGACAAATAAAAAACTTCTGAGGTTTATGCCTTTTCTCTCTTAAAGTATTGATTATAACTTTAGGTAAGTAAGTTTAGACAATTTTAGGAAAGTCTTGAATTGCCTATTTTTGTCAAAGGAACATGCCTTTCTGTTGTGTAACAGTACTATCCATGCACTGAAGTTGTATACATTTTCAACAGTCTCTTCCTTGGAGAGAAGCAACAACTTCCTTACAGTAAGGAAGTAGAAAGGTTGACTAGGCAGGTCTGCGAAGAAAAGATGGATGTGTGAGGGAACAACTAGGAACCCAGTGGGGAAAAAAATGCTAACATGTTATGTAAGCACATATGTGAAAACAAGAAGAAATTTCTAGATTCCATCAATATTAAATCCAGAAGTTACATCCTGGCAATTCTGGAAAGAAATTAAATAGAACACCTTGAGAAATTCAGAAGACATTTTCTACTTTTTACACCCACATTATCTAATAATTTTTTGCTTGGTGAGTAACACTGCAGCTTAATGTGACAACTGCAATTAAAAATAAATATCTTCTTATATAATTCTTCTCCCACAGAATTTTAGCAGAAAGTAGGCTTCCCGTCAGATGCAGGCGCCAAAGAGGGGAAAAAAAAAAAAACCAACAGATAGTTATTTTTGCCTTACGTATTACAAAGACATTTTTCAGGAACAAAAGATCTCATCATAGCTTAGGTGCTCGAGTACTACTGTGATGAACTCAACACACATGCTTCAACAGAATTGGTGGGTTTCGGTTGGTTTTAGTTTAATGCTCGTCTTGTCTAATACTAGCACTATCTGAATACTAATAACACTATCTGAAAAGATAGCATTTCTGATATTTTCATTCTAACATTTTACTAACCAGTAAACAAATACCATAATATCCTATACTGCTTCTTTTATGAACTTAGTATCAGCACTGATCATCTCAGAAACTGTTCTTAATATAAAAAAGGATCCTTTACAGTAATGTGATATATTGCCCCAAAAATGAATGGGCTAAAGTAAGATCACAACAGATTTTTGTTGACGTATTTTTCAAAACAACAATTTAAAGATTTCTGGCGAGGTAATAAAACATGGATTGAAATCATTAATTTTGCTATTATCACTGCTTTAAAAAAAACTGTACTACAATTATTTTTATGCTGGGAAAAAAGTTCATACAGACAGGAAATCTTGATTTAAACTCCCAGCACCTCCAACAGTGCAGGCACTTTTCACCTCAACACAGCTTGGTAAACTGAATCATAGGTTCATTGCATACATGTGCATACAAAGGACAAGGTGTTATCTCAGCTAGATATAAAGCAGTAAAAACTACAGTGCCATATCTCCAGTGGAATTTTACAGATATAGCTATCCTAATATTGAGACAAGAACAATACAACTTCTCTACAAAGCCTATCTATGGCAAGTCATTTAAGACTTGTGTCCTTTCAGTCTTCTAGAAGCACCAAGGTGTCAGAGGAGCTTACGCTTGTCCCACTTTGTTTTGTACTGACATGTTTGTATCAAGAAATAACCATGTACTTGTGTGCTAACCTCACTTGTACACCTCCAACAGGTCACAAGCGCTATACATACCAGTATGCGCATCTCAGTGTTACTTTCTCTACAGTGCCACTACTGTTGTAACTTGTTAGGGAAAGTGGATTCTCTAGTGTTTTTATGCCTCTCTCATTTAATGCAATGTTTCTGAAACACAGACTAGGAATCACTGAAATAGAGACAACAGACAAAGAAAGTGAACGACACCCCCAGGCATGAGGAGCAAAAGTAAAAGCACACGCCTGGGCTAGGATGCCAGAGAGTGCAGTTGGAGGGCAGACAGCACAAATGAACCAAGTCGGCTGAAAGGCAGACAGGAAGCAAAACAGTTTAGGAAATGCTGCCTTATTTACAAACACTCCCACTAGGCGATGAGATATTCATGCGCAACCAAAAGAAAACAGCAATCTTTACCACAACATTAAATGACTGGGCTGCCTTTTTTTTTTTTTTTTAAATTTATCTTGCATATCATAGAAGCATCTGATAAAGACTGAAAAAAAGGATAGGTGCCATCCTTTTGCTCTGTAAAATCTCGGTACAGAGTCTAGAGCAGCAGGGCTCCTCGTCATGGACCAAGTCCAAAAGCACAGTGATAATACAAATTAAAACTGATACTTTTTCAAGAGAGTCATCAGAACTACTCTGTTATCAGAAAAAGCAATTCAAAGTAATGCAATTACTTTATATCATAGCTTCCAGAGCTAACCCCCTCCAAAAGCTTTCACAATTCCCAATATATTGCATCAAATTGTTCAATAAACTGCATCAAATTTTTCAAAGCACATGTTTAACCTTTTGTTTTTAATAGTCTCCCTGTACCTAAAACTCAACTTTTTATATATAAATAGTTGTATGAAATGTGTGCAGATAACCTGAACAGAACGTTAGGACATTTTTCACAGCAGTGGGGGAGAATGCATAAAAGAAAGGAAAGGTCTTCCTGCCAGTTGCATCAGCATTAGACCAACTGAAGTCAAGGGATTCTACCCACAAACTACAGGAATTGCATATCGCATAACCAACCTGCCAACAACTTGTACAACGCATGTCTCTACTCCCACTTTTGTATATCTGTACTTTGTTTCTAAATCTCTATTCTCAATTTTTTTTTAAAAAAAAGGTCAGGAGTAAAAGGCTGTTAGGAAGCAAATTAAAAAATACAAATAAGTTCTAAGCACAAAATATCTTTGAAGATTAAACAAAACGATCACATAATCTGAACTTGTTTAACTCCTGAAAGACTGATGGAATGAACACACGCACACACACAGAGAGCATGATCTACTCCAACTCATCTCCAATACACACTGATTCACCACACCATTTTTCTGGTGGTGTAATGCATTACATCTTTACTAGAAAGCAACAGATCAGGAAAACATCAGCGACATCAGCTTACTATCTAAATCCCTCCACTGACCCCCTTTTCGTCAGCTGCCTCACGACCAAGATTATTTTTCTGCTTTTGAGGTTCTATAGAAGTGTTTCTGCCTGTGTTTATCACCCCACCCTCACTTACCATTTGTCCACTTTTCCCGCAGCAGTCTAAATTTGCTTCTAGGTGGTTCCTTACACATGGAACTCTTTCTGAGCTGGTCCCCAAGGTCACTATTTTCTGGGCATTCAAATCCTTCCTGAAGGCCCACTCCTACAGTGATACCTACAAAAAATGAGTTATCTAATACCTGCTAGATAGAAACTAAACGGGGATGGTCTGTGTCTTAAAAAACATTATCAAAACTTCAAATTATTAAGATATAACATATAGAGTTTGCTCACATAACATAACTATCCCACACACACATTCCTTTTCATCTTTGCCTTTGAAGCAGAAAAACAATTACAACAGTAACAGTGCTTTCTTTACATTATTCAATACCCAACACAGGGTGGGTACTACCAGAAACAAATAATTACCAGTAGTCCTCAGGTATCTGTAATTCCTGTGGGATATTTGGACTTTGAATGATTTCCCATACAATAAGGAAAACCCACAAAGTATGTAAACAATCAGTTTCAAAGCCAATTAATAGTGTTGGTTTTTTTTTTTTTTAAAGTTTCATATGCTAAAACTGCCCCTCAAAATCCCATATAACTTTGCAGGTTGACAAATTTTTCCTTCCCTCCTTTCTTTTTCCATAGCTGCCCCCAATAATTTTCCTCCCCATTTCATTTCCACATGAAACACATAAAAGCAAAAAGAAAATCCATGTCTATAATTTCCCGATTTCTGGAGCTGACATATGAGACAAAAAATGATTAAGTAAAATCAGTAATTTTCATTTTCTCCCATGCATCTCTAACTGGTTATTGTTTTTACTCTGCAATTCTCAGTTGTCTAACCGCCTCCAAATGTCCCAAATGTCTCTTCAATTCTCGGAATTGTCTCCCCATTTCTTAAAAACATTCAGAGCAAAACAAGATGAAAATTATATCATCTATCAACTCCTGGAAAAGGCACCAGGAAAATTAAAAGGGGAAAGATATCTCTCAAAAGAAAACTGAGGTATACAACAACTAATACAGCATCACTTGCAAAAAGTACGAACAGGTTTGGAAAAAGAATTCTCAACCATACACCTTTACTATAATACCTATTTTCTGTATACAAGCGAAGAAGAAACAAACCCAGGGAGGAATGACCAATGTGTGACATACCATAACTATACTTATATTTAAAAGTTTGAGATAACTGTCTGTTTCTAAATACTTCAAGCTGTAAATACTGAAATGCTACCAAAGATAAGAAAAATCCATATTTAGAATAATCCTGACCATTGTTTCATTGCATTAAGAAGTGTAATCCAACAGATTACCTTTAGTATCTGTTTTGCTGAATAGCTTATCTTTCCATTTCTTCTATATCCACTGCTTCATTTTGTTTAAAAAGGAATAGACTGGTGAAGACTTAAACAACTTTTAAAAATCAGAAAACATACAAATGTATAGGTCTTCCCACTCCAAGCCTAGCGTATTCATGGATTTCACAAAACCTAAGCTGTAGTGCTCACTAAACTAACCACCCAGCAATTGCATACAGAGTTGCTACAGCAGTGGCCACTATCCACTACTGCTATGACGGGCCGCATAACATGTGGGTGGCAGGCTGTGAAAATAGCCATAATGCTTTTATTAGGCTAACCCAATGCAACCCAAGCCCTGACGCTCCTTTCCACGTTCTCATGGGCTGGCAACAAAGTCTATTCACAGACGGGCTTTCTCAGCAGCCGTGGAGAAACACAGAGCGAGGCCACTCAGGGAAGCCTTGTGGGCACCTCGCAGAAACACAGGCCTATATTTCGACTACAAATTTCCTAGGAGGCCTTTGAGAAAGGCTTTCTGGTAGAGAAACAGATGAAAACGTCTCAAGGAGAGGGTGAGCTAACCCTGGCATGGGGATCTCAGGCAGCAGCAGCAGCACCACTGCCGTGGCCAGCTCCTCCGCCGACAGCTCCGTGGACAGCAGCACCCACCCACTGATACTGCTGCTGCCACCGGGTCTAGGGAGCACCTGGAGCTCCTCGGCTCGGCACCTCTGTGTTTTGGTTGCATTTATAGGAATCAAAGACAAGATGAAAGAGTGAACGCTATGCATCATGTACTTTATGGCAAAAAGAGGGGTGGAAGTTAGCAAATGTTTAGAGCCATACCTCAGCTTGTATCTATTAATATATAATGAGGTCTACATGCAAAAGAATATTACATCTGTTAAACTACTTGAAAGCTAACAAATACAATTGCAGTTGCCTGTGCAACTTTAATTTGTCCAACCTATGTATAAGACGATACATTTTAATACCACAATGACATTTTTCTCTAGACCCTCCCTCACACAGCGTCAAGAAGGGGCAGTGCCCTAGGAACAAGCCAGCAGCATGCAGCAAAGCAGGCTGCCAGTTTGCTTCTTACAGAATTTGGAAAGTGCCACAGAGAACAGATACAAGAGGACAAATTTTTCATGCTATTATGCCCCCTACCCATCCTTCCCTGGCTGTTCCTTAAAACCCTACTAATCAATCCTATCTTTTCCCCTAAATGCCAAGCAACATTCATTTCCCCACCCCTGCTGCTTCTACAGCCTTCTCGGTCTAGGTACTGCTGCCGCTGCTGCTCACTGGGCTGACAGGTGGGATATACGTCTGTTAGAAAAGCACCATGTCCAGATTTTGGCAGCTAACAAATCCAGAGGAAACTTTTTTATTTTTTTCTTCCCCCTTTTTTTTGGTCACAGAAGTCCTATGTGAAAAGCATTAATTTTTTTTGTTGTTGTTAAATCAAAGTTTAGACAGGTAATACCAACTACATTTCCTATTTTGTAGACAGTCAGCTGGCCACCTTACATCCAGAAGGTGAACCATGCAGATGGCTGAGCACTCACAGCTCTGGGGGAAGAAGTAGGAATGGTGCTTTGAACACACGTGCTCCAGAATTCAAGTAGTTTGGGGGAGCAGTGCAAGCTTCTGAGAGCAGGCAGAGCTCATCGGCATAGTCAGCCTGGTTTCCCAAGAACATAAAAAGCCACACAGTCAGGCCAAAGCCACATTTAGCCCTCTACCTCATCTCCAACACTGGACAGCTGCAGATACGTGCACAAAAGCATAAGCATGAGGCAAGGATAAAACAGGATTTCCCAGCAGGCTCTCAGCTATATGTAGGGGAAGATGAGTCCTATTCAGAGATTAATATTTTTGCATTCAATAATCTCAAGCAGAATTTTCTTCCAAGAATATCTGATCACTTTTGGAATCCCTGTCAGATGTTAGTATCCAAAACATCTAGCTTAACCACACACCGTGTGAGAAACTTCTCCTGGTTAGCTCCGAGAATGTCACCTGCTCGTTCCACTTCATACCCTCGTATTGAAATACTTCTGCACTGGAGTATTTCCCATATTTTCACTGTTCATCCTTTCCTTATCACTCAACATTCCTATCACCTATGTTGGGAAAATAAGTATTTGGGAGCCTTTGTGATTACCACAGAAAAACCTATAAGTAAATTAATAATCCCATACTCAAAACAGGATTAGAGTAACACGCGCGTTAGAATGAGGCACTGACCCACTTTTAACAATAACTAGGACTACACAGTTAATTAGTCAATGAGCACTATCTGCTCTGTGTACTGAATGCGGCCAGGGTCCAGCAAAGAAGGAGGAAGAGAAGGTCGCATCCACAGCCACATAACTGAAGACTACCAAATACATTTGAATTAGGGAAGACAGTTGGTGAGACTGTAGAGGCAGGTGATTTTTGACAATTCCCAATTTCATGTTCTTAACCTCAGAACTTTATTATTTAATAGAACTTTGTGTATTACTTCCTACATCCATGGAAATAAAACTTTTATTCCATCCATTTGGAAATCATACTGTTAACATCATGGGTCATTGGCAAGGTAAGGATTTTAGATATTAGCTTGTCAGTACCTATACAGATCAACTTCATGTTTTGAACAACTATTGTCCTTATTTGTTTCACAAATGTATACTGAAGCAAGGAAGCTTAGAAGCCAAACTGGGTCCATTCCCTGGCTCTTCAACTTTCATTTCTCTCCCCTTCCTTTCCTTACTCTTTTTTCCTAGTTAGTCTCCTTCCTGTAAGATCATCTTCTACCAGTCCAAGCTTTTGCCTCCTATAACTTCAAGTGAGGTGGCTTTCCCAGCAGGTAATCACTGATAACACCAGAATGGGTTTGTCCATTCTTGGTGCCCTCACTCCTCATAATGGGTGCAACTACAGAGAGCTCTACGTAGTTTTAAACCTCCGACACATTCAATAGAAATAAGTTTTTCAAATAATTTAACTGCTCAGCCGTATCAACCTCTCAGCACACACAAATTCTGAGATTTTTTTCTTAGATTTAGGGCTTGGGCAAATTTTAAAATTCTGTCTTACAAGAACAGCCTCCATATAGTAGCTTTTACCCCCAAGCCAAATTATGCACCCTCTGCCCAAGCCTGAATCCTCTAGTTTAACAGATTTTAGTGATTTCCTTTTGCATAGGGGAAAAAAGTGTATTTTGTGCCTAACTCTGTCCAAAAGAAAAACAAACAAAGATCGACTTATTACTGCTAAATCTCTCCAAGATATTTCTACCGTTCTACCTGTAAAAAAAAAAAAGGCAAGAAAGACTTCAGCTTGAACAACTGAAGTTTGACAAAATGATCAAAATTTGAAAATAGTGTATTTTAATAGAAAGCATTAAGCAATTTTATATTACAGGCTCCTCCTGGAAGCGTAGACATGACAGTGTTGTGTTAACGTAAGACATTGACATGCTATACCAGCTACAGAGATAATACTACTCAGTGGCATAAGCTCACCACACCTGGCAAAATACTAGTTGCAGGTTCCTGAAACACGTATCAAGCACTAAAAAGCTATATACAGGGTGTTCAGCATGGCTGCATCTCAATTTCAGAAAAGGTATGGTTGTGACCATTTAGTAGTTGAGTCATGTAATGTAGACAAATACCAGGTTTATGACAGAAATCAATAATGCAGCCAAGCTTAATATACTCATTTAAAGGGGCAGGACTTTTCTGAAGGAGCATCTTTTCCTAGCTGCCAAGTACTGCTTTACCCACAAACGGAATGGTTACTAAAAATCAGTTTGCTGCAAACACCATCTAACTATTGGACGGCACATTAGGAAGATGCATAACGGACCAGTAACAGCAACGCCACTCTGCACGGCGTACAGGCAATCTGAACTCTCACCATTTGAGAAGGGGCTGCATATGAAGGCTGAAGCAGCCTTGGAAAAAAAATTTAGAAGCAATTTCTGCTCACAGTAGCAGATCATGTAGATACATATGTTATTTATAAAATTATTTTTTATATTTTTAACCTAATATTTCAGCTGGAACATTTAAAACTTCCAAGAGCTGAAAGTCAGCATAGGTTGTTTGGAGGAGCCCATCCAAGGGTACTACTCCGGAAAGCGCTGCCTCCCTGCTACCACCCTCCTCCCAGCCTGACTTTGGGCAGGCAGGTCCACTGAACCTGCACCGAGCCTAGCGCTGAAGTGACCGATGGGCAGCTGCCCGGGTGCCCCCAAAACCAGCCGGAGGGAGCTCCTTCCCCCACACACCTGCCCGCTCCCTCCCCATCAGTAACGGCCGGGTCCCCCTGCGTGCCCCTGGGCGGCCGGCACAGCCCCGTCCCGTCCCGACCCGTCCGGGACCACCGCGTCGCCCAGCACCGGCCGAACCCGGGGGCAAGGCAGCGGGGCGGGGAGGCCGGCCCGGGGACCCCCGCCGCCACCATGGCTCTTGTTATTTGTTTCCGGTAGCACCACAGCGTGTCGGGGAGCAGGAACAACGCGCCGCCCGCCCCTCGCCGCCCCTCTCCCGGCAGCGCCCCCGCCCCACCCCACCCCACCCCCGGGCCGCCCCGCCGCACTCACTCGCCAGCCGCGAGCCATCCAGCCCCCCGCCGCCGCCTCCGCCGCCGCCTCCCGCCCCCAGCTCGGCTTTCTTAGGCCCCACCACCGCCGCCGCCGCCGGGCCCGGGCTGGCCCCGTGCGTCGGGTAGCCAGGCCCGGCGGCGGCGGCCGGGGGGATGCCGAGCGGGAGCCCGCCGAGGGGGGCGGCGGGCCCCGGGCCAGCGGGGGCGGCGCCGGGCTCCTCATGCAGGAACTGGCACTCCTCGCCGTAGAAGCAGGTCTTGTCCTTGGCGTAGTAACGGCAGAACTTCAGCTTCACGGCGCCGCCGCCGCCACAGCCGGCCCCCGCCCCGCCGGCCGCCGGCCCCGCCACACCGACCCCCGCCGCCGCCGGCGGCGGCCCCACCACCGGCGACGGCGACGAGCAGGGCAGGCCGCTGCTGTTCATGGCAACCGCCCCGCCGCCGCCGCCGGGGTCGGCACCATGGGGAAGGAGGGCGGGAGGGAGGGGGCGGGGAGGGGGAAGGGGCGCGGGAACCGCCGTCACCCCGGGCTCCGGCTCCGGAAGGGGGAGGAGGGGGCGACTCCGCGCCTCTTAAAGGGGCCGCGCGGCCCGCGGCGGGGGCGGCGGCGCCTCCTCAGTGGTCCCGGCGCTCGGGGTTGTTTATGCCATTTTCCTCTTCCTGAGCGGCCGCACGGGCGCGCCTGCGCCGGCGCGGGGCATGCTGGGTAGCGCCGCCGGGCCAAGCCGAGCCGCCCGCCGGGCCGGGGCCGGGGCCGGGGCCGAGGAGGGGTTGCTGGCTGCTGCGGGCGGGAGAGGTCGGAAGACGGGCTAGGCGGCAGCCGCGGTGCCTCAGGCGATCAAGCGCGGTGTCCGGCGGGCGAGGGAGGCCGGGAGCCGGCGCGGAGCCAGCGGACTGTCCGTCCGGCTTGGCTGGGTTCGCGCGGGCGGGCGTTAACCGTCCCGCGCGGCGCCAAGCAGCCCTTCGACGAACCGCGGTCTGCGAGCGGTAACGCCGGTTTCAAAGGGGCAAACGGCAGGTGCAGGTGACCCCCTGCCTCCCGCCCGTGCCCTCGGGCCAGGAGAAGGCAGAGCCCAAGCCCAAGCCCGGGGCCGCTCGGCCCCCGTGCTGTCTGTCAGGCAGCTTCTCTTCTTGCGTTTTCCCCCTCGCGGGGTGGAGGTCAAAGGACCGGCGGTCCCAGCAGGTCTCAGCCGATTTCCCCCAAAAAAGTCATGTACCTCTTTTCTGCTGAGAAACAGACGGCAGGCCGTTAGCTTTTCCCTGCCTGCTAGCATAACGGGAGAGCAGCCTGAGGGATTCTTCTTCAGGAGTCGAATCGGCGGGCTGGCAGGATGTTTGAAGCGTTTTCCTCCGAGTGTGGAGAATTTTGTTACGTGAATTTTCAGTGACTCACTTGCAAACCTACTCAAGATTTTTTTTTTTTTTTAATTTTTCCTCAGTCAAATTGTTGGCATAGCTTGTGGTGCACGCTGAAATAATGTATATATAGTGGAAAAAACCATCATATGTTAAAGTGCACTTGACATTATTTTGGTAAGAAAAACATTTACTGTAGAATTAAGATTACTTTTGTCTATCATAGCCTTCTCTCTTATTAAAAATGAAAAGAAAATCAGAGCCTGCCTCCAAGATGCTTTGACAGTTGTGCAGAAAGAAATTTAAAAAATAACGAGTGTGCTTTTAAATGTCACATTGGAACAAATCAGTGTCTTTCTTCCTCAGATAAAGTCTTTAAAGACTTCAAGAAGTAAGCGTGGCTTAAGCTGAAATCTCAAGATCACCATTTTTGCAGTCAGAAGCATGGCTTCTCCAAGCTTATGAACCAGCTGAGGAAAAAAAGGTGGTTGCTCTGCAAAAAAAGGTTGGACAGAAAACTAGAGAAGGGCAAGGCTACAAGAGTCAGGGCTCCACTTCTAGCCTGGTATCCCAAGAAAATGAGGGTATCATCTCTCTGTCATTCCCCATCAATTTTCAGCCTTTTGCTTCCTTTCAACTGTAAGACAAAAAGCTCACAGCCTCTGTGTTCCTGCAAGTTTAGAGAAGTAGGCAAAAGGGTGGAAAGACCCTGTTGGTTTCTCCGTTAAAATCTCTGGATAGGAGCTCAGACAAACTGCAGCAGATTCCACAGGGAAGAGAGTCCTCATAAGCGCCTCAACCATGGGAAAAGTTTCAGTCCCAACTTGCACCTTCTCAGACAACCAAAATTGGTTTGCTTTAGTACACAGATCAGAGGCGGTCCCAGCTGCTTTAGCCGAGGTGCCCACAGTGCTACTTAGTTGGGTATCACTCAGCCCCCTGGCATTAGTGTTACGCCTCTGAGGAGTGAAACCAAGGGCTTCCTTACACTGTGAGCTGTTGCAGCTACGCACAGGTGCCCATGGGTGACACTTGCCTCAGCTGCTGCAGTGGGGAAAGGGAGAGCCTGGGAGTGCGTTGTTTTCTCTCCTTTTATCCTGCTCATCCGTGCCCTGGGAAGATGCCAGCACAGGGCAGAGGTCTCAGGCAGAGGGGGCCTTTGGGATGCATGGGTTCATAGAGGTGAATGGGAGGTAGAAGATGTTGTGTGGAGGTAACACCAGGTGCGGGGGAAGAGAGGAACCCAATATCACCTTCTGCTGAAGTCTGGTTACCAGCAGTCTGTTTATCACCCCTTATTCCAGGTATGACGTCCCCTGGAAAAATGTCCCTTCCCTCCAGAAAGGTCAGACTGAGTGGACAAGTTATACGTGCGTGTGAGGAGGTTGGAGGGTGCCGCAGAAAGATGTTAATGAAGGGAGAAGAAAAATCTCAGCTTTCACCCAGAGCTTTCCCAAGCTCTGTGGATCTTTTATCCGGAGCTTTAGTACTGTGGATTTAATGGTATCAAGTTATCTTACAAGAGATTTCATGATACACATAGGGTAATGCCTTTTCTGGGTAAACTGGTTGAACATGAAATTAATTCTTCCAAGCAAAGACTTCAATTGCGTAGCCACTCCCATTGCTGAAGTGTATTCTAACCTGTATTTTTAACCTTGTGAATCTGCTTTTCCCACAGCTCTTTTGCTGATCCAGGCATATGTCTAATATTACATATACTCAGTGAGGTTAGGAACAAGGACACAAATGGGCTTGTGTATACACGACCCACATTTTTTCTGTCTGCATACTGTAGCTTGGGTTGAAAACATTCCCACTGGATGCGGGAAGAGCTGAGGGAGCAGACTGGGCAGTAGTGCGTGATCCTGCCAGCCAGAGTGCCCAGATAGCAATGAGACGCGCGGTACGGTGCCAAGGGTGTTTGGGTTCTCCCCCACCAAAGTTGGTGTAAGTGCTATACCTGAGCCACTGAGCATCAGACCAGCTTGGAAGCATCCCTCCTCTTTTCTACAGTCTCTTGGCCAGCAGAGCAGAGCCAATAATGGGAAGAGGCTCAAGATGGCATGAGCCTCTTCTTGCGGCTCTGGCAAACTCTCACCTCTCCTGTCTCTTCAGTTCTGTTAACTACACATAAGGGCTTGGCCTGAAGGCTGACCTGCAGCTACAGAGTGTCCATATGAGAGCCTGACACTTTCTCATTAATCATAACCATGTGTTCCTCTCCAGAATTTTATTTTTATTGCCTGTTCCTGCTGGTCAGCCAGAGTGCTGAGGAATCCTGCCAGCCATTCGCTATCGGATTGAATTTGCTCCGCTGCCTCGTGCAGTGCACGGAGGTTTACTGGGCATTCCTGCAGAGTAGTGATTGATGATGTCATCATTTTTTCACAAAACTAGGTCCCCTGTTAATTGAAGCTGGTACCTATATGGAGAGTGCTGCCGTTCCTCTCTGGGGCACATACCCAGATTTACTTTGCATGAGATCCAGGGAGCAAGACGAAAGAGAAACAGATAGATGCCCCTGGGTCTTGTCCCACTTTGTAGTCAAGTCATAACTGTGGTGTGCTTTTCAACCCAGAAATGGGGAAATACTCCTGTATGCATGCATGCAGCCATAGCCAAGTGACAGAGTTTTTATGAGCTCTGACAGAAAGGCAGAACCAAATATTATGAGATGAAAAATAAGAGGCGGGGGGGAGAAAAAAGGAAATCCTTGAGAAGGAAAGGCCTGCCAAGAGCTCTTTTCTCCAGCCAAATCAGGTCACAAGTGCCAAATAACTCTCCCCTAACATTCGAACCACTGTTGAGACAGCCATGTCTGCTGTTGAGAGTGACAGTTTCTCTTTGTGTCAACCCAAAGTTAACATGTTTAGTAAATCATGTGGAAACAGATCCTGAAGTGCAGGCTGGCATCAGATAATGCGAATGAATAACAATACTTCTTGAGGGATAGAGTTATTGTAGTTGTGATTTTTTTTTTAAGACATAGGCAAGACAAGTTTTGTAGGTAGGAATCTTGTTAAACCAACCAAGTAGTTGGAAAAAGTAATGCCTGAACACTGTTTTTTTCAACAGTACCAGTTGGTCTATTAAGATATATTATCTCTACTTACAAAACTAGCCTTGCTTAATATTACTGAAACAGATGAAAGGAAATACTTCTAAAAAATTTTTTCGCATAATCTGAATTTAACCTTTAAATTCTATCATTATAGTATATCATTAAGAAAAAAAAATTAGCAAGATTTACAAAAATATTAGCATGATCAGAGTCCACAGTCATATTAGACAAGAATTTAGCATTTGTTCATTTATTTTTTGAAGGAAGAGTAATAAAGCCTGATAGTTCAGGATATACACCAACTGCTGTCTGAAGTCTAAGGGAAATTGCCACTCTTGAGGAGACTATACCACAAAATTAGGGTTTTTTCAATCTTCCTTTGAAGTGTTAGAGAATAACTAATATGGCAGTCACAATATTGGGTTGAATGGACCAACCTGCTGTGGCAATACCCATGGGTCCCTAACTAGGTGGTTGTCTTTACCAACAGTATCTGGAAGAAACCAGATGTTGCTCCTAACCAGACTCCATTCACATGCAAAAAGAAATTCATTCCAACTCAGTGAAGTTTTGAATTCAAATCAAGTAGCAAGTCAGGAATCGACCCTGAAGTGCTCCTGCTAACACCTATGTTAATAATGTATGCTGACACCTATGTTAATAATGTATGCTAACACCTATATTAATAATGTATGGGGGGCGGTCTAACCTTAGGCTAGAGTTCATATTAGTACAAGCACTAAAATGTAAGTCTAGTTTCACTGTGCTGGTAATCCAGTCATATGTTTTAGCTAGAGTTTCCTACCATGTGGCTACTCCCACTGGAGCTGGCTTTATCTAACTGTTGCAGTGAAGGCCAACCATGATGTGACATAACTTGGATAAAATACTTGCTAACAGAAACCACTCTTCCATGGCGGAAAAAAACCCTACTCACTCAGAGAAATGCTTTACTGTCATATAGATGTGTATGACACATTTATTGAACCCCCTCCATCCCCAGTCCAGCATCTTTAGGAATAAGTTAATATGCCAGATTTTATAAATTTATTTTGGCTTCATCCAGTAGATATGAACTGTCGTAGCTGATGGCATCTTTCACAGGAGCTTTTAAGCTGAAAACGTCACATGTACATTAAGACTTCTGATACTTGACCAGCTGAATCACCAGCGACAGATTCTCATACTTACAATTAAGAAAGTTAATGTTAGTTTTTCCTTGTCTGAACCACAAAAAGGCAAAATATCCTTAATGAAATCCCAGCAGCTTCCAGTGCTGAATGCATCAGGTGGAAGAGAAAACAAAGCACTTTGCTCACTTGCCAATTTTAAATCGAAGGATTCACAGGACAAGCATTCACTCTTAGTATACATGTAAGTGTTCGGACAGGTCATTGCCATGCTACCCGACTGCCCATGAGCAGTAAATGACTGGAGTAGATTTCTGGTACTTTTGAGAAGAGAAACACAAACTGTCTACATCCTGGTTTCTGAGGACAAAACTTGTAGGTAAGTGTGGTGTTGAAAGGGATACAAGAAAGTACAAGAAAGACATGGATTTACTGGATTGAGTCCAGTGAGGAGCCATGAAGATGATAAGGGATTGGGGTATCTGACATATGAGGAGGGAGTGAAAGGGCTGGGACTGTTCACACCGGAGAAGAGAAGGCTTGGGAGGATCTTATCAATGTATATAAATATCCGATGGGGGAGCCAGACTCCTTTCTGTGATACCCAGTGACAGGACCAGAGGCAATGGACACAAACTGAAACACGGGAGGTTCCCTCTGAACATCAGGAAACACTTTTTTACTGTGAGGGTGGTTGAGCACTGAATAGATTGCCTGGAGAAGTTGTGGACTCTCCATCCTTGGAGATATTTAAAACCCTACTGGGTGTGCTCTGGGGCAACCTGTGCTAGCTGATCGTGCTTTGAGCACGGGGCTGGACTAGGCGATCTCCAGAGGTGTCTTCCAACCTCATCCATGCCAGGACTGTGTACCAGCGAGGGCTGTGGAAAAAAAAAGGCAACCTACCAGCCAGGAAAGCTTGTTGCCAGCATGGCATTTCCCTGTTTGCAATGATTTCTCTAAGGCCTATGGAATCCTACACTTCCTTCAGCGGTTTTTGCATCCTTGCAAATATGTACCTCCCTAGTTTTCATATAATTTCAGCTCCTTCCTTTGCACTGCATCACATACAAACTTGTCTTCAGCAACAGAGTACAATGCTATTGCCTCAGTCTGTATTTCTAAGGCAGCCTTGTGAGAGATCATGTGCTCATCTTCGCTAACAATGCTGGCCTCAATGCCATTTCCCCCATTGCCCCTGGAATTACCTTTGGGACATTTTCTGTGGCTTCTTTTACCTATGATATGTCTGTCTAGTTCTGGTCCATCTACAGTTTTATTTAATGTTCCCTGATGCAAAATAAGCTATTTACCAGCTATCAATAAAAAATTTAAAAACCTAGATATCATCTCTGGCGGGTTTCTGAGAACACCTTACTGACATTGAATTTATTTGCTTAGGGATTCTTTTCATCCGGGCTCTGTACAATTGCAGAATGGATGCTTAGCCCCTAGCGAGTATAAATATAACAACTGAATGAATAATATAATAAAATATAATTTTATATATAAAATATAACAGCTGAATGAATAGTAAAAATCCCCCAGCATATCCTGGGGCATCCTGGGGGAGATGCTCCAGCTTATCCCTTAGAACTGGATCCACTTTCTGCCCAGGGGCTGCGACGCATGGCTGTGGAAGCCGGGGAGATCTGCCTGCCCCTCTGCGATGTCCTGTCCTGGTACAAACCAGGGGGCCTCGCTGGGACGAGCAACTTCAGCCACTGCCGGGCTAGTTCCACCCTTCAGACACCAGCAACGGGGAGGCCCTGGAGCGCTACGCTCCGAGGGAGACAGCGAGCGGGGACAGGCTGAGGGCAGAAGGACCGTGTCCCTAGAGGCCTGCATCTGAGGGCGAGCCTGGAGGCCTTTATTTTTATTCCCCAGACAAGTCATCTGCAAAACGACTTCAGAGCAGCTGTAGCTCGGTTTGAACCTTCCTGCAGACAGTGCTAGTTCCCTGTTCCCCCTGGTGTAAACACAGCCCCGCGCTGCAAACCCGCGCCCTGTCCGGGCCCTCGGAGGTGACTGCAGCAGGTCCTCTGTCACCAGCAGACCAGGCGCTCACCCAGCACGGGAAACCTCCCTCGGCCCACGATGACGGATGCGGCAGGGTATTCCCATGGCGTTGTGCAAACTTCGTTTGGATGGGGTTTTGAGCTCTTTAGCTTGGCAGCGCCGCTTGCTCCTCCCCTCATCGATACCCAGAGAAATTATGCAGACTGCCAGTGTGTGAAAGCAGAAACTATAACTGCTTCGAAAATAAGAATTGAGGTGAGACAGCAAAAAGTCAGCTGCACCGAATTTACCCGAGAAAATGTATTTTTGTAGAAGTGTGAGCGAAGGGCTAAAGAGCCAGGCGAGGACTGAGCAGCCGGAGCGGAGGCAGCTGCTCGGCTTGGTGGAGGCCTCCTCCAACAGAAGGAAAATGCTCCCCGACCCCAGAGAGGCCCCTCTTCTCCCCGTCCCACAGCCGTTTCCTTCAGGCCCAGGTCTCGGGCTTTTGAAGAAGTGGTTTCATTGTGGGCAGTGACGTGCACCCTTAAGGCAACCACCTGCGTGGCTCAGTTTCACTCGCCAGGGCCGGGGACTGCAGGGCATTGCCAGCCATGGCAGCGGGCTGGCCCCACGGCCGCCCCGCTGGAAGCCCATTTCAGCTAACAGGTAGGGTCTCCTCGTGCCGCTCCTCGGACCCTTTCCTCTTCATTTCCCAGTCTCTCACTGCATCCCTTCACATCTTTCCTTTCTTTCTCCTTTGACTTCTTAGCCGCTCGTTTTCTCCCCCATCTTTTATTTTCTGTCCCACCTTTCTTCTCTCTTCTCGGGATGCTCTTCTCCCTCCCATCACCCTAGTGTATCCCAGCCCAGCCTGGCTTTTGCTCTCACTGCACCTGATATATTTCATGCTCAAGGCAAAAAGTATTTAAATATACTGATTTTTTGTTTTCTTTTTCCTCATGTAAACTTGTTTCCTGGGGTTAATGCTATCTTGACCTGATCACTTTGCACAATCTGTCTGCAATTTCCCAGGTAAATAATCTGTGAATCAGATGCATTGGTAGAGTAAAATATAACGATGCATCTGTATCTTGCCAGGTTTTGTTGTTGTTGTTCAATGATTGAAATAGAAGAAAGCATGATATTGATATCTAGAAAGTGCCTTTGTTTTGTTAGAGTGAAAAGTTTTGGATTTTAAAGCTTGATTTCCTCTACTGAAAATCATCCCAACATTTAACCGTTAAGAGAAAAGGAAATAACATTTGCTTCCATATCAAATGCCTGAAACTATTTGTCTCTAGCTCTAAAATAAATGGCTTGCTCCTTTCAAACATGATCTTGCTGATTCAAAATCCAGGACTGAAACAAAAAGAGAGTTTTTTCCTGATTGACGCAGTTCTGATACATGCCTGGGAAAGTTATTTAACAATCTGCGGTCCATTTTCAGCTCCATATACAGGGATAATAATATTTACTTCAAAGAGCAATTGTTAGATATTATTCATTCATGGTTGAAAGTCTACATGAGCTATTTGAAGAGAAGGTGGAGTAAAAATGAAAATGAGTATTTTATGATCTACTGCTTTGCATGACTGCTGATACTACTGCTAAGCAAACCCTGTCAAAGAGGGGTTTCTGTGTTTTCTTCTTGACTGAGCTTTGCTAGTCTTGCAGGCTGCATAACAAAGTAAATAAAAATGATTAGCATCTGGGATGTGATGGTGCCCAAAGGCTCCTGCGAGGGATAGACTTCAGCACAGCTATGAGACAGTTCTGCAGAGAGAGAGCAAAAGGTAGGGGAGCCCCAAGGTGCAATTATCCTCCAGGAGGACTGGTGTTCTTTCTGTTGAGATATTATTTAATCAAGGTGAGGTATATAGGGAGGCAGTGTTACTTCTTGTAAGGCCACCTGATATAGGGAAAAAAAGCAAACGCTTTTGGACATACAAACTGGCTGGGATTTGAAGGATCAGAGGCACAGCTGACAGCAGAAATCCTGAGAACTGCTAGCTCCATACATCTCTCTCCAGCAGATCACTCTTTAAAGGCAATTTTGATGTAAAAAATATTAAGCGTTTAATGAATTATATGTCATTTCTTAAAAATGCACGTGTTCCCTTTACAAATCTATCTGTTGTCTAGAGATAAGACCTAGTAATAAGTTGTGCAGACACACAGACGATATCCCTATGATGAACCAGAATCATCAGAAACTGCAACACTTAACCAGCAAAGAAAAGCTAAACTATAACAACGCCTAGAGGAGAATCCCTGCAGTATCTGTAGACTTAAGGCACCAGGTCTGTCTTTAAATTATAGGTAAAAGTTGCAGGAAGGAAAAAGCATCTTACCTGTGTTATTTGGTGGAAATAAATGCTCCCCAGCAGCAAGGAATGTAATCCCAAGAACTTTAGAAAACAATATATACAATACAATATATATGTAAATACAGCTATATACATTAAGAGCACTATTCCAGTTCCTCATCTTCTTAAATTTTTCTGGTCATCCTAAGCAAAAGCTTGTGGTTAAAGAGAACATTATCTAGCGTACAATTAGTCTTGCTGTAGTGGATGAGGTGGAAGGGTGGATGGGGCCTGGGAACTAAGGCAGTAGTATAGATTCGTGCTTTACAAATTGGAGGATTTTGTGACGAACAGAGACTTTTGGTGACCTTTCTCATCAGGGGAAGTTTTCTATTAACAACCACTCTTTCTCCCTTTATTTTTGTTGCACCCTCTCTTACTAAGAGCTGTTCGTGGGGTTACCCGCAGTTTCAGGGCACCTGAGAGAAATGAAGCTGTGAGATGCTGACTGAGATCTCCCTGTGGCTGGCAAATGAGAGGAAATTTTAAATGAGCAAGGACTGCAAACTCAGGCCCTAACAAGCTGTGGATTAGATTGTGGTGTGTCTGATTGCACAAAAACTATAGGACAGTACTGTTGAAAAACCTCTCACAGAACACACAGGTGTCCATTATATTCCTGTGGTGGAGACCCAGGAAAATATGAGATAGGCCAGCACACTTCTGCTTTTTAAGGAGAACCCCAGAAATGCTTGGTACCCAGCCATCTGCAAGATCTGTCCATCTCCCAGCAATATACCAGTTTCTCTCTGACAAACATTCCAGAGCAAGTTCAGGCACCGAGCCCTGCCACTGGCAGGAAGGTGAAATCAATGAGCACCCCAGGGGGAATCAAGTTTGATCCTGACTACAGTCTCTTTCCTGAAACATGCAAAAACCTGGGTGCAAGCCAGCTGTGAATGCTGGATAAGGCCAGTACGTGGTCTGCTTACTCAGGGAAACAGTCATGCCCAGCAGAACATGTTTTCATGGTCATCCATCACCATGTATTTCATGGATCAGAAGATAAGCTATCGCTTCTGAACTGAGGATTGTGCAGGAAAAGGGTTATTTTCCAATGGAAGTAAATGCAACTTAAAACTATGGGTGTTTTATTTCTTGTGAGGTTTGGCCCCATGTGCTTTTCCCCCCTTTTCTCCAGAAAATTCCTCAGGTTACCTATATTTCAAGCTACTGAGAAGCTGGAAGATGCCTAGAGCACAGCCCGACTGCCAGGGCCACCCCCATGTCTCTGCCCAGCAGTGCGTGGGTGCGTGCTCCTGTGACTGCTCAGCGGTGGCAGGTTTGTCAGCGGAGCAGAGCTGTGGGCATCCTGTCCTTCTGCAGCATCCCCTTCGAGAGCCCTTCCTGTAATGACCCCAAAATAATATAGCATAGAGTCCCTCTTGTTCATGGGTTTCAGAAAATGTATATTTCAAAAGATCTGAAACTTCATGGCATAAACTCAGCCAGGTTTAAGAGTCTGCACTGTTAGCTGAGAAGCTGTTTTGGGTCATTGGGTTGAGTTAGGTGTTCTGAAAATCTTCATGGAGATGTTCGCTGCAAAAGGCAGGGATGAAAATGTCCAGCAAACAGCAGTGGGAATGAAATTGGAGAGTAAAACATTTACAAAGAAAAAATGTGGAAGAGCAGGAGTGGATGACCAATGAAGGCAGAAAGCAATTTCAGTTTTTTATAGTAACACTAGAAAAGGACAAGGACTGTTTAATCCCAGTGATCACACACTTTTAAGAGGAAAATAGGGACCAAAAAGTCAGTCCAGAGCCAACAAACAGCAGCATTTCTCAAATGAGCAGGAAGACCTTATTTCCTATATGGCTTAACTCTATTGCTGTTAATAGAAGAAGATGCTATAGGACTCTAAACTGAAACGCGATGCAAAATGCTTCCTTAAGGAATCTGTAACCCTTCAAACACAGATGATACCCTAAAAATTACTGGTGTGTTTGAAGGATAGACTCTTCTTTTTTCCTCTATATTTCATGAGAAATAAGATGATAACAAAGCTAGAGAGATAGCTGGATAAACATTGTGTGCCTTTTTCTCATCCAAAGGAAGGAATGGCTCCCTAATTTTTCTAAGTTGTTTCCTGAAAAACTGCTGAAAAAAATGAACAGGGTGAACAGATAGAAAAAGCTAGCTTATTGCCTGGATATTTAGCTCTGTTAATTTTGTAAAAGTAAGGCATTACTTACTCCTTTCTTTGTAGTCTAGTCTTAATTGTGTAGATAAGATTTCTAATGGGTGAGATACAAGGGCTGGTTTGAAAAGTGTTTTATTGTTACAACATGCTCTTTAAGGAGTATGTTGGATTTTACATTTCTACAACTGCTTGGGAATTGCAATTGTTTTTTAACCCTAACCTCATAATGATACAAATAAAAACAACTAGTATTTATTTTTTGTTCATTTTTACCAAATTTGGTACCAAATGCCAACTACCATTTTTATCAAATACCTTGGATTCATTTCTATTGTTTCATATTTTGTAGCAAAACGGTTTTCTTCCACTCTCCCTCTTTCTGTCCATCCTTCCCCTATACACAATTCAGGCCTTCTGTGCTCCCTCCTCACCCCCTATTCCAGGAAAGGAAGGACAACATACTATAATCAGTTATGGAAACCACTGTTTTCATTTAAAAGGGAAGTTTTACGATACTAGGTTGACAAGTAGTATCATTTCATTATCTGCCATCTTCTGTTTTTATTTCTTTTTCGGGCAGATCCTTTTCTCCTTGTTGATGAGGTGCCAGGAATCTCATACGTTTACCTTTAGGTAGTTAAATAAAGTAGCCCTTGCTTGCAAGAAGTTAGTAATTCCACTAATGTCAGTAGAAGTGCTAGAGCGCGTCAGGTAATGAGACTGGAGTACTTAAACACAGCAGTTTTTAAAAAAAGGAGTTAAAGCAAACTTACTAATGTCATTAGATGAGACGTATCTGTTTGCTTTGCTTCAGGGTTATCTATCCAGCTTTGTAATGGCACAAACGTGCCATCCCCATGAGCAAACATCCTCTAGAGCACAGTCAAGAACAAGGACAGCCCAATGCCACTTTCTGATTAGTGAGAGACTTCTGTGGTGGCATTACACCAGCGCTGCTTTACCCACAGAACTATCCCTTTGTTCACAGAATCACAGAGGGGCTGAGGTGGGAAGAGACCTCTGGAGGTCATCTGGTCCAATGTCCTTGCTCAAGCAGGGCCATGTAGAGCCCTGGTCCTGCCCAGGGCCCTGTCCAGATGGCTTTTGAATATTTCCAAGGATGGAGACCACCACCATTCTGGGCAACCTATACCAGTGCTCAGTCACCCACATGGTGAAAAATTTTGTGCCCATTGCCTCTGGTCCTGTCATTGGGCACCATTGAAAAGAGCCTGGCTCCTTCCTCTTTGCACCCTCCCTTCAGGTATTTATACAGATTGATAAGATCTCCCTGAGCCTTCTCTTCTCCAGGCTGAACTGTCCCGTCTCTCTCAGCCTTTTCTCCTAAGAGAAATGCTCTGGCCCCTTAGACGTTTTTGTGGCCCTTCATTGGACTCTCTCCAGTATGTCCATGTCTCTCTTGTACTGAGGAGCCCAGAACTGGACACAGCACTCCAGGTGTGGCCTCACCAGTGCTGAGCAGAGGGGAAGGACCTCGACCTGCTGGCAATACTCCTAATGCAGCCCAGGATACCATTGTTCACCATGCTTAGTGGGGTGGAAAGGTCTGGGTGATGTGAGGGCCAAGAAGCAGCTCCCCAGAGAGGACGGAAGATGTGGGCGAGAAGCAGAAGAAGAACCATCCACAACGTAGGCTCTTCCTCAGAAAGGGAGGTTGCTATGGTAGCTGAGGTTCACTGCCTTCTCAGCCACTTTTCAGCCACTTCCCAAAAAAGGGGTGTCTTCAGCAGTCCCAGTTATTCTTTGTGAACTGGATCACAAGTGGCTGGAATGGCACAAACTGTGGGCGGAGCAGCAGGGATTTCAGTGAGCTCCCTGTGAGCACCAGCCCAAGCAGAGAAGTCACCGTGGGATCACAGTCCAGGGGACCTGTGGAAGGGCTGTCATTCATTCAGCTAGTCCCATGCAAAGCAGACAAAATGAATAATAACAAGCAAAATAACAGTTCAGCTCTTTGAGCAGTGCCTTTATCTCGGACCCACAGGGAAGGCAGATGGAAAGTTATCTTAGTGAAATGAAAGGCAAATAAGGGTTTGAATACAACTCTGCAGTCCTTCCTCACCCAAGCCCAGGTAAACAAAAACTAGAAGAGGCAGGACAGAGAGATAAAATGCAGCTAAATGTCTTGCTTGCTTCAGCCTTCAGCATTTGCTTCGTGCTAAGGAGATAATTTTTTTTTTTTTTTCAGATAAAAACCATGAGTTACTGGCATAGACTGAGAACTCAAAAAGGTGATTTCAAAAAAAATCTATAAATTAAGGAGCAATATGGTGCTTGGGCCAGTTCGTATTTAGCGAAGAAGCCTGCAACAGCTAAAGGGGTTGGGCTGCTCATAAGCATACACAATCTCTCACTAACAGCAACTCATTCCTGAAGGAACAGCAAGTCTCATGTACTCTGGTATATGATTAGAAAGTCTGAAAAATTATAGAAATGTGTAAATAAGTCAAACTGGATTGTTATTTATCCTGCCTTAAATGCTGAAATCACAATATGAATCACAGAGCATGATTTGGCTATCAGTCTGCAGTAAAGTCAATGGCAAAAGCAGTCAATAAAGTTGGATATGTAATAGTATCGTGTGAAGAATGTGCCTGCACTTCGTGTCATCATTAGCTTATTTTTACTACATAAGGCACTGAAGCAAGCATATCTGTAAGTAATCAGTAAAAAAGCCGGAGTAGCTCTGCTGACTCCCAGCTACCTGTTCTGTTGGAGAAGGTTTTGTTTGATTCTCTGACAGAGGAGTGTAAAATACATCCCCAGTGTGATTCCTGATTTGAAATCTTCAGCCGTCTCAATTATTCTGTCTTAAAATTTCTATGTAATTTGTAAGCTGGCTGCAGTGAGCCATCGGCAGAGCTGCTGACTGTCCTCCTGTAAGAAGAAAGGTACTAGCATTGAAAGGCATAATTTTATCCAAAAGATGAAGTTTGCTGAAATCTGTACCAAAAATATGCTAGGACATAAATAAGATAGAGAACAGATTCTTGGAAATGATGACCAAGTCATTAGATACAGAAAAAAAAGTGAAAGAGTAAATTCCTTGCAGCTGTTTTCATCTGGGACCTGAAAGTGGAGGTTGAGGAAAAGATGAGGAAAATGAAAAATATAGAAAATTAATTTGTGGACAGAGTCTTCCCTGCTGCACATGCAAACTATGTTGGAGTAGGCAGGTCTTGGCAGGGATGTTCCTGAGGCAGATTGAGCAAACGTCTTTCTTTCTCATACGTTGAAAAGAGATCTTTTAGATTCAAGCATAGATTAAACTTGGAAGGAATAGGGAAGCAGAAGTTTGCAGAGGCAGTGCAGTTTTACTACAGAAGCTTAAGCAAAGGCAGTGCAGTTTTACTACAAGCTGACATAAAGTGAGTAAGTTATCAAGCAGCAGAACCCTTTGCTGGCACTTGCACTGGATGAATTAGAAATGGTTATTCACTGTGACAAGTTCTGGTTTAAAATCTCTGCCAAAGAAATGCTTTTGAGACCCCTGTAATAAATAGGGGCACAACCTATTTGAAGATGTTCTGCTGAGTAGGAAGTTTTTACTGCATATGCATGAGTTGTTCTTGTGCAAAAAATACCTTTTTTTTTATTCTTTTCAAAATGATAGACCTGAGTCAGAATCCTAGCTGAGCCATGCAAGGATGACCATGGGATCTTCCCAGAAAGGGTCAGTATTTTTAAGCTTTCTGTCTTTTAACAGAAAATCAGAAAATGTTTGCTGGAGACCCCGTGGAGGAAAAGAACAAAAAAAAATCCGTTTTCCGTCATCAATGATTGAGTTGATGTATGAAAGAATTTACAATGATTTTTTGTTTCACGTTTCATCTCCTAAGAATAAGTAAAATGCAGGGCAGCTCCTTCGCAAGCCAACAGGAGCCAAACCGGTCGAGTTAGTTACCGGTCGGGGAAATACCCCTGCTCTTCAAAGGGCCGAGTGTGTACTCAGCGCTGCCGCTGCCGCCGAACGCCAGCTCCGCAGGAGCACCGAGCCGCGGGCGCTGCGCGACGCTGCGCGACGCTGCGCGGGGCTGCGCGGGGCGGCAGCTCCCCCTGGCGGCCGCCGCCTGCCCGCCGCGGGGCCCTGCCCGCCGGTGCGGGGGTGTTCGCAGCGCCCGGTCCCTCTGCACGGAGACTCCTCTCTCGGGCAGAAGAGCCCCGGGAAGAAACAGCGTGTAATGCCATAGCCTGAACGGCTTCAGGTGGTAAAAATGGGCGGGGGGGAGCGCATCCAGGTGGAAAAATAATCCAGGCGGAGGGCTGTAGGCAATGGCAAACAGGACTGGCGGGTGACAGTAGCATTCCAGAACGCGGTATGAGATCAGTGTTGTTTCTCATTATTAGTTTTTGACTCAGTACACAGAGACCAATTAAGCACTTCCCGAAACCGCACGGCCTCCCCCACTCCCCTCTTCTCACTGCTTTCCTGCTCAGTGATTCAAGTCTAGAGATTCTCAGTTCCCTTCCACTAAACCCTCCTGAAGAGCTATCACATTCTATAGGCCTTTTTTCCCATCTCAAATCTCAATCATGCTTGAACATGACTGTAAATAATTAAATCCATTCACATGATGACTGTTGTAATTAACTGGTAAGACCAGATAAATGACTGGTCCTGACCTAGCCGTACCCCATCCAGTGCTACAACAACTAGTCACAATTAGCATGAGCTACAACAGAGGCATCTTGTCACCCACCTTGTTCTTGCTAAACCTTGTTTTAACATGGTTATTATTCTGCAACACGGAGCAACACCTCTGGCCCCATCATCGTGTGAGAATGAACTCACAGGTTGCATTTTTTTGGAAGCTGGGAGTTATTTAAGCTGAAAGGGTGAAGGCACCAAGGAAGGAAGGTGTGCTAAAAGATGAAGAAGGAGAAAAGTTAAGTTTTTTTAGAAAAAGAAGGAGAGAAATAAGATGAGTGAAAGGTAGCAATTCATTTAAGATCAGTTCTTTCTACCTACCCTACCTCCCTCTGATCTTTATCATATTTATATTGAGTAAAATTCTCACTTCAGGATCCACCGCTTTAGGGGTGATTTGAGAAAAAGGCAGCCACATGCAAAGGTGTGAGGTTTTTTAACAGTTAGTGCATGCGTATTAGGCTCATCCATGTCACCACTTTTACAGATTTGTTTCTGGCAGCACATGACTGCAGGAGAACTATAGGTTTCCTGGAAAAAAGGGTCCTTCTACCTTCCCTCATCAGGAAGAAAATTTTGGAAAGTTGAGAGTGTCAACTCTCACTCTCCAGAGAGTGTCACCCAGAGAAAACAGTCAGAAGCCAAATAATAAGCAAAACATAGTTTGCTTTATGTAAGTCTCCTGAGCTGTAAAGCGGTAGAAGATTGTTCTATGTCTAGGAAAGGCCTGACTGCTATGTAAAATACTAAGCACCCTGAGCTGAACACAAACACAAGTTGTATCCCTTGGTATGAAGAGAAAGGTTTTCTCTTCATCCTTCACAGTGCTCCAGTTCCTCAGCTATTCTGTTTCTGATAAACTCAGACTTTCAACATATTTTGGAGTGGCTTTCCCAGTTTCCAAAGGCTGCTTTAGTCATCCCCCATTTGAAAATAAAGTTTTGTAGGCAGTTCCATTAGGTGAACCATCTGATAGCTGAACTAGCTTAAACATAGCATCTTGGTTTGATATCTCTCCAGTAGATTCAGGCCTTTCTTCTCAGCACCGTAACATGTAAGCCCACTTTTTTACTTGTACAGGCATTTCCCCATGTATGTGCCTATACATTTTGATGAAATCCTGACTCAGTGTGTGGCAACTAGAGGTTTGTCTGACTTCACTGAGAACAAGATTTCTCCTACTTCATTTATTTTTGTGTAACCTGTAAAAAGATAATGAAGATGGAAAGCAGGCATAAACAAACATTGTTCAGAGGCAGCAATTTATTTCCATTCCAGCTTCACTACAGTTTGGCAATACACAATATAATATGATAATCCTTACCCAGTGCTTTCAGTCTCTGCAGTTCTTACTTTGGGCTTTCGGGAGGATGACGTGCAGACCATAACAGCAGTCCCTGAACAGGCCAGCTAGAAGCTGAAAGATCAAGACAGTAAATCAGAATGTTACCATTTTCCCAATACTCTTTTCTTCATTCTGCTTTTTCTGAAAGGCTCATTCATGCTCTCATTTTCTGTTTTGCCAATGTAATGTATTTTTCTAAGAACTACACAAGTTTAGGCCACTCCACATCGTGTAAACACTTTTGACTATCATATTACTCATTTTTTCTCACTGTAAAGCAGCTGGAATAATCTCAGGTTCAAAATATACTTCCTTACCCTAAAAACCTTCCTGGATTTCACAGGAATAAAGGCAGAGGACAGCAGTGACAAGCTGTAGCAGTTAACAGGACAAGGAGTCCCATTTTCTCTTATACATGAGGGTGTCAGGGTGGTCACTACTCCCTCTTCCAGCATATACTCCCACATACCATCCTTTACAGATGCAGTTCCAGTTCATCACACACGTTGTTTGCATGTCTCTCTCACAGTCTGGTTGCTGCATCTGTCTACTGCCTAACTTTTAGCTGCAAATCTTTTCCCTGTTGGTGTTTAAACACATCTTTCCCTTTCCTACTGCAGCATTAGGCATCCTGCTAACAAGGCAATGTGAGCGAAGTGGAGTAATGCCAGGGATAAATTGGCTCAGCTTGTACAATCAGAAGCTAAAACTATTTGCAGATCAGAAAGCTGAAGCAAGGGAATGCTCAACAGGCCAAGTGAGTTGAACTTTTGAGATCGTATTTTCAGGTGTTTTCAGCTGGTGTGTCTTGGAAATGAGTGATGTACGTGGGTTTCCATCAGCTAAGCCCCTGGCTGTGAGCTGGTCAGATGGTCTCTGGTTTGAAAAGAGTGAAAGGTAAAGTGGCCAACAAACAAACAGAAGTGGAGAAAGCTGGGCAGAGAAGGACTTGGTGAAAGGCCAGTGGGTTGCATCGATGGGGAGGAATTCAACATGCTTGGTGTAGATACCTAATGCATACCTGCCTTTCAGCTGCCTTCTGGTACTCACTGTCTCAAGAAGTGCCAACATTATCTTTATAGCCAAGGGAGGGAAATACATGTCTCCACAAAGAAGCCCTCTTCACCTTTCTTAGGGATCACAGGCAGACAGACAGGATCTTCCTCAGAGGTCTGCAAAAGCAGACCATTGCCTGTGTATACTGTGGAAAGGTGGCACCCAAAATGAAGTGTGTGTTAGGTGCCTGAATGAGAAGGACTCGGACTTAATCCACATTTGCCAAGAGGGCTGAGAAGAGGTTGTCAAAGTGTTGCCAGCTTAGAGCTCAGGCCGCTCCAGAAGACACAAACATCAAAGAGGAGGTAGCAGCAACTCTTACTCATTTCTTCCTTCTTCCAGTTTTGCTCCTTCCATCACCTGCAGAAACAGTCTCATTACTTTCATCCTTCAAGCGCTTCCTGTTATATTTACCTTTTTTCCTTCTTTCAACTCTACACCTTGCTTTATGTCCAACCATCAGGAGCTGAGGGGGAAAAAAAAAAGAAAAGAAAAAAAACAAGACCCAAGGGCAGAAATTTTCCAGGTCACCGTGAGAGACATGTTATTTTGTGATTCAGTGCTTATTTGTACTGTTGAGGACTGGCTTTATGGACTTAGTGGAAGTCAGACACATTTCACCCTGCCAGCTGTGCAGTCTTACTTCTGTTTTTCTTGTTTATGTGCAGTGGTGGGGGCATGGTTACTATATAGCTCCTTCAAAGCTAAAAGGTGACTTTTCAAGCTGCGGTCCCTGCAGAAAGGCTCATCTGAAGCATTCTGGAGAGATGATGCCTTTGAAGCACCAGAAGCTTTCCCACACTGCTCCTTATGCATAAGGAGAAATTACATCTGCTACTCCTGCCAGGGCTGGGAGCTGGCAAGTGAGCTGCCCTGGCTGTATAGGCTCCTGGGGCGTGACAGAGCTGGGGAAGTATGGAGGAACGAGAAGGCAGGAGAAAGCCATAGGCTTACTCTTCCTTGCTCTCCACTTTCTGCATCTGCTTTCCTCAAAATAGTGGGAGTTGCTGCCTTGTTTGCTTCCCAAAGAGGAAAGAGTGCAAGGCTGTGAATGGCAGCTCAAGGGAAGAAGCATCTAACCTGGACCTCACTTGCGAGCTGCTGGGGTGCACAAGTCTGCGCCAGGAAGGCTCAGGAGAGTGTCCAGTATGTTAGATCAAATACAGCCTGTCCTGGAGAGAAGGGAAAGGGAAGACTAGATCTTGGGTCCTTGGGTGAGCTGAGTGTGGGCTCTAAAGGCAAGTTGGAGGACTTTATTTTGCCATTGCTCTGAGCAGGAGGGACTGTTTCTGACCTGGACATCTCCTTAGTGCCAATGGGAGGGATGGTGCATTATCATCCTCCAGTTCACGATGGGCAAATGCTGGCCTGCGGCTGCAGGGTTTGGTGCTGCAGGGCCCTTTCAGAGACACTGATGCAGAAGTGAGCTACAAGAGGGAGCCTGTGTTTTGTAATGTGGTTTCTAAAGGAGCCTCCATAACACATAGAGGTTTTTGTCTCTAGACATTTTCTGCAATATTATGGGACATACTTCTAAAGTGTGATGTATCTGTGCTTTTGAAAGGTTCTCCAAATAGTGCTTCCACTCAGCTTCAATACACAAATGCAGAGTTTGCAAATGCATGCGATATATCTGCATATTCCTTTTGCCTTTTTTTAAAAAAAGATGTAATCTTTCTACAGTTTTGTTGTATTTCATTTTTACTAAAATGATTATCCCTGAGCAGAGATCTAGACACAATTACATTTGTTTCTATTTCTGTTTTAAAGTTCTTATTATGACAGCAGTTACTTTCACTTCTGCAATGAATCCAAATACATCTGAGATTACATGTGTGTTTATCAGCCAGAAGGATGAAGGTTCAGGAACACCAGAGACATCGGTATCTCCTAAGGTAATCTAACAGAGAATGAGTTGCTTATAAAATATTCCTGTCCGTTCCAGAAATACCTTCCCAGAAGCTTACACACCCTAAACCTTTAGGCTGTGGGAATGTCACAGTCAAAATGACCAGGGTTAGGCCGAATATGACTACAGAAGGTTAGGGGGACATAGGTATCACAATTCATACTTTGAAACTGTAAATAGGTAAGTACCAGTTTTCTCTAAAACTGATTTTTTAATTGCTGCCTTGATGGTGTCTCACATCAGCATGCCTGAATATTGCTGAATACTGCTGGAAATGTATCAATGTAAAAAACTATGTGCCCTTAAGAGGGGATTGCCAAGGCCATGGTGTGAACCGGTGGCCTGCCACAGTGTGCATGTGCCATGGCTGCTGGGACTGATGGGGAAGCTGCACCACCCTCTGTTCCCACCACCAAAGCCCATAAATCCCTGCCTAGTCTAAACCTTGACTGAGACACCAAAGCTGGATAGGGAATCAAATATGGGGTTTTTTTCTTCTCTTCTGACTCAAAATGGCAGAAGGCCAAGAAGAGGTGGTGTGCAACTAAATTATAAAGCAGTTGAAACCTGCAGTTAAAATATTTCCTGAGGATTCTTGTTTCAAGTTAGTCTTATGAAATCTTTTTCATTCCTGGACAAATAAATCAATAATTCGGATAAGAAATGAAGATATACCAGTCAAAACTGTGCTGTCCTTGTATCAGAAAAAGCAGAATATGGCTGTTATCTCTAGATACTTCTCAGAGCAAGGGAAGGGACAAAGAAGGAGCAAAGAATGAGGAGAACCAACTGGCCAAGCACAGTGCGGGGCAGAGGATGCAATGAACTCCATCCTTTCATAAACTTACACCAGATAAATTTCACCCACCAAAGTAAGGGACACATTTAGGGCTACTCTTCAGATGGAGCTATTTACTTGCCATCTTTTGCTGCAACTAATCTTAGAGACTCAGTAATTTGTCGGTGGTTTTCAGAATGACTGTGGGATATTCTGTTTCTGTTTGCGATTCTCCTTTAGCTGTATGCAATGGTAAGGAAATGAAAAGTGTGCCCAAACGTTCCTGGCCTAGTAAAGCCCCCAAGGAGCTGAGGAGCAGTCTAGCCAGATGATGCAGTGACAAGCAGTGGGATGTTAAAAAAAAATATTCTGGCCCTGCCTTTGTGTTGAGGTCACGAACAGAAAGGTTGTATTATAGGTCTGTGTCTTCCTATGGTTCTACATGAAAGGAAACAAAAATGAGAGTAAAGAGTAGACTATATCACTAAAGGAAATTATCATGTTTCTGGCTAAAATTGTTCTGTGATGTCTGTCTAGAGAACAGAATTAACTAATTTAACAGGAATCCTGTAATGTTTCATCCTGCAGTAAATTCAACATATTTATGAGTAAGTTCGACAATAGAAATTAAAAAAACCAAAACCAAATACAAACAAAATGAAGGTATGATGAAGGTGTTATTTCAGTAAAATTTGTATTCATATTTGGGCATTATGAGGCATTATTAGTTTATGAAAGCTTTTCCAGAAGAGCATCCTTTAAAAATATTTGAATGCAAAAAGCAAATAAAGGTAATTGCTAATAAATACATAACAATCTGTCCTCTTGCATTGCAGATTTCTAACATTTTGGAAGATCTTGGGTGTTATTTGAATTCTCAAGGAGCAGAGAACATCTATGAACCAACTAAAAATGTGGAAGTCAATGTGTTTGAAGATATTGAATTAAAAGTGATAATGAACATTTCAGAGATCATTTCATGCTTTTGGTTCTTTAAAGAGAGCAAAGCTTGTAAACCTTCATTGGACTCAGAGAATCGGTAAGTCAAGGGATGTACTGGATCAAAGAACCTTTAAGAGATCCTTTTAGGAGATCCTTTTAGGATCCTTTTAGGATATCTTAAAGAGAACCTTTTAGGATTCAAATGGAATATTTTCTGCGACTGTGTTTGCATTTAATTTCATGTTATGCGTTATCTTTTTACGTCTTCTAATCTTTCTTAACTGTTGTCACCTAGCAGCACATTGCTGATTGTCATTTAGACACATATACATATATGCATCTTAAAGCCAAGAATAGTTTGAAATCAGCTTGTTCTTTTAATTTGTATAGCATCGTGCATGGGGGTCTCCAGGGACTTTCTGACATTGATCAATTTGAGCTTTGTAGTGCTCGCGTGAGGCAAATATCATGATTTTATAGTCAAAGAAACTGAGGCATGGAGAACTATGTGACTTGTTAGGGTCACACTGCAGATCAGGAAGAGCACCAGCAACAGCACCCTCATTCTCACAGCCAAACCTGGGCTGGAACCTGAGGCTGCATTATTGCCTTCCCCTGCAAAACACGTGGGATGGGACTGTAGGTAAAGCATTTCACTGTGGACCTCCCCAGCTGTCCTAAGCTCAGGAAGTCCATCCTTCCCAGTGCTCAGTGTTAAGCATGTGCTTGGATACCTGTGGTTGTAAGTTTCTACATGCTGCTTGTGTAGGAAGATACATGATGAAAATACTTTAGGTTGAAGGGCGCTATGTAAATAATGAATACTAGTATCTTTGAAGTGTTTTTGCAAGAGCTGAAGAGCTAACATTTTATTGTGTCTGCTGCATATCACTTTCTAGATAACAAATACAGCTTTATTTTCCATTTTGTAGATATGTTATGTCTTTGGCTTTTTCCCAAATAAAAGAAACACAAGCTGGAAAATACACCCTCTCAGTCATAAGTAAAACCGGCAATTACACAGTAGTTGTGCCTGTTCTCGTCCGAAGTAAGTATATCTCAGATGAAAGGGGTCACTCCATCAATAGATTCAAGGGGAGAGGCTCAAGTTCCATCAAAGCAATGAAGCTCTTGCGTGCTGCATTTCAAGCATCTTCCTAGATTTGCATAGGACTTGGGGCTGTCTTCAGAGACTGAAGTGAAAACCACAGACTGTGTGAGAGTCAGCTTTCGCTAGTCAATAAACCATGCAAATGAACAAATAAAGATGTAAATGCACAGCAGCCCTCTTCTCCCCTATGAGAGATTCCCCTCTGTGCCAAGAGGGGCAAATCGAGGGTGGCTTTTGTGTGCTCTCAAAGCTTGTGGGCCAGATTTGTTTGCTTGCATCTTAACCCATTTATTCTGAGTGTTGCCGGCTGGGCTGTTATCTGAACCAGATCAGGACATGCCTTTTATATCCTGGTCTCTGACGCTCCAAAGTCATGCCTTGTCCCACTCTGCCACTTCTCCGCCTGTGCCTGCTGCTGGGTCTCTGCACTTCGCACACAGCTTTTCCTTTCGCAATTCTGTGGGCAGCAAGAGGCACCACTGAGGGAAGGGGAAAGACAAGGTCCTCTTCTCAGTGCCAGCCTTTACTTGTTTATTGGGTTTTAGGGTAAAACGCATCAGTACTGCAGCTGCTCAGCACAAGGGTGCCCGAGAAGCTGAGATTTTAACTGCTGTTAAATGCTCATGACAGAGCACGTGTGAGGTGTGACTTTTTGAAAGGCTGACAGTGGGAGCAGGTTTGATTGAATTTTCTCAGGGACCACACAAGAGACATCTCTGATGCAAAGGCAACTGCTGCAACAAAAAGCTCAAGCTTCTGTTTCTAAGTAGGAGTGTCCAAGAACATCTAAAAAAAAAAAAGACCGATGTTGACATGATGTTTTTTCAACAGAAGATAAATACCATATTATTTTGTCTGGAAAGGGCCAAATTTAAAGATAAAATTAAAAAATGTAAAAGAAATTTCAAAGAAAACAAAGCAAAACATCAATCCAAACAGCTAAGACTGGCAAAGTTAGGACCAAACCCTTCTAGAGACAGGTTTAATAACACGCATCATTACTTGCCTTGTTTTTAATAAACTATGACTAATCAACATTTTTTATTCCTTCTTTATTTGTTTTTAAAGTATTTCTTCCGTTTGATTTTTTTGTCTCTCAGGTGTCAGAAGTGTCAGCTCCAGTCTCTCCTTGTTTCATTTGAAGGCCTATTGCATGTCTCAATTACAGTTTTAACAGCTTAATTGAGGGGACAGGGTATTAAATCTTTAATTAAAAATTACCTTCTCTACTATATCAATTAGGCTTTAGAGGTAAAAAATGTTATTACATGTGCAAGCAAGACTAGTTC
The DNA here is from genome assembly GCF_035582795.1 of Mycteria americana. Classification (NCBI taxonomy): domain Eukaryota; kingdom Metazoa; phylum Chordata; class Aves; order Ciconiiformes; family Ciconiidae; genus Mycteria; species Mycteria americana. The sequence goes on from NC_134365.1 coordinate 199,336,786, forward strand.
AAAACAGTCTTGATAAAGATCTTTTCCATATCAATTGCTTGGATTGCATTCTCTTTGCTCCTGTGAAATGAATATCATAATTCCATCTCTCATAAAATCCTCCAGGCTAGATGTGAACCCTTCAACTGAGATGTGAATCTCTATAGGTGAAAAAAAAACTTCTCGGCCCACCTTATAAGAGATAAAGGAAGAAAGAAATTAAAAAGCCAGAAGTATTAGTTTCACCTTAGCATGTCACCTTGCAGGCAATGGAAGTGACTCTAAAGAAAATGTCACTCTTCTGTGTGGAAGCTGTAATTTCATTGTAAGATGACCTAAAACCAGACTCAGTGCTTTTCATTTTGAGTCAAATCTTTAGCAGTTTTAATACATCAAATTTTTGTGCTTAGTCCAAGTCTGCGCCTGACAGGTTCAGGGGACTGTGAGTTACCTAGGAACCTTTTCCCCTGCATTACAGACATACGATAGAGGAGTCTGCTGGTTATCAGAGTCATTATCATGCGTTGTTTTTCCATCCTGTATCTGATCTGACTGAGTAGTATGCAACGATCCCATTTTGTGTAGAGACTTTGTAGTCTGGACAGATAGTCCACCAAAGGCCAGGGGCTTGGGATGTGATTTTGAAAGGTATCTGTGCTCCTGCCCAGTGAAATGAATAGCAACCACAGGAAATTAACACCTTTCGGTATCAGTCTCAGGATTATCCTCCGGTGTATAGAGGCAGGCCTTTGATACGGGGGAAACTGTGCATTTAGCAATCAAGGCTGAAAAGCCTGTGAGACCAACCCACAATATCCCTAGGGCAGAATCCTTTTCTATTCCCTCAGTGTTGAAACCTCCTGAAACAAATTACAGCTCTGTAACTTCATGTACTATGAAATGAGCAAAAGACTGTTTCAAGATTATTTCAGCATTCCTAAATATTTGCATGACTTTTAACAGAGAAACCAGGCAAACCCTATTTCAGGAAAAGGGAAAAATCGGATGCTATCGAGTGCATATCTGAGAGCTACCCCCAGCCCTCTGTGGAGTGGATATTTTGCAAAACACCTGAAAAGAGGTATGTTGCATGTTTATATGCAAGTTGAATCTCTAGGCTGCAAGTTTACCATCTTCTGAAGAAGAAGGGGGATGCTTTGTACTGCTTAGTGTGCCTAGTGAGTTGGGGAGATAACTGAAGGAGAGCTTTTGTGTCAGAATTTTTGGAGACGGGCTCCGCCAGGTTGCACACCCATGTGCTGGTTGAAAACCTGTGTCTGCATGATCTACTTTTGGAGTGCTGCAACACATTTTTCTTTGAAATTTTGGCTGTTGTGCTTTTTTGGAAATTTTCGGCTCTTTGCTTGCAAAAAGTTATTCCAGATCCTACTATTTTGATGTAACCAGAGCAAATTAAAGGTATCTCGTTTCCCTCTAGTTTTTCACATTTTTTGGAAATGTGAATACATTAGAGCTGGGAAGATGTTACAAGGAATCATAATTTTCTGAGCCAAATTATTTTTTTCCATTCTATTAACATATGAAGTTGATTCTATTAACAGCGGTGATGTAAGGGCCACTTGTGGGATAACAGCGGGAATAATGCCTTTCTCTGCAGCGTGGCAGTTTGGGATCTGCGTCTTAAAACAGCCACTGGATTTGCAGCAGCTCCCACCACCAGGAATTCAGAGATGTGCTGTGAAAGTTCAGCCTCTGTGATTTCACTCTTGTCCAGATTTTAGTCACAGATTACCTGTCTATGAGCCAGTTTGAGCATATTCAGGTCATTTCAGTTCATATTTCTGCCTAGGCTGTGAGATTTTTATTTTCTTATCTTCACCTTTCCTAGTTCCTTTTTATTCAGCTATGTAAGATCCAGTTTTCCCACTATTGTTTGCATATTTTCATGGCTCGGAGATTTATCAGATTTATTTGCTTGAGGTTAACCAAATGAGTCAATGAATAATTGCGCTTGTAATTGCAGTTGCCCTAATAAAATGCATGAAGACACTGGGGAAATACACGGCATACAGAAGGTACAACATGAATTATTTCAAACTTATATATGGTGCTGTGCAGCTAACGACCTGGGCAGAGAATGCACCAGCCTCTTTACAATAGGTAACTTCCCTCTAAGGTTTACTTACATGTGAGCTGGATCCTGCCACTGAAGTTAGTTGCACTACTCATCTGAGTACGCTTTCTGGGCTAAGCTACTTGTTTGTATTCACTGGAACAAATCTAACAGTGAATATGATTGTTCTGTCTCACGTTTAAACACTAAATTCTACTAGCTATTTGTGGTGTCTGTAAAAAATATCTTGCCCTTCTACATTTTCTAAACATGTATTATCTTTTTCTGCATGCTTTTAGGACTGTGTTGCAGTGAAACACTCTTCAAAGTGTTCTTAAATATATAAATTTATAAATAATTATTAATAAATATATAAAATCAGGTTGGTTTGTCTGCTTTTTAAATAAACCTGACCTGAGCTAAACTCTATGTTGAACTGTGCTCTATAGATACCTTGTAAATTATGGCAAAATTTGGTTTGAGGCATCTAAATCCATCAAATTTACTGATTTAATGATTAAAGAGTAATTTTCCCAAATTCTAATTATCATTACAATATAATAATGGATGTCTATACAGCATTAGAAGAAAAAATGTTGATCTAAATGAGCATTTTTCCATGCAAAGCGACAGTTGTTGTTTCAGTCACAATGTTTTGACTTTGTAGATTTAAATGAAAGACAAGCAGCACCTTTACCTGAATTACTTCTTAAAGTTGGGGAACCATTGCTGATCAGATGCAGAGCTGTTTACCATAATTATAAATTTGGAATAAAATTATCTTTTGAAAACAAAGAAGTTGAGCAGGTAAGAAGACAGGGCATATTTTAAAATAGGTAATATTGGGCACTATCAACTGATTAAATGGGAATCTCTGTTGAAAACTAGGATCGCCAGTTTGAAGGATTAGAATATCAAACAGATCACTCGGCAATTCGGATCCAGTATGTGTTTGCTTCAGCGGCAGGAAGAAGTGATAGTGGACATTATACCTGTTCTTCTACAGCTCATCTGAACCAAACTGCTTTGGTTACAGTTCTAGGTAACTCCAACCCACGGTGTTAATTTTGTCCCTTGGTTGATTGTTTTGCTTTGTTTTCCACGTGGCGGTTCTTTGCTTGCAGGTACGCAGCATATGTTTTGTAGTTCCTTTTCTAAGAAAAAATTCTGTTTGCACTTACTGGCAGTCCAGGAAAGCCAAGACATTAATCTGAACTGAGTCATTCCAGTACCTGAAGATAATCAACCTTTTCTTTATATTGCTTTTCAAATAATTCCCATTAAAAGACAGTGCTTTTAGAAGTGAAATGAAATGGCACTGTTTAGAGGTCTAGTCTACATGATTATTTCAATGGTACATGATTGTTTCAATGGTGGCTGGAAAGCTGCCTGGCAGAGAAGGACCTGGGAGTGTTGGTTGACAGCCGCCTGAATATGAGCCAGCAGTGTGCCCAGGCGGCCAAGAAAGCCAATGGCATCCTGGCTTGTATCAAAAATAGCGTGGCCAGCAGGACTAAGGAAGTGATTGTGCCCCTGTACTCGGCACTGGTGAGGCCGCACCTCGAATCCTGTGTTCAGTTTTGGGCCCCTCACTACAAGAGAGACCTTGAGGTGCTGGAGCGTGTCCAGAGAAGGGCAACGAAGCTGGTGAAGGGTCTGGAGCAGAAGTCTTATGAGGAGCGGCTGAGGGAGCTGGGATTGTTTAGCCTGGAGAAAAGGAGGCTGAGGGGAGACCTTATTGCTCTCTACAACTACCTGAAAGGAGGTTGTAGAGAGGTGGGGGTCGGTCTCTTCTCCCAAGTAACAAGTGATAGGACGAGAGGAAATGGCCTCAAGTTGCGCCAGGGGAGGTTTAGACTGGATATTAGGAAAAATTTCTTCACCGAAAGGGTTGTGAAGCATTGGAACAGGCTGCCCAGGGAAGTGGTTGAGTCACCATCCCTGGAGGTATTTAAAGGACGTTTGGATAAGGTGCTTAGGGACATGGTGTAGTGGTGGTCTTGGCAGTGTTAGGTTTACAGTTGGACTCGATGATCTTGAAGGTCTTTTGCAACCTATATGATTCTGTGATTCTGTGATTCTGTATCTCTAGAAACACAGGCTGGGATTCATCTGATGTTGTTGTAGGTGACTCTCAGCCAGTGTGACACAAAGCCATAGTGGCTTTTTGTGGGGACACAAAGCTATAGGGTCCCCAGGGGGCTATGCCTTGGGCTTCCTGGGCAGGGGGGAACAGTATAGTTGTGTAGCCCTTCTCTGTGCCACCAACTCAAATGTAGGCAGCTGCAGAGCAGATACAAACAACTAGAGGTAAAGGACTGCAGAAAACACCTTTCTGGAGCTGCCCGAGAATATAAAATGCATGACTTGCACTGTATGTTCAGCTATTAATGCTCCATGTATTAGTTTGGCCAGAGTCTGGAACACCCAGTGACTGGTTTCAACTAATGTGAGACAGAAATGTCCTGCTGTGACTCCAGTGTGGGTTTTGAAAATCTGCAGCCATGGCCTCAGCCTCCTCCTCACCACTTGCTCCCACTCCATCTCCCTTCACTCACATACAGCACCTCCACCCCACCTTTGCTGCACCTTCGGAGGTGGGAAGGTAAGGCCGAGGTTCTTGTGGCCTCTGCTCTGCTGTTTTGTATGGTCCCTTCAGGTGCTTGTTCCTGTTATACAGAGAAAAGCAGATAGAAAATCTGTACCAGGCCTGACCCACATCTGCCAGGAAGGAATTGAACAGTTAGAAGGTTCTTGGTGGTGGGCTCTCCCACTCAAAACCCAGAACAAACGAGAAATGACCATTTCCTCTTATGGTGGGGGAGTGACTGACAATGGGCATTTGAGTTTGCCACATTTTTTATGAGTAAGTAAATCTGGGGAACAATTTTAGCTCTGGAAGCTGTGGAACTGGTAGCAGAAAAGAAATGAAAACTTTTGTGTTAATGGAGAATGTAAGCCCAGAGAGATGATGAGTAACGAGTGCTGACAGAGCTGACAAACTGCCATGCAGAAGTGCTGCTGCAGCTGTGATGGATCTGAAGGAAAACCTGAAACTGGAGAGACAACTACTCCAGCGTTATTGTTTGTTCTGCATGTCTCCTGCTTTCCAGGCACTGAAGGGAACCATCCTCCTAACATCAAGCTACACAAGGCCTGAAAATTTAAAAAAGTGAAAGCATACCAAAGGAAACCTCATTCTATTTAAGCAACATGTTGATTTAAAAGCCAGCGGTGTTGAAGTTAGTCCAGAACAGCCTGAACTGCAAACCTTGTTTCTCAAATGGAAATAATATACAAATAGGCATAAGTCTGGCAATAAAGCATAAAAAGGAAAGCTGTAGTTAGGATCGTGCTGCTGGACCTTAGATGTAGTTGCTTTCAGAGTTTACAACGCCTAGTCTGGGAATGGTAGGAAGTGAGAATACTTACCCCAGTCTCTTTCAGAAATGACTTTCCCAATGCAGTATCCTCTTTTGAGCTTCTGCCTGCCACTGAGCAGGGAGTTCTGTCATCATTTACAATAACTGAATACGATACCTGTGCATTTTTTCTACACACATCTTCTTAGTAAACAGGAAGATGGGGGCGAGGGGGTAGTGTAGAGGTAGGGCAAGATCCTCTTCTTTCTGATGCCCACTTCAGATATAGTGGCTTCTTGGATCCATAAACTATCAGGTGTGAGTATGTGTCACATTAACAGGGGATATTTGAGTCACTCTCCCTGGAAGGCTGTATTTCTGAGTGGGGTATTTTTTGACTGGCGTACGCCAAGCTATGATGATTGTCTGTACCCTCCTTAATACCCCTTATGCCAACAAAACTCCTGAGGGCTCATTGACTTTGCTGATGAAAAAATCTGTTTGTTTACTTACTGTCGTGGTTTAGCTTCAGTCGGCAGGTAAGCACCACACAGCTGCTCGCTCACCCTCCCCCCGGTGGGATGGGGAAGAGAATTGGAAGAGCAAAAGTAAAAAAACTCGTGGGTTGAGATAAGAACAGTTTAATAATTGGGGGAAAAAAGAAAGTTGTTGTTGTTGTTGTAATGAAAATGAAAACAACAAGAGAGAGAGAGAGAGGAACAAAACCCAGGGAAAAAAAACAAGTGATGCAACCGCTCACCACCCACTGACCGATGCCCAGCCCGTCCCCAAGCAGCGATCGCTGCCCCCCGGCCAACTCCCCCCAGTTTCTATACTGAGCATGACGCCATATGGTATGGAATAGCCCTTTGGCCAGTTTGGCTGTACCCCCTCCCAGCTTCTTGTGAGCCTGGCAGAGCATGGGAAGCTGAAAAGTCCTTGACTAGTGTAAGCACTGCTTAGCAACAACTAAAACACCAGTGCGTTACCACATTATTTTCATACTAAATCCAACTAAATTCTTCCTAGCTACTAGGAAGAAAATTAACTCTATCCCAGCTGAAACCAGGACACTTACATGGTGGATTAAAGTGGGGGGATGTTGTCATACCTAGCTAACACCCGTGCTTCTCTCTCCAAGGTTATACAGGGACATCCTGTGCTTCTTATCCACCCCAGCCTTTAGCCTAATGTATTAATGACAACCATTGTTGGTGTGAATTAGTGCTAGCATCCAGGTTCAATTTCAGCAGTGATATAGATACAGATTTCACTCAGTTGTCCATGTCATAGGGTAGCTGTTTCTGAAATGATCAGTGTCCTACCTTTAAACCATCACTGTGCATGAGTCAGCACCCATAGCTACACTGGGAATGGTCGCAATGTAGCTTAACCAAGAGAAAACTGATTTGGTTGGCATATACTGCATTGCCTGGGGAGCCTGGCTAGCATAACTACATTGAGGAGTGGTCTTCTAATCTCTAATAACACGTTGCAGCCAGACAGCTCTGGTTTCTCTTTGCTAATTGTCACTTCACCATCTTCACTTATCCCATCTTGTGTAGCTGGTCAGGTCAAGCAGGGTGGTTGGGCCACTTCAAAGCACAACAGAGATCATGCCAACAACTGCAGCTGCAAGGCTCTTTGTTTCTGCAGTTCTTATGCTCAATTTCTAGCAGTGTTGAATAATGAATTTTTAACACTACACAATCTTGATGCTATTTTGCAACACATTAAGTTTAAAGCAACAAATAAACAAATACGATAAATACAGAGACTTGAAAGCTTTTATTCCAGTCTCAAGAAATTCATCTCACCTCTCTGTCATTACTGAATAATCATGTTCACTGTTTCTCTGGCAGAAATAGTCCTAAACCTGCCAAAAAATGATAAGCCAAGCAATAATGTGCTATTTTCTTTCTCCTTCAAGAAAGAAAGTACTTTTTCTGAGTTGTTTTCCAGAGAAGTGGCACATCCTGCTCCAAGGTCCTTGCGTGCACTCTGGAGAAAGCCTTTACTCTTGGCTGGTTGTGTTGTTAACAGTACACACAGACATGACCTTCTGCCTGGAAGGATGAGGTCCAAAAGATCATTCAAAAGATGAAGGTCTGATTTATAAAACCAATAAGCCTTTAATATCAAAAAGTAGGAGAACAGTCATAAAAGGAATTGCTTCTTGTTTTAAAATACTGAAAATTTTGTGGTTTATATAGGAGTTTCCAGATGACACTATTTTTTAAACCAGTAAGCTAGAGAGAGATAAAACATGCCAAGCAGAATATAGGGTTACAACCAGAAGAAAAACACTCAAAAGGAGAAACGCAGTCCAGCAATATTTCTACAGTGCAGCTTTTCTCCATGTGGCTGATTAAACACTGGCACAAGTTTCCCAGAGGTTGTTGAGTCTACTTCCTTGGAGATACCCAAACTCAACTGGACATGGCTCTGAGCAACCTCACCTAGTTCGACCTGCTCTGAGCAGGAGCTGGACCAGACATCTCCAGAGACCTCTTCCAATGTATATGATTCTGTGATTTTTACAGAGCTGATCCTAGCCCCACTGATGCCTTTAGGACAGCCTCTTCCCACATATGTGTCTGCTGTTCAGTCTCCTTGGATGGGATTCATTTCAATTCATGAGATATCTAGCCCCAGCAATGACTTTGGTTCCTTCAGCAGTCAGTGTCAAGAAACAGATATTTCCAGAAGCAGCTCAGTACATCTCTGTTATCTTCTATTTTAGGACAGCATACAACTGGACATGCCTGTCTCATTCCACTGAGTTTATCAGAGGTCCAAACAAGTAGCTTAGGTCACTGAACTTCAGACAGCCCCATTAGGTGAAACTAATCCCACCCTAGCAGGGCAAGTACCAGCAGCTCATGGTTCACGCACATCTTCAAAACACTTTTTCATGTTGCTGTTGTCTTGCATCAAATATGTCTAATTTAGATGGAGAAATAAAGGAGCAGCTACAAGACTCGTTTGCAAAATCTTCAGCTCGTTTCAGGGAAGGAGAAACAACTACTATCAACGTCTGATTATGCTGGTGGTGCCTCCTGGTTTTGTTCCCTGTTAGAGGAAAGCCAGGAGATGCAGCTGTTAACACCTAGAACACACACTTAAGCCAAACCAAATAAATAATGGAGTTGTTGGGTCTGTGGCTCTGTGGGGCAGATGGGGGAGAAATGTTGGACCATTTTGGAAGGGCTCCGGTCTGATCAAATGTGCAACTTCAACAGGCTCAGATCATTTCTCTGCAGCTGAACACAGGGACATAATTTCAATACTATTTTGAAGCATTATGTTATTTTGATTAACAGGATGCCCTTTGTGATGTAACATGGTGCTTTTGTTTGCTTGTGATAACCAAAACGAAAAACATACAGATGTCAAAATTCCTTCATTAAGCAGTCCAGCCTTTGTAATATAATATCAATATTTCCTTTTTTTTTTTTTTTCCAGAAAAGGGATTTATAAATATAACCAACTCTAAAGAAGATTTTGAAATTGGTGAGGAAGAGTTTTGCTTCGAAGTTAACTTTACAGCATATCCACCAGTTAGATGCATGTGGCTATTTTCCCAAAAAACATTTCCATGTAAACAAAGTTACAGTGTGGATGGACGCAGGTATTTGCATGTGTTGGAATAATTTCATATAATAATGTTTCCTCTTTATATCTCATTTGGACCGCTTATTGTCCATGTTTTGTACGCTCTTTGTGTTTTTAAAATGTGGATAGGCCATGTGATGAAGCTGTGTTAACAAAAGGCACTCAAACATTATTTTGGCTTTCAACAGCAGTTCATGTAGATAACTTCTAGAACCACTTTATTCTCCATGTTATAATAAACCCTTTGGTAAGTTATGCATCTAGCAACCCTTTAGTTTATATGCATTTTGCCATTCCCTTTCTCTCTGACATAATTTCTCAGTTACAGATCTGTTGCAGTTTTCATACTGGATCACAAGTTCTACATGTTCCCCTTTTGTCATCCTGTTCTTGGTGATGTTCCCAGTGTCTTTCAAAGTGCCCCATAGTTTCCCAGGCTGCTGTTAGATCCGTTCGGTTCTGCCTGTGCCACAGAAACATACCGTTCTGCTCATTACCCAGGTCATGTATTCTTCCGCTGCTGCAAAACATGTTTTGAATAAACCTGTTAGTTATCTACCTTTTCTGTTATTTCCTACAATGAAGTTCTGGCATGAATCCTGTTTAAGGCTAATGTTTTCTCCATTCCCTAGGCTTTCTAATTTCTTGATAACATTATCTAATTTCCTTCAGAGTTTCTTTCAGAGTAGTCCCATGGCTTTCAAGGTAACAGCTCTTATCCACCTCAATGAAAATCAAGCCAAGCTTCTCTTTTAGTTTTAGCTTTAAAACAAAGCAGGACCTAGGCACGAGTTAATGCAGCTGCACTGATTTCTTCTCCTGTTCTTAAAACCTCTCTTAGCATCTGCATAAAACTGTGTCACAGCCTTGATTACGCTTTTTATTATTTCTTTCCTTAGTATTCTGGTACACTCAATTTTATCCGCTAGCGTGTCAAGTCATCTTTGCAACAGACTGGCCTTTTCATCTGCATCAGATGGTGTACTGGAGTCAGACCTTCATGAGGTTCAGAGACAGCTCAGTTCAGATCAGTAAATTGACATCTCCTGGCAATGGCCACAGGAACTCTGTCCCTGCTGATAAAGTGAGGACTGTCAGCAAACTTTTATAGCATTGGGTGGGTGTTGGTGACTAATCTGCAATGCCTGACATGGGCTAGGCAGATCTGTTCTTTGTGGTCAAGACTGATTTTGGAAATGAGGTCTCAGGGGATGGCCATGAGCATTTGCTCATCCTTGTCCCATAGGTACCTCCCTCCAGCTGATAAATCTGAGTTGATTTGCTTTGCAGCTGGTACGAATCTCTTCTCACTGCTTGGAAGAGTAGGAGTCAGTTTTGCTTGGATGATTGACAGCTGGTGTAAATTCAATCCAGATAAGAAGAAGGTGCTACAGACTGGGCCAACAATAACAATTTTGAGAACTCTTGAAATAGCTTAGGTAACCCTCATTAATTGGTGAGGTGCAGTTGTTGGTGGCCTGGGATTTATGAGTCACTTCAGATAGCCTTTGCAGCCAGAAGTGGTGGTTGCTGAGTGCTGACCACCACCTGCCGGACGGGGGAAAGTCCAGCCTGTGTCCCTGCAGCAGCGCATCTGGGGCTGGCTCAGCCCCAGCCAGCCCTGCACTGGCCACGGCCACCGCCGCCTCACCGCCCCAAGCATTGCTGGAGCTTGGTCTGAAGGCTGCTTCAAACAGACAACTCAGCCATTCATATGACTATGATGTTGATTAAATACTTTTTTAAAAAATTCTCATTTTAGGTAGTTATACTTCGCATTTACTTATAATTCTATTTATTTTATGGAAAAATACAACTGAGGGAAAAATACATGGATTTGGTGATTATTTCATCTGACAAGTACATCATTCTGTACAAACATCCCCTGCAGCTACCCAGTTTTGGCTGAATTCTAGCATTGGATAGACGCGTCTCCCCTGAGGAAAAAGAGTAGGGGTAGATATTTCATTCAGTTTGAAGTGCCCAGAAGCAGCAAGGGGTAGGGAGGTCAGGAGATTCTGCCTACAAGCTGTAGCATCGCAGATTTCAATGTCATTTTAAAGCAGAGGGTTTCTCAAAACAAAACAAAAAAGGTCATCACATACCTTAACGTCTTGTGAGTCTAACTTTGCGTGTTTTAGTTGACTTCTGTGTAATCCCATCTCCCATCACTTCTACTTTATTCCTTTCATATCCTTTTTCATTTCCTGTTTTTCGCTTTTTTTTATTTCTGCCATTTCCTTATCAAATTGTTCCTCCTGATTATAGATAATATTAAATTTCATTAATTAACTCTGTCCCCTTCTTTAGCTTTTAATTTCAAGTCCCAAGGTTCATCTCTTCTGTCAGTGCCCTTATGCGTTTTCAGAGATTCCTTCAGAATTTCCATTTTCTACTTGCTTTTGTTGTCTCTCTGTTTTAGCACACTGCTGATTTTCACTTCCCTCCTAAGAGCAAATGAGTTTTTATACACAGAATGATCTCTGTTAAATTTATAATATTTATCTCACATCCCCTTCTATTTTCAGGTATCAAAGGCACTCTTTTAAAATTATTTTCTCATTATTTCATTAGGATTTAATCCTTCAGACCTAGGATTTCAAAAGCAACAAATGATTTGTGGTTTCTCCTGCCATCAGTATCCATTTTGAGGCAGCTTAAAAGGGGTCTGATTTTGAAAAGTCCCTGAGTACAGGGACATCTTTAAAGCCGTTTCAGATTAAGACATTCAAAAGTCAATAAGTATATGGAGGTCTTGCCTTAGTCAGAAGGCAAAATTGCCAGTGGCTTCAATGTGAGTTTTCTTGCTTTAGAATTGCAAGGTGATACTTGGCATCTTAGTTCATTTGTATGTATCTTGCTTAATGAGAAACACCCTGATTTTAGTTATCTAGATTTCTTGTTCCAAGCTCATTACTGCTTTCTCTTACTTTGCAAATTACTGGTATATGCTGTTGTTTTTCTGTCTGCTTCAAACTCCCTGATGTGCCTGCTTGCCTTTACCACTAAAGTTGAGTTGGGGGCCTCCTACCCAGTCTTCCTTGAGCAGGCTGCTAAAACATCTGCCCCTAAAATGCCAGCAACTAAACCTAAGAAGAGATTTTTTTGAAGTGCTCTTCTACCATTGGTGAGATGCAATAGCTGCCATTTAAATATGACAATTGTCCTGATGATAACCTAGTCAAAAGGACAGAAATAGGATGCCATCTCTGTAAGCTTATATAGTCCCTTCTCCCTGCCTCATCCCATGTCCCATAAACCAGTGATTCAACAGGTCAGTCGTGCAGGAATCTTTAAGTCTCTGCAGTCCTCCGTTGTTAGCTTCTGCCCAGGAACTTGTTAGAGCCCTCCCTCACCATTTCCATTGTCACAAGCCATGTCCTGCATGGTTTGGGTCTTGGTTTGCTGCCATTGCCATAGTAGTTAGCAGAAGGCTGGCCTCGCTCCTGCAGAAATATCTTGATGGTTGGTGCTTTGTCTCATTGATAATGAACTTCTGATGATGATCTCATTTCTGAGTTTCTGTCAGATCTTTCCATTTGGAGAGGTTTATCTCATATGATCCTAGCTGTCGTTATTATTTCCTAGCACTGTTTATCATATCAGCTAGAAACTCCCATCAAAATCCTTTGGAGAGTAGCGAGTTTGATCCTGTGCAGGTCTTAGCATCTGTGCCAGAATGTGTTATATACCTTGTCGTCCGATGGACGGGTAACAAAATTGCACCCTGACAGCCCAGATGCACTCCAGGAACTATGAGGAAAATTGCAGAATGAAATCAATACTGCAGGAAAAAAAATCATCTTATCAAAACAGTTACATTCTGGGGATTATATTCTCTAATGAAAAATAATTTAGTCTGGATTCCTCATTAGAAGATGCTGAATTGTTTCAAATGTATATATGAGTCTTGACTACATTTAAAATATTTTTCAAGTCAGTCTTTTGTCCTTTTCCTGTCTTTTCTTTGCTCCACAGCATTTCATCAAAGTTCTGCAACCATCAGCACCAGTCTGGGACATATGTATTTTATGCTGAAAACGATGATACGTTCATGACAAAAAAATTCACTCTGTACGTGAGAAGTAAGTGAGAAAACAATCCCTGTGAAGATTTGGCAAAGTCTGGGATTTTGCCACTGATATAAATGGAGCTAATATGTTGCATTTCCCTTGGTATTCCCCATTTCATTTACATAGATTTATTGTTAAAAACAGAGGAGCATGAGGCAAAAAAGAGATTCCCTGTGCTGAAATCCAGGCACCGGGTCAGAGAAGGATGCCAGCTGGTTGTGGGTCATGTTTCTTGTGTTGGTCAGGGATGGAGAACAGAGGAAGGAGGAGGAGGAAGTTATTAATTTTTTTTCTCCTCCCTTTAGTCTGCAATAACAGAGAGGGCAGAATATGAGAAATTAGTCATATACTGAGAAAATTAATACTTCCTAAGAAAACCACAAAACCTGGGAGCTCAGTAAAATACAGTGACTGTATTCTACTCTACAGAGCCAGAATATATGCGACTGCTGTAGAGACCACATGAGATACACAGTGAGAGGAAACACTTATCCTCATCAGGTGTTAGCTTTCTATGGTGTGTTTATGTCATTTTTTTTCCTAACGGCATTTGTGAGTTAAGGCAGTTAGTCTGGACACCCTTTGGTGTGTGACACATATGTAAGGGCTGCACTGCCTCATACACCCCTACCCACGATTCACACACACCCGCAGTCTTGCCCAGTGCTCTGGGTTGTCTCAGTTCTGCCACGTGACTGCAGCATCTCACCCTTGCTCTAGGTCAGGAAGCATTATTTATTATGTATTATTTATACAGGGATCCTCTGTGCACATGTTGTACAAGCCAGACAACCAGAACTGGGGTGTCAGGGGAGTCCTAGGGCTGACTGCTTTATCTGAGTCAGAAAAGCAGAAGTCAAGACTTCTAATTTCATCTGTGCCACTGTTTTGGTCTGACTGTGCCTGTACAGAGAAGTGGCTGCTCCCCTTGCCTTGCCCACACTGCCATCCCACAGAACCAAGGTGCGGGGCTGGAGGAAGGAGTAGAACTGAGGGCTGCACCCAGCTCTCACAGTGACATGCGGGTGGGTTATTTTGAAAACACAGAAGCAGATCTTGGTCTCAGCAGGTGTAGCATTGCCACATAAGTGTAAAGGGTTTTGTCACTGAAGTGCTGACAGAAATTGTCTCGTGTTATCTTGTTGCAGGAAAGCCTGAAGTAACGATGCAGTTGTTGTTCAAGCAGATCTCCTGCGTCGCTGACAGTTACCCTGCCTCATCCTGGGTTTGGAGGAACTGTCCCGAACTGAACTCATCCAGGTAAATAATTTTCCCTCTTTTTGATTCATTGCAAAGACCATATCTGAGCTATCCTTGGTTAAATGAAGACTGGCCTGTAAGAAACTAAGTGTAAAATGCACCCTCAACCATTTGTACAACAGGACATGGTGGCACATTCCAGGGGAACCAGATCACCAAAACTAGGGAAAGTTTTCAATTTTTTTATTGGCATAAAATGAAGTCTATAAAGATCTGTATCTCAGGCTCTTTACGCTGAAATAAACCCCCCTGGGTTTATATCAACAGTTAGGTAGTTACAAAGTCCAATCTAAGTTTTTCTCTTGGCCTGTCAAACTTAGAGGGCATTCAGGGAACGCATTGGTTAATATGGGCTTGGTTAATTGGTTAAACTTTGGTTAATATAGCTGTTACAGTGAGCTGTAACCAAAGCCAGTAAAGTCAGTGAGAGTGTTTCCAGTAACGTTAGTGAGAGTGTTTCCATTTCCTCTATTTATTTAGGGCAATGAGTCAGGCCCTAAAATTTCAAGAGATGCTGAAACAGCTTTGAGCTGTTTTATGAACTCTGCAGTTTTTATTTTGGATGTGCCAAAAAACTAATAATCCCACGGTGCAGAAGACTACTGAGTCAAATTATCTTTTGGAAGATTGTGGATAAAGCTCTAAGTATTTTAACCAGTTATAAAAAAAATATCTAGACCATTTTCTCATCCATACCTCTGAAAAGGCTTCCTAACATCAATCTGTTTGTGCAGAAATGGAAGAGGAAAGAAAACATCCAGCTAGTGAGTTTAAAATACTCCTTAAAACAGCTTTCTGGAAAGAAAATGCTGTGACATTTCTTTTCTTGGGAACTTTCACATGTAGAAGCTAGTACTATGTGTAGAGCTGAATAAATTTTATTTATTTACTTACCTCCTCATTTATTTATGTGGACAGTAAATTAGGCAGTAAGTTGAAGAATGATAGAAAAGCTAAAAGTCAAAATTATCTCTGCGTGGGTTTCCTTTCCCTTGAGTATAGCGTTCCCTCTTTCTACATATCAGGTCTTACATAAGTCATTAATACAGGGTGGATGCTCTCCATCTTGAGTGAGAGAAACTTCACGGCTGAAATCACATACATTCAGGGAAAGGAGTTAGAACTTTTACTGTGGGTTCATTTTGTATTTATGTTTTAGTAGCGGCTCATTTGGAGCTGCTCAGTGGTTTGAGTGTTTGAGGTAAAGGTGAAACCAGTGGGAATAGATGCAGTAGGGGGGTCATGTCAGCTGTGAAATTGATGGAGGTCCTAGAGGTCAGGGGGTGCAGGTGCCCCACCAGGTCAGTGGTGGAGAGTGGGAGCAAGCCCAGTGTAGGAGGTTAGGGAGCCCAGTTCACCCCCTGCTGACCCTGCCATGTCCATCACCAAAAAATGAGACTGGCAACTGGTCTGAAGCCTCACTCTAGCAGTGACAAATAGAAAACAAGCCCATCTATCCCTCCCTCCCTCCCTTCCAACACAGGCATAAGACATGTTTTGCAATATCCCACCTTCTCCCTTGGAAAATGCCACTGTGAGCCAAAAATCAAAACTGGTCTGCTTTCTTTTTCAGCATCTATCCCTCCCTCCCTCCCTTCCAACCCAGATGTAAGATGTTTTGAAATATCTCACCTTCTCCCTTGGAAAAAGCCACTGTGAGCCAAAAATCAAAACTGGTCTGCTTTCTTTTTCAGCTGTGCCGAAGAAATCACTGAGGGGATTCACAACTTCTTGCCAGAGAGGAGATCCCTGGGGTCTTGGATTTCAAGCAGTACTTTAGATGTAGAGGAGACAGCAACAACCTTCTCTGTTGAGTGCTGTGCAAACAATTCTGTTGGTTCAGCCTGCGAAAAGAGTTTCATTAACCTTTCAGGTACCCTAAGCCAGTGCTTTAGCACAGGTTTTCTCAATTAAAGCTGGTGTGCTAGAACTTACAGTATTTTTTATCTGGCTAAATGGCTGACCATGCAATGGCATTGCAGGTAAAACACAAGCGCTGTGTGTATACAGTGTGGGAAATGGTGGGTGAATGGGAGATGCATGTCTCTTCTCTGGTCCCAAAGCGGGGGTCTCCCTCATTAAAATGAGCAGAAATTTCACATGGATAGAAAGTACAGGATGGAGCCATGGCAATATTGGGGTCTGCTTTTTTTATTTCATCTTAGTAATCCCTACCTGAAACCCAGAGGCATCAGCTTTGGAAAGAGCTGAAGCCACTTTGGTAGCTGGTGGCAGGTGTTGGCTCTTGCTCCTCTCCCAGAGGTCACTGCGGTGCTGCCAGAAAAGCCCATGGGAGCTCTTGTCACCCCATGGAGGTCATTGCATGCCCGAGCAAGAGCATGACTGAGCCAGCAGACCCACTCAAGGGACAATCCCTGTCTGGGAAGCAGGAGCAAGTACCAGGGGAGAGACCTTGTTAAACTGCTGTAGGCAGGTGGCAGAAGACTAAGCCCTGGTTTGGGAACTTCTGTGCAGTACAGAGATTTCCTTTGTCATGGGTGAACAAAATGTTTGCTGCTTTTGACTATAGCTGGGAGAAGCTGTGACAACTGGTAGAGTTTGAGCATTTATGTTGAAATTACAATAGAAAGTAAGCATAATACTTACGCTCTTAGAAACTACCGCAATATGAGGGTAGGTTTCATGTAACGCTCACCTACCCACCGGCGCCTGATAGCATGGTCCTGACTTATTAAGAGAGTTCCTGGCTGAGCAGCAGAGCAATGCTCCGAGCAGGTTGTGTACAGTTCATCGGCTGATAACTGGTGCTTCAGTATCTGATGTACATTGCTTGGGGGAAGGTACAAGGAGAGAAGGGAGACACGATGAGAAGAGGAATTGTTTATTCCTGTTTATGTTCACAATGTCCAATCCATGGATCACACCAACACCTCTGTGCACTTAGATTTATTAATTGGTGTAGCATTTTTTTGGAATGAAAACAGATGTCAGAATTACCCAGCACTTAATGCCTTCTGCCCAGCTCCTTGCTTTGCACATGGCTCCACTCATTCCCCACGCAGAGGAGGCTCAGGCGTGAGAGGATCGCAAACTGGCAGAACTCACCAAGCCACCATGGGTTCTCCTTGCACCTTTAGCTGTACATACGAGCTCTGATTCAGTGGGTAGTAATATGTGTCTCTTAAAGTTGCAGGAGCTGTTTCTTCCCCCCCGGACAATGCTGCATTCTATGTCTCTGTTGGATTTTTCCTCCTATTGATCGCTTTTTTGTTTGTCCTCATTTTTCACAAATACAAAAAGGTAAAAGAAAACATAAATACCTGCCCCTTCTTCTTTTGTTCCTACCAGGCTGTTTCTTCTTCTCTAAGACTTATTCCACTTTTTTTTGTCTTCCAAAGCAATTTAGATATGAAAGCCAGTTGCAAATGATTCAGATGATAGGCCCATTGGATAATGAGTACATCTACATCGACTTCAGAGAATTTCAATATGATCTCAAATGGGAATTTCCCAGGGAAAATCTGGAATTTGGTGAGCAATCCACAAGACAACACACAATGCTGGAGTAGTAGCCTGTGCTGTAGCAGCTGCAAATAATATTGGCATATTGTGTCTTGTAGGACAGGTCCTCGGTTCTGGGGCTTTTGGGAAAGTGGTGAATGCAACAGCTTATGGAATTAGCAATGCAGAAGATTCAGTCCAGGTCGCAGTCAAAATGCTAAAAGGTATGATAAACTCTGGGTGCCTTTCACAAGCAATGATGTATTCTAGTGGCTCCAAAGCAGAAGCAGTGTTGGAAATCCCTTTATATACAGACTTGTAGCAGTTACACCTCACAAATGCTTGGTTTCAAAATCCCTTCAAAATGCTTTCAAAATCCTGTTTCAGTTTGGAAAGGTATTGCTGAAGTGCCTTCTTCCTGCACTGTGTGGCATTTTGTCCTACACCCTGTGTTGATCTGTGTTGTGTGGGGAAGGATGGAGCTGCCCTGCTCTAAAGAGGAGAAATGCAAATTCATAGTGCGGATTAGCCTGCTGGTCACATTGGTGAATCTGTGGACTTTGGTGTAAGGTCCCTTTTTCTTGAAGTGCTGTCTAGCTATTGCACTCCCTCCTGTGCCTGAGCTAGCTTGTTTGCAAAACTTCCAGCACATCTTCCTGTAGTCTTTTCTTCTTGATGACACAAAGCAATTTCTTTCCATCCCTCCTTATGGGTCAGGCTTCTTAAACCTCTAACCCTTCTTGCTGCTTTGTTCTGGCCGCTCTCCAAACTGCCTTGACTCCTCATAAAAGCAGTGTCTAGAAGCGAACCTCCCCAGCAGCAAGCAGAGGAGGAGGGCTGCCTCACTGGGTCCCAAGTACCACAACCCTGTTGACACATAACAGGATGAGCCTCACATTGGCAGCAGCAGCAACAGCACCCTGCTCACCTGTGTGCCCACACAATCCCTTCCTGCCAGCACTGCTATCCACCTATTCATCTCCTCTTTGCACATATGCATCAGCTTTATGCTTCCTTGGTCCACTCCTTTGCAGTTGTCTTTATGGAAGTTCATCTTGATCATTTGGGTTCACGTCCCCAGTCCACATGAGATCATGAGGACCAAATGCTCGCTGAAAAACAAGCCTAAAGCTATTAGTGAAACACGGAGTGGCCTTCTTAGCTATTGGATCGCAACTCGTTGTGTGCCATATGGCTGTTGAGACATTTTTTTCTCTTAGCATTTCTCTTCAACAGGGTTGACTGCCATTTTTTCTGTGCTTGTGAACACCTTAATACAGTGCTGTCATTTCTTGCCAGCCTAAGAATGACAAATATTAACATTTTATGACTGCTTTCCCAAGCATTCAAATGATACACACTCGCACACACATTTATTTTCCACCTTTGGCTAAATCTTTTTATACTGTACAAAAATTTTTAGGATATTTCCAAATATACTTTCCGTCCAATTAATTTGAAAGGAAGACTTCCATGTCACAAAGCATCACAACCATTTACATTTTTAATTCTTTGCTGGAGATTTCCAAATCTGTGTTACTTTTACAGAAAAACCTGATGCTTCAGAAAAAGATGCTCTAATGTCCGAGCTGAAAATGATGACTCACATTGGAAGCCATGAAAATATTGTGAACCTACTAGGAGCTTGTACCGTATCAGGTAAGTTGTGGAAAGGTACCAATTAAAATGTTCAGACTAACGAGGACTCCTGGACAGAAAAGAAGTATCAAAAATTGATTACTAGAAGCAGTATTAAAAACATCCAAGCCATAATCAATCACCTATTCCTCAGGCTGCTGTTCTCCTCTTCACCCCTGAATCCTTTCTTTGCCCAACCAATTTTGCTGTTCTGCGCCAGCCCAAAATAAGATGAAGATGAAATTAAATCAAAGTTAAGGCCATGCATGTGTACAGAAATGGGTCCTTTCTAATCGAACCTGCATGAAGTGATACAATAGCCCTTCTATAGAAGAGGTTTTCCTGTTACAGTGGTGATGGTACTGATACGGGCCAGTTTATTAAGTGAAAAGGAAAAGCTTATCTGGTGTAAGGTACCTTTGTATCCACATGATTCTGTTCACGTAAGAAATTTTACTTTATTTTTTTTAAATCATGTGGCTCACCAAACAAGTGAAGTTGTAGAAAGAAAGGGAAAAATGGCTAAAGGCTAGACAGGAAAGAAAAGAAACTAAAAAAAGGGGGGGGGGGGGGCACCCACAGAAAGAAGAGGAGAGAAGTGAATAATGAAAAAAGAGACAACTTTTTAAAGGACTGAATGTAAAAATAAACTGAAGATGGAAAGAACTAAGCAAAGATGGGCTAAGATGAAAGTGGCAAGATATTATCACTAATTAATTATTGTGTGACTTTTGATATCCTTGAGGCAAAATACATGGATATTCCAGTCCCAAGAACTCCCTCTCTGGCCAGTCCAGCAGTGAACAGGAGCGGGTGGAGAGAGGCTAAAGAACAGATCACCTCGGGGAAAGGGCAGGGTTTACCCAGTGTTTGCCCATATCATGAATTGTAACACCTTCCACTGAAAAACTTGACAGATTTTCTGCCACAGATATTAAGTCAGAAAGACCAAAGATAACAGTTAACTCTTGTTTCCCCAGTTTGCATCAACAGCAACACTGTTGTGCAGAGACATTTGAGGCATAAGAGGAAAGCAGAGAAATAGATCATTGGTGGTGGCTTTAGCTGATTTGAAACTATAGAGGCTGCCACTGCCTTCTGGAAAACTCAGCAAATGTGACGGTGTAGGCAGGAGAGCTGCAGGGGAGACCTGCTCAGTCTGGCAGGGTAGGGCAGGGGACACTTCCAGCCTTATCCAAGTCCCATGCTCAGAAGCATTTACATGGCTCTCAAGACTTCACATCCATCCTCTGAAAGACTTTACAGACTTTTCACAGTGTACCCTACCTTGCTTGACAGGGGCCTTCTGGCAGAAATGTCCACAAATTCATATTCGGTCTTTCTGAGCCAGAACTGGTGATGCCAGTATAAAACTTTGCAGGGGTGATGTGTGACCACTCTGAGCTCTTCCTGGACCACTCACTCTGCTCCTGCTGGCTTGTCATGGCTTTCCTCTGAGCCTGCCTGGTCAGGAATTGGAGATATTTTTCCTTTCTTGAGAAAGTGGCCTGACCAGTGGTCCACTCAGAGACATCCCTTTGCAAGGTCTTTCCCTCCTATAGGTCATCTCAGCAAGCACACTTGGGTTTCAGGTGGCCTTCCTGGGAAAAAAAAAAGGATATTTCTAGAGCATGAAGGCAGTACAAATAAATGAAAGGGCTTAGGTCAAAGGATACCAATTCACACCATCAAGATAATTAGCAGGGGTCATCTTTTGCTTGAACCATGTATGGTTTAGACAATGTGTTGCATCTTTATAGCCTGTGCTGTTCTCCCCAGTGCCATTGGTATGGGGAAGGATGTTTGTGCCTTCATAGGGATTTACAGTCCACCTTGGGAGATGCACCACAGGGAAAAATCAGCTACACAGACTTTCCAAAGGGACATTACAATCAGTAATTACAGTCAGTAAACATTACCTGCCCATCAGTACAGGTTATCTACCTGGGATGGGAAGATGCTTGGGACGTTTAATACAGATTAGTCCTGGGAGAAGATGAGGCATCATTAGGGCTTTAATGGGGAGAGTGCTATAGATAGCAGAAGGCATTTACATTTCCAACTATTTCAGGACCAATCTACTTGATATTTGAATACTGTTGCTATGGTGACCTTCTGAACTACTTGAGGAGCAAGAGAGAAAAGTTTCACTGGACACTGACAGATATTTTTAAACAGCACAACTTCAGCTTTTACCACAATATCCATTTGGACCAAAATTCCAGGTAAAGCATTCAGCAACAGTTTAATACTTTATAAAGCTACTGTATCCTTTTAAGCTGCATTCTCAGCTGTGCTGTAAATAGGTGAAATTATTGAATTCTTGAGAATGTGCCTTCACATACTTTAATAAGCAATGCCTTGGGAGGAACTGAGATTTGATTCTCCTTATGATGTTCTTCACACTGGACTGCAAAAGACAAGCAATCTGTTGTCTCTCTTTCCAGTTTTGAGCAGACTCATGTCTGTGCCCAGATTTTTAGTAGCAATAAGTGATCATGCTTTTTCACTGCAAAACAGTTTATGTGTAGAAGATTATGTGATCTACTGTGTGTAACCTTTGAAAATGTCACCCACTCCAGGAAGGGAACTCACCTGAAGTACGGTGTGAATACAACTCTATGCAGGGAGGCTGAATTTGAAATCACACAAAGAAGTCAAAACATAAATGTGACATCTGGATCAAATGGGATTGTGCTGTATTCTGAGGAAGGTAAGAGATTAGTTGCTTTTAGCTCTAGTAATTCTGTTATTATTGTATTTATTATATTATTGATCTAACTAGATTAGATTCGGTGACACAGGAGGCCCCTTTCTATCATATGTCTCTCTTCCCTCCTGGCAGGAATTTTGCTGGAGAAGGATTCAACAACACTTATGACCAGAGGCTTATGTTTCTGGTCATGCTATACATACTATTTGAGTATGAAAATAGTCTTTCCTTTATTTTGTGTCTGAGCAAAGGATGCAAAAGATGGATGCTCTTTGTGATGTTGTTCTTGGTAGGAGCATGTGAAAATCCTTGCAACAGTCAGTGGAATTAATCAGAGAGTGAGGAAGCCCATGGAAAACTCATACTTTTGTTTATTTTTTACAGATAAAATTAAGCATGCAAGCAGACAGATGGATGAAGAAGAGGATCTTAATGTGCTCACTTTTGAAGACCTTCTTTGCTTCTCTTATCAAGTTGCCAAAGGAATGGAGTTTCTTGAGTCCAAATCGGTATGGTGAAGGGTAGCAAATTGTTTAGATAGAAAAGACGGTAAAAATAGGTCAGTCTATAAAAGGCAGACTGAAGAACAGAGCCCCACAGTGGCAGGCTTGAACTATACCTCCTTCCCTGGCTTTACAGCAAAGCCTGGATTGCAGTTTTAGGCATGACCCTGAGTAAGAACTGGCTGCACTGCACACTTCTGCCTGCTCTGGCCCTGTCCTTTGCCACGAGCAACCGGGGACTCTCCAGCTGTTTTTTTCTCCAAACTGTTTGAGTGGAAGGAAGCACCAATTCAGAGAGCTCTGTGTGAGACAAGGGAATTATCTCCTTCTGATACCAAATGCTGCAGAGCGTTAACCCATCCTTTCCTTCTAAGTGCATTCACAGAGACCTCGCTGCCCGGAATATACTAGTGACCCATGGAAAAGTGGTGAAAATATGTGACTTTGGCCTTGCCAGAGATGTAGTGAACGACTCCAACTACATCGTCAGGGGCAATGTAAGTTCCTGAATGCTCTCTATTTTTCATACCAATGATAAAGAACCAAGAAATTGAAGCTTTGCATTTTCAAATTCCTTGTTAGCTTTATAGATATGTGTAC
Source organism: Mycteria americana (assembly GCF_035582795.1). NCBI lineage: Eukaryota > Metazoa > Chordata > Aves > Ciconiiformes > Ciconiidae > Mycteria > Mycteria americana. The sequence goes on from NC_134365.1 coordinate 199,360,065, forward strand.
AGACAGTGCATAAATCCCACTTTTTCATGCCCTTGGAAAATGCAAATTCTTAACTTATAATTAACCTAATCAAGCTAGTACTGTAAATGAGATGGTACCCATATCCTTCCTAAAGCGCACTGAAACCGTTGATGGAAGTGCTGGGAATTGTTTTCTGTTACGGACAATAATAGTATAGGGACAACAGCATATGTGTGGGGTACACCAGGTCCTCCAGCTATGTGAAGAAGTACAGGGTGGACATCTCCATCTGAGCTACTGACTCTGGAATTCAGAGGAGGGAAGAAGGCTCTTCCAGGGCTGAGCTCATCTCTTCCTTAAATAGTCATCTAAAATGGGTGAGATGAATTGGCTCCTTAGAAGTGCCTATTTCTCTTTATAAGGGAAATTTAAAGGGGCTACTAAGAGATGCCTAGCTTTTTACATAGCAAACATTAATTGATCCTACTCAAGCAATGAGAACTACAGTGAGTCATCTAGAAAGCCTGTGTCACAGCATGACCTGGCCTCCTTTCCCCCTGTTTGTACAGGCTCGTTTACCAGTTAAATGGATGGCTCCTGAAAGCTTATTCGAGAGGACGTACACAATGAAGAGTGATGTCTGGTCTTATGGAATATTACTATGGGAAATATTCTCTTTGGGTATGTTCTGTAATGCAACAAAAGAACACTGCTTGGTCTTGGCAGCTTCTGAACTAATATGCATTCTCCAATATTTTCCACAGGTGTAAATCCCTACCCTGGTATTCAGGTTGATACAAACTTCTACAAATTAATACAAAGTGGATTTAAAATGGACCGACCATATTATGCTACAAAAGATGTGTAAGTGTATTTCCTGAGTGATGCACAGCACGGGAATTTATATTTACTAGGTCACTGTTTGTATGACCTTTTATTTATTGTACCTTGCTCAAAAAAAAAATCACAAAAGGTGAGATTTTCCTCTACCTCTGAAAAAGGCTGCTTGATCATGTAGGTTTTGTCCTAAAGCAGAAATGATCAACACGAAAGGTTATGTGTGTTTGAAAGGACTGATTTATTATCTGTATTTAATTTTCCCACGGAACTTCTTGTTCTCAGATCACAGACTTCTTTTTATTTTTCTTTTTGCAAAAGCTATGTTATACCATATTCATTCTGGATATTAGCTAAATCTTTGGTGATTTTTTTTCTAAACTTTTTTTTAATTGAGCTTTAGCATGTTTGATTCAGTTCCAGGAGGCTAGGGATCCTCTTAGAGAGAAACCCTGCTAAGGAAGAGTTGGCAGGAGCTATTCCTGTGCTCTCAGCACATGATTTTCAGCCTATGCCTCTGTGCAGGGGTGAACTCTGCCTAGAGGTGGACCCCAGAGGACAAAGGAAGAGAAGGTGATGGGGAGCTACAAGACCTGGAGCATGGAGGAAAGGGAAGGACTTTAGGTTGTCTGAGTTGTTCTGGCAGACATTTTCATAGGTGGCCTAGGGACTCAGTGCCTTGCTATGGCACTGTACTGTTCTCATCCTCTCCATGTAGAGACTGTAATGGCATTAAAGGTAGAGGTGAATCTGACAGATTCACCCAAGAAAGATTGCTGTGGTGCTTATAAATGTCAGGGAATATGTTGACCTGGTAAGTTTGCAAGGGACTTCAGCAGCTAGGCACTGCACTGGTGCCTGATGAAACTGTAAAATCGGTAAGGTGGTGTTTAAACTTCAGAAAGATTTTTGTGATGTCAAATTCCACAAAAAGACTCACTGTGAAAACTGTCCTCAAGACTACAGAGTCCACAAGGAGCAGGTTCAGCCCAAGAGTCAGACAGGAATTTTCTTCCTACCATTTTCTTTATGGAAGCTGGAAAACAAGGTTAGCATGCCAGTATGTGCCAGCCAGGGTGAAATCCTGGCCCCAGTCCTATGAAGAGGATTTTGCGAAGGACTCCAGTAAAGCCATGTTCTTCATTTCACCCTTTTTCCTCATCTTTCTGTATCTTTTCCTCTAATGCAACATGCTAAATGTGGCCTCTTTCTGTGAAATCATTCTGGTGCCCTGTGATTCCCATCCAAATTCTGCACTTCCATGTAGGAAGTTCTCACTAACAGAGACTCCAACAGCTAACATGTTTTCTGTAACATGTTTTCTTGCTCCTGCAGCTATCACGTGATGCAGTCCTGTTGGGCCCTTGACTCCAGAAAAAGACCCTCTTTTTCTTGGCTGGTTTCCTCTCTTGCCTGTCAGCTGGCTAAGGCAGAAGGAGCAGTAAGTAAACAAAGAAAGAAGAAAAATGTTTTGGGGGTTATTTTGTAGCCCCATATGAGCTGAGAAATAGTCTTCTGGTTTCTATTCAAGTGTGCCATTGTGTTATGGAGCTGTTCTCCAGGGATCTATGTAAGAGTTCGGGGAAGTTTTTTCTGCCATCAGAAGGAATCCTGACCTCCCTGATGAGGATTTCTTTCCTCCCACTGCCTGCACCAGGACCCTGGAAGGCTGAAATCTCTCAGCCTGTGCTACAGGACTGTGCTTCCCTTGTGCAGCAGCCAGTGCAGTTGGCTTTGGTGATGCTGATAACTGCCATGGGAGAGGAGCTGAGCCCGGGCCACCTGCCAGGAGGTGGCCCGGGCTCATGGGGAGCACCATAGAGATGTGCTGGCACATCCTCACAGATGGAGGGCCATATATCATTCTCAAAGGTCAAAATAATAAACAGGAACTGAGGAAGTCATATTCCATCCTTAACAGACTGTGATTTCTTCCTCAGGGAGGATAAGCAACTCCTTTCAAAACTACCGATTCCTACCTGAGTATCCACTCTGGGCTAGACACTATTTCCCAGTGCAGTGTCCTTGCTAACCTTTTGGGATGTGGGGAGCTATGAACGACTCTTGCCTTTGCAGCCTTGAGCCTCTCTGCAGGCTGTTAGCCTGGTAGAAGCTGCCAAGCGTAGAGGCAAACTGATGAGCATCTTCAAAGCGCTGTACCTAGAAAAAAAAATCCTCCTTTGCAGTCCAGTGCCCTTCCTCAACCCAGCTCTTTTTGGCTGGATAAGATCCATCTCACTTAGGCAGTTGTCTGAACTCCCTTTGGAGTCAGTGGGAAGTAATGGGCAGATATGAGTGTGATTTTCCCTCAAGAGGAGGTGGGCTGTACCTTACAAGTGCCTGCTTCACAGGGAGAAAAGCAGTTTACCAAGTACAATAAGTAATAACAGAAGATATCTTTTATTTTCCCAATTCTAGGTTTACCAGAATACAAAGAAAAATGCTTCTACACATAATTCCAGCATCAAAACTACACCACGTGTAAGCAAGGATGAGGCATCTCTCCTATCCCCAGCTGTGCTCCATCATGAAGACTCTCAGGTTGAAAAATAATCTGGGTTCTGGATTTGACCTCAGTATTTTCATAAACTTGGTGTAGCATGTATGTTTTATATCACCACTAAGAAAAGAAAATGTTACCAACTGCTGCTCTATTCACATTTCTTATGGTCCCGTCCGTATTTATGTTACTTTGAGGAGAAGACACAATTCATTTCTTTGAATTCAGCAAACACATCTATCACAGGAGAGAAGCAATGGTCTTTTTGCTGTCTTTCTACAACTGGATATCTCTTTTCTTGGTTTTATGTAAACGGTGTCTAATCAATGCATTGAATTCAGACTGTTCTTGCCATATTGCAAGCAAACACAAGAAAATCCATGCTTTTTTAGTCAATGTTTACAGGCACGGACTATGCATCTAAAGCGAACCAGTGTGATTTCCAGAAGTGCTACTCACATCTTCATCTCCAGATGTCAGCAAGTGTTGGAAAGTCAGTCTTGTTTTACAAGGAACTATAAATCTGAGTGTGTATGGCTGTCTTATCCTGAACATCTCAATTGCTGTGAAGTTCCCAATAGGTGTCTAGTTCAGGTGAGCTCACTTCATTGAGCTTTAGGTACTCGGGTGGTCTCTAGTCATTCAGGCTACATTCTGCACTCACTGACGAGAGCTAGGCACTTAGAGCAACTGATTCCTTCTAGCTAAAATAGGCATCTAAAACAAGCAGGAGGAGTGATACTTGGAGATGACCTTCTGCCTCCCTGATCTATAAAATCCAGGTGGCAGTCTCCAACTGGAAATCTCACTTCCACTGAGTTATAACTAATTCCACTCTTTGGGCTTTGTGTGTTTTAGTATCGAATAAAAATGTTTAATTTTAAAGAAATTATCTTCTGTAGCAATTTAGGAGTGTAATATCATCACTCCCAACTCCCAGAAGTCAGCCTGGGTATATGAATCCTGCTGCAATAAAATGAGAGTACGTCTCTTTAACTTTCTCCCAGACTCCCAGGACAATAACCAGAGGCTTGATAGTTTTTTAATATAGATAAAAAGACACATTATTTTCATGATGATGTTTGGGGATTTGTAAATATGGCTTTTATAATGACTAACAGGATAAATTTGTCTACATCCCAGTGAATCAAAATGAAAATATATTGGTTAATAGTTTTCTTCTCTTTTACATTTTACAAAATGCTAACTGCAGTTAGGATTTTCAGTGGCAAGTGTTATAAATTAATAACTTGGGTAGAATATGCTATCACATGAACTGAGCTGCTCTTTACTAACATTGTCTGAAAATAATGCTGTATCACAGCGATTATGAATTGTATATTTTTGTTAACATTGTTGAATTAGCAATGAATCGTTGATTTTTTTAATCAGATATAGAGCACTGAAGAATAATTTGGAAATATAAAGATAGAAATAAAACTTCAGCGTTGCATTTTCTGGAAAATATATATGTCTTTTAACATACTTATATAACACAATTTCAAAGTGTTCGGCGACAAGGTGTCACTGTTCGGCACTGTTAACACACAGCCTGCACCAGCTGGAAAGTGAGAGCTGAGTGTCTTGTGCAGACAGTTTTCAGCCACTGTAGCCTGCAGAGCTAGAGGAGCTTAATGCTGAATGGGTTGCATCCAAGCCTAGCTGGCCCTGGAAGCTAAGCAGATGTGAACTTGGCTCATAGAGGAGCAGATGGGAATCCCATGTGCTTTAAAACATGCCAGGGAGTTGTGTCAAGTGTTTTTCCACAAGATTAAAAAAGGAGTGGGCAGAGGTCATCTGGCCCCATCATCGCTACTGAGCTGAGACTCGGGAATATAAAGGCAAATAGAGAACCTTGGAGCTAACACAAACTCCTCTCGATGCACATGTGAAAAGCAACTCAGGCAACATGGCATCCTGTGAGGAAGTGCAATCAGGAGAAAGACCCTCCGGTAAGGGCTGGACACGTGGAAGCTCGTGCATCTGCTACTCCACGCAGTGGAAAGGGATGGAACAAAGCTACAGGAGGTATCCAGTGAAAAAATAATATCTTTTAGGAGCACATTTCCTTTCCAGGATGCTTCCAACACAACTTAGCAAAGTGCTGGTCCATTCCTGAAGTTTGTGCAGAGCCACAGCCAGTGCTGTTTAAGGAGCAGTGTCATGTTTTCTGAAAGAAAATGCCCACTTTTCTCTTGTTAGGATCCAGACCCCTAATCTGTGCCTCCAGGAGCAGGTTCTCTGGAGAAAGTGCTGGATTCCCCCTGTACTGACTGGGGAGAGTTAAGCTTGCTTGAAGACCTCCAGCAGAGCTGCCATTAGTCTAAACTAGATACATTAAGTCACGGAGAGACTGACAAAGATTGAGTAATCATTAAGCCGGGAAGAAGAGGAACAGAAGGGGCTGAGGTCAGTTAGAAGTGCTGAAAGGCAAAGAACACCAGGCTCTCCTTGTGAGCAGTAACAGAAAGAACAAGAAAGCAAGCTTTGACAAGCCAAACTGAAAGACAAGGCGCGTTGAGGAACCGGCCCTCATTTTCTTTCCCTTTTCCCTGCCAAAGCACACCGCGGAGCCTGCAGCCCGGTCCCGAGGAGACCTCCCCGCGGGACGGCCCCGGGACGGGACGGCCCCGGGACGCCGCGGTCCCCGTCCCGCCGCCGGAGCCGGCACTAGGTGGAGCTCCGCCACCGCGCTGCGCCGAGCCGGGTGCCGGAGCGGCTGGCGGGGAGGGGACAAGGAGCCGGGCTGGTGCTTAGCAGAAGGCCTGGGCCAGCCACCGTGCCTGGACCAGGGCTACAGGAGACCCGGGGGAGCAGGGCTGGGGGTGATGGCGCCGGACAAAGGGAATCCACAGCCAAAACCTCGTAGCACTGACAGGATGAGCCAGGCACCAGCGCGAACCAGGCAGCCCCCTCCCAAACAACCGTGCCCGTGTGTCACAGGCAGCAGATGCTAAAAAAATAGGAGGCCCTTCGCCATCTGGCTCAAGAGAAATTGGATGTGTTTCTCCAACACGAGTCTCACTGTCAGGTTTGGGATGCCTGGGATGGGCTCTCTGAGGTCCTGCTGGGAGAAGCTGAGGCCAATCATGTATTGAACCAGAAGAGGAGAGCAAAAGCGTCATGCCGGCTTGCAGTAGCTTTCAGTCCACATGTTCACAGAGCTATGTGAAAGGTGATGGAGAAATCTAAGGTCATATTTACTACAGAGCCATTTGCAGATATGTAATTTTTAAGAGTCCACACTTCCACTGGGAAATACTTTGGGGGTGCAGAAGTCAAAGCAGGCTGAAGGTATGGGCATTTGCCATGCAGCTGGCACACCATATCTCAGCCCCTTCTCCCAGACACTGAACTAGATCAAGTACTCAGCAGCACAGGGCTCTGTCTTCACAGCTAAATGCACTGCTGCGCTAGTGAGTCGCTGCCTCCTTCCCTCCCCCATCAATGGCCAATTAATTAAGCCATGCAAAGTAAACCAGCTTTAAAAAAAGGCACAAAAAGACCCACCCAGACCTGTGGTTGAGGAGACCACAAATCACTTCAGAAAGCGGTGGGACCTGAGCGAGCCCAGCTCCTTTTCACCCTTGGTGAGCAGCCCAGCGCTGGGCTGTGGTGTTGTGGGGAAGGAGTCCCTTCCAGCCAGGCTGTCTGAGACCAGGGCCAGATTCATGGTTGCTGACATGCTTCCTGTGGATGAGATAAAACAGGGGGGCTGCTCAGATCAGGGATCCTGCCTTACAGGTCAGAGCCACGTTAAAATTTAGGGGTTTAAGGCTGTGCTGGAAAACTGATAGACCAACATTCCTAGCAGAAATGTAGGTGTCTTGGGGTAAAGTCTGTGTCAGATCTCAGCTGAGAAGGGATTTTGAAGCCCTGTGCTCTGGAGAGAGGTGCAAAAGTGGTGGTGCTCCTGTGGCCACCTCCACAGAGGCACATGCAGACTGAGGTGGGATTCAGTTCATTTAGATACTGCTTAGTTGGGATGGAAACCCATGGAGATCCATGGGATCTCCTGATGGAGATCCTGACAGTGACCCACTCCTCCTGCTACGTGCTGCCTACACCCACTCGTGATCCATTGCGCTGCAGCTAAGCTTTGGCACTTAGCTGTGGCTGCCCAAATGTGCCCAGAGGTGCCTCTTCCTGCCTGCACTAGGGTTCCCCTCCCTCCATGCCCTATGCTATGGGGACATCACTGTCTTCCAGCTGAAGAAAGCCTGGACATTACTTCTAATCACAGCCCTCCAGTCCCACCAGTGCCATCCCTTCAGATCCTAAAAAGAAGGAGGTGCCTATCTCTAGTTGCCTGACCAACCTAGTGGCTTTCTACAAGGGAGTTACCACATCAGTGGACAAGGGAAAAGCAATGGACGTCATCTATCTGGACTTCCGTAAAGCCTTTGACACAATCCCCCACAACATCCTTCTCTCTAAATTGGAGAGATACGGATTTGATGGGTGGACCATTCAGTGGATAAGGAATTGGTTGGATGGTCGCATCCAGAGGGTAGCGGTCAACGGCTCAATGTCCAGGTGGAGATCAGTGATGAGTGGTGTCCCTCAGGGATCCATACTGGGACCAGTGCTGTTCAATATTTTCATCAATGACATTGACAGCAAGATCGAGTGCGCCCTCAGCAAGTTTGCAGATGACACCAAGCTGAGTGGTGCAGTTGACACGCCAGAAGGACAGGATGTCATCCAGAGGGACCTGGACAAGATGAAGAAGTGGGCCTGTGTGAACCTCATGAGGTTCAACAAGGCCAAGTGCAGGGTCCTACACCTGGGTCGGGGCAATCCTCAGTTTCAACACAGGCTGGGGGATGATGTGATCAAGAGCAGCCCTGAGGAAAAGGACTTGGGGGTACTGATGGATGAAAAGCTGGACATGAGCCAACAATGTGCGCTCGCAGCCCAGAAGGCCAACCGCATCCTGGGCTGCACCAAAAGAAGCGTGGCCAGCAGGTCAAGGGAGGGAGGTGATTCTGCCCCTCTGCTCTGCTCTGGTGAGACCCCACCTGGAGTACTGCGTCCAGCTCTGGAGCCCTCAGCACAAGGAGGACATGGAGCTGTTGGAGCAGGTCCAGAGGAGGGCCACGAAAATGATCCGAGGGCTGGAGCACCTCTCCTACGAGGACCGGCTGAGAGAGTTGGGGTTGTTCAGCCTGGAGAAGGGAAGGCTGCGGGGAGACCTTATAGCAGCCTTCCAGTACTTAAAGGGGACCTATAGGAAAGATGGGGACAGACTTTTTAGCAAGGCCTGTTGTGATAGGACAAGGAGCAAGGGTTTTAAACTAAGGGAGGGCAGATTTAGACTGGATTTAAGAAAGAAATTTTTTACAATGCGGGTGGTGAGGCACTGGAACAAGTTGCCCAGAGAGGTAGTGGAGGCCCCATCCCTGGAAACATTCAAGGTCAGGTTGGATGGGGCTCTGAGCAACCTGATCTAGTTAAAGATGTCCTTGCTTTTGCAGGGGGGTTGGACTAGATGACCTTTAAAGGTCCCTTCCAATCCAAAGCGTTCTGTGAATCTATGATGCTAGTTTCCACCATATTTCTCCTGGAGAAGTGACTACCTACCTGATGTGGACCGGGATGTCCTTTGGAAGAGCCTCCTGCAGCAGGGGAAGTGGGCTTGGGGTGTCCTGGGTGCAGAGGGGCTGTGGAGCTAAACCCAGGCAGAGCCGGGGCAGGTCCCCAGGAGCTGAGCCGCAAAGGGAGTGGCCAGAGGATGGCAGTGTGGGCCACAGCCAGGAGCCTGGCCCTGAGTTCTGGGCCTGGCCCCACCTTTCACTCCTTTTGGGGCCTCTTTTCAGACCAGAAAAAAATGGGGTGAGACTCCTCTTCCCTCCCAGGAACTAGAAGAAGATAGCTGGGAGCAAATGGGAGGTGGTGGAGAGCAGTCGGGCACCAGTTTCTCCTTGGAGGCAAGAGGACTGTGGGGTTTTTGTTTGTTTTGGAGGGAACAGGTTCGCCCATGGAGGAAGAAGAGTCTTCTCCTGCCTTCTTATAGGCCCAGAATAAAGAAAGGTCCTCAGCCTGCTCCTTGCCAGGCCAAGGAAGTACTTGGCACCTCCCTGCCTTGGACTCCCACATTGCCTAGCACGAAATATTATCCACAAAACACCACGGCCCTGCAGGGATGTGTACAGTCATGGCCTTTGAAACCTTCGACCTCGCAAACAACAAACCGTCTACACGGGCCAGAGCCACCCCGTGCCTTTGCTGACTGAACAGGTTTGCTGGATTGCGCCTACCATGAAACACAGGCCGAGGGAGACGGTGCTATGGGGCAGCCACCCCATAGCGTCTTGCCATGGAAGGCCCTTGGGGGGATAAATCGGCAGGACTAGCGCTGCCGAGACGTGTGGGAGGACACGGCCACGGGGCGTGCATCACCTCCCCGCGCAGGTTACATTTCAAAGCGGGGAGATGTAGGAAATGAATCAGTGAGGAAGGCAATGAGGACATCAGCGTTTATATTGCCCTTGGGGCGTGGAGGGGATAGCCCGGGGGCTCGCTGGTGGCAAACGTGTGCAAAGCATTTTGCAGCTGGAATTCGATGTTTTGCTCGGCGTGGGAGTCAACACGCGCGTTAACAGCACCGTCCCTCCAGCTGGGCCGGGGCGTGCGGTTTCCCCGGGAGCAGAGTGACTCTGGGCGCAGGTTGGGGGGCCGGGGGGCACCCATGCCTCGGGCTCCCCAGCCCGGCCCGGCCGTGCCTCACCGCCAAGCCGAAAGCGGGCGGCTGGGGAGCGCCGCGCTCCCACCACGTCCCCCCCGCCGGGCGCCGCCGGGGCCGGGCTGCGGGCCGGGGAAGATAACAGCGACCCTGCGTGCTCCGGGGAGCGTCCGTACGGGGAGGGGGGGTGTCCTCGGGGGGCAGGGGGCGATAACAGCCGAGCCCTGGGCTCTCTCCCCGGGAGCGGGGCCGCACGCCGCCCGCCGGGGCCGGGGCCGCGCCGTCGGGGCCGCCCCGCGGGTGCGCGCTGCCGGGTGACTCACGGCTCCCGTGACCGGATCAGGCCCCGGCCTTCCCGGGCGGTACATGACAGCAGGGTCCGGGCACAGGCGGGAAAGGCGGCCGGGGCGTGCACGGCGGCCCGGGGCGCGCTGGTGCGGCTTTCCTTTGGCATTTAATGGCGATCTCCTTGCCACTTAAAAAAGATATTTTTTAAAAAAGTAAAAAATAAACAATTCAGCCAAGGCTGGATTTCACCGGCCAGCAGAGGTGTCCCGGGGGGGCTCCGGTCGCGGTGCACCAGCGACTTCTAAGGGAGCAGAGCAACGCCCAGCCCTGTAAACAGGGCCACATCCCGGCGGGGATCAGCCTTTGGTCCCCCCGGACACACCGAGCGTCCCTCCGGGAGGGTCTGGCCAGTGGACCCGGGCGGCTGGGGACACCCCACTGGCCTGCGGCTGCAGGACGCCTCCGGTGCATAATACGGCTTTTTTCCCCCCTTTTCTCCTTACGTTCCTATTTCCCGGAGGGGAGCCGGGACGATGCGAGCTCAGGCCCGACAGCACCTGTGCTCAGAGGCGGGGGCGGCCGCGGCGGGTGCCGGTGCGGGGCGGCGGGGCCCCAGCCTGGCACAAGGTGCCACCCCCCTCCCCCGTCTCTGCTTCCTTCCCAGCAACGCGAATCCGCTCGGCAGCGAGCGTTTAGCATCTAACCCGCTCCTAGAGGCATGTGCTTAAACAAGCCGAGTATCAACCCCACGATAAAAGTATTGGGTTATTCTGCAACGTAATCTACATCAAAGCCTCGGGGGCTGCCGGCTTGAAAAGATCCAAGATGTTTTCTAAGTCCTTATCATGTCTGTGCTTAGGGGGAGTCATAAATTCCACAGGTCGGACTAACTAACACACGATCCCTCCTTCCCTTCTCTCCTCGGCCACCAAAGGGCTTTCAAGCAGGCTTTTTTTTTTTTTTAAACCTTGCAAACAAAGTTCCCGGTTCCATGTCGTTAAGGTGGGGGGAGAGGAGACGATCCCTCCCACCCCACCCCGAGCTTCTCCTAAGTGACAGAAAAATAAATTCTTTAAGCCCGAAAACGGTCAGAAATAAAGATGCTGAATCCGCTTCCCTGCAAGGGTCCCGGCAAGCGGGAGCAGTCGGTGGAGGAGGGATCGCCGGGGCTGCGCGGCGCTCGGCCCTTCCCGGGGCTTTCGGGCCCGGGTGTCTGGCCCGGGACGGGGGTCCCCGGGCTGTGCTGCCCGCCTTGTTACCCCGCAGTCCGCCCCAGCCCCGGGGCCCGAGGCGACGGTGAGCGCCCACTCTGAAGCGAGGTGTCCGCTCCAGACCCGGGCACCGGCCGCCGCCTCCCCGGGAGCCGAGGGCCCGGCAGCGGGCAGCGGGCAGCGGGCAGCGAGCAGGCAGCGCGGGCAGCGGGCAGTGGCGCCCTGCCCCCGGCGTTTCTCTCGCCATCATGCCGCTGACCTGACTCCTCCAGGGGCAGGCAGACCCCTTCGGAAATCATTATTTCAGCTCAAGAAGTAAGGCTGGGGCTGAAGGAGGAAGGCGGGAGCCCGGCGTCTGCCGGAGCCCTGGGTGAAACGTCCCGTCGGTGCAAATACAGGGATCAGCACGGAGGGGGGAAAGAAAAAAAGCTATTTCCCTGCAAACGGTAGCTCCGATCAGGCGTTTGTCAGCTTGAGATGCGTCGGGTCGCATTTCCCCGCTCAGGATCTAACGAAATAGGAAAAAAACGAAGAGAGGAAAGAGGGAGAGATCAGGGACTCGCCCGCGCTCCGGTCTCGGGGTCCGGTCCCGGGGTCCCTGCTCTTCTCCCGGGGCTGCGGGTCTGGGCCGGAGCCAGCGGAAAGCCCCGAGACGGAGGCAGGGAAGGAGCGGGCAGCTGCCAGGGCCGGCTCGGGAAACCGCCCGCCTCCGGGACGGCGGGGAGAAAAGCGGGGAAACGCGGCCGAGAGAGATACCCCGTCTCCTGAAGCCCCTCGGGAATCCCCGATCGCTGGGGGGGGGGGGGGGGGGGGGGACACACGACAAATCCTGCCCCAGCCGCAACGAAAGGAAGCCCGGCCAGGCCCACAGGCTCGGGGTGTGCGCGGCGCGGGGTCCCTCGTATTTTAAGACAAGAGGGTCCTGGGGGCAGAGCGTCCCCCGCCCCAGCCGCCCGGCAGGTCGCTGCGGCGGGCCGGGAACGGGGGGCAGCTGTGCGGCGGCGGGGGATGCTCCGGAGCATCCCTCCGCGGCGGCCACGGGTCTCGCCCCCTCCTCGCCGCCCGCCCCGGGGAGGGCACGGCTGGCAGAGCCCGGTGTCTCCAGTCCTCCCCGTGCCCGGGGGGCAGCTGGGATCACTGTCCGACGGGCAGAGGCAGAGCCGAGCCGGGGAAGAGCAGAGCGGTGCGCTCGCTGCGAGGCCCGGCGGGCGCGGTGCTGCCCCGGAGCCTTGCCCCGCTCCTCCGCCGGAGCCCCGGGGCTCTCATCCGTCCCCGCGGCCGGCGGTCCCCAGCCCCGCCAGCTCTGGCTGGCATCGGGTCTCACCCCAAAGCGCTGCCACCTGCCTGCCAGGGATTCCTGGATGGAGCCTTAGACACCGAACGGGGCTGGTTCGGGCTTCGTCAGGGTTTTGGTGAGTTTTAATACAATGTGGTCAGAGTTTTGTCATTTTAATGGCCCCGTCTTCCGTTTATGGCATCATCAAATTCACATCCGCATAGATCGGCTGTGTCGGCGCTTATCGGGAGAGGCGATTACACTGAAGGGACGCAGTATTTCTTTTCCAGTCACATTTCAGTCTCCCGCTCAGAGAGCGCTGGGGGCTGCAAGCCCCGCTCCCTCTCCCCGTTACCCCACCGACGTGGTGGTGGGAATGGGCAGCGGGGAGAGAAATCCCCTCCGGAGCAGGCGGCTGGCAGGCGTCTCCGCATCCCTGCTGTTGCGCTGCTGTTGTCGTAGGGTCGCAACTGCGGCCGTCAGCGACAGTCTGCGAACGACAAGTGACGGTGTGGGCGCAGGCACTGCATTACCGGCTGTGTGCAGGGTGGGGGTACCCCGTTCCTCGCAGCCGGGGTACCCATGGCGGCTCCGGGGGGGCCACCCGTGGTCTCTTCCCCGGGAGCGATGGTCCGTCCTTCCCCCCTTGAGCTCCCCGGTCCCCCAGGGCCACTGGCACGGGACCCTCCCGGATACTTTGGGACACGTCGCGGAATTATTCCCACTCGGGTTAAAGCATAGCTCCTCGGCAGCCCCACGCTCAGCACCAAAGGGCCCGGTGGAATGGGGGGAAGGAGAGGGAGATTTTCAGGAGGCGCGGGTCGGGAGATGTGCCTCTGGAGAGCTGAAATCCGCCCTCAGCTGCAAAACGCCCCGTCCCAGTGACCTAGGGAGGGACACTCCTCGGTCTGCAGAACAGCCACCCACGGGGAAGGAAAGATACCCCTGGGACACGGCCACACGGATCTCCTCACGGAAGACCCGGGACACGCGTGGCCGGGATAGCGCGGGGCCCGTGGGGGACCCCCGGCAGGACCCAGCCGCACCCGCCCCAAGCGCCCGGGAGAGCTGGCGGGGACTGCGGGGTCGGGGCTGCGCGGCTCCGGCGAAACGTGCTGGGAAAACGGGGGGACGCTCCCGTCCCCATCCATTTTTCCTGGGCGGGTGAAAGGTTTCTTCGCTGTGTCATGGGAAAAGATGCGAATATGCAAACGTTGTCTCGCATTGTCCCCGCTCAGGGTGAAAAGTTAAAGCATAAAAGCGGCGGGGGGAAGCTGAGAGGGGGTCGCCTCTTCAAAGGGGGCTGGCTGGGCCGGGGGAGCCGGCTGCCGCTTGCCCGGGAGCCGCCCTTCCAGGGCCAGCATTTCCAGCGGGTTTCCAAGGCGTCGGGGTGGGAAAAAGCGAGTGAGCGTGGAGGGGCCAGTCGCTGCATTCCCCGTGGGCTCGGCCGCGCTACAGCGAGGGAATCGCCCCCCGAGGTGGCGGGCTCCGGGAGGAGGCGGATGGTTCCCTCCGTGGGGGGGACCATCCCCTGCCCCGCTTCCCAGGCCCCTGCGGGCGGAGAGATGCTCCGGCCTCGCTCCGGCGGCGGGTACGGGGACAGCGGGTGTCTTAGCGAAGGCACCCCCAGCCCTCGTCCCTTCCCGGCACCGGGGCCCGGGCTGGGGCAGGGAGGGTGGGCAGCGCCTGACCTCGCAGCTCTGCAGGCACACGCGGGGGGAAGGAGGCAGCGCCCTCGGAGGGGGGATTTCTCCTCTTACCTCTCCTTCATCGCCCGTCACCGAGTGGGAGCGGGAGCGGGTGGGAAGAGCGTTAGGAAAAGCAGTAGGCCGTCGCGGTGGGGTTTGTTGCTTAAAACAACCACGACAAAATGGCTTTGTGGATTTTTAATCAAAACTCCCTCCTCCTCCGCCCCTTCCCCCCCCAGCCCCAAGCACGGAGAAGAGCTGGTTAAAAGTGCTGCCTGCAGATCGGCCGCGATACACGGCTCCCATATTCCCACCCTCGCCCTTAGATCTCCCTCTCTGTCTTTTGCAAGTCTCTTGATTTCATCCTTTGAACCTGTGATTGGAGGTTAAAGTGCACCAGGTTGCAATGGAAGGAGGAAGCTCTTAAACAATAAAGGCTTGAATATTTAGCTGTGATCAGGTCGCTGCCCTCTCCTTATCTTTTTAAATGCAAATCGTCTTTTAGGGGTAGTAGCTATATACCCAGCGCCTCTCCACGTCACCTGCCTTTGGTGTGTCTGGGCCATTACTAATAGAGCCTTGTAAACAATCGTTAATCATGTAAGTGCTGCCGGCCATTGGATTCGGACCGGCAGCCGGGAGCGCGGAGCGCGGAGCGCAGCGCGGGGCCGCGGCCCCTCCGCCTGCCCCCTCCCCGCCCCGGGCAGCCCGTCCCCAGGCAGCAGGCGCGCCGCTGCCAGAGCCCCGAGCAGCATGCGGAGAGCCGCCGCCGGGGCCCCGCCAGCATGTACGTGAGCTACCTCCTGGAGAAGGACGGGCCCATGTACCCCGGCCCGGTGCGACACTCGGGGGGGCTCAACCTGGCGGCGCAGAACTTCGTGGGCGCCCCGCAGTACGCGGACTACGGCGGCTACCATGTGAACCTCGACAGCGCCCAGTCCCCCGGCCCGGCCTGGCCCGCGCCCTACGCCGCCCCGCTGCGCGACGACTGGGGCGCCTACGGCCAAGGGGCGCCGCCGGCCGCCGGCGCCGTCCACGGCCTCAACGGCGGCTCCCCCGCCGCCGCCATGGCCTACAGCCCCGCCGACTACCACCACCACCACCACCCGCACGCCCACCACCACGCCGGCCCCGCGCCCCACTGCTCCGCCGGCGTCATGCAGCCCCTCAACGCCGCCAACGCCGCCGCCGCCGCCGCCGCCCCCGAGCCGCTCTCCCCCGGCGGACAGCGCCGCGGCCTCTGCGAGTGGATGAGGAAGCCGGCGCAGCCCCCGCTCAGCAGCCAGGGTAAGCGCGGGCCGGGGGGAGGCGGGCGGGGGGCCGCCCCGCCGACCGCTCCCCCGGGGCGCCGCCGCCTCCCCGGGTCACCGTGCGCCGGGCACCGCGGCGGCGAGGGGCAGAGCGCCCCGAAAGAGACGCGCCCGAGCGCTGGTCCCCGGGAGAACGGGCGCTGCCGGCCTCCGCCGGCAGCCTGCCCGCGCTGCCGAGTACGGCCCGGCCGCCGCGCCGGGCGGGCGGCGGCAGGAGCGGCTCTCCGCCGGGCAGCAGCCGCTGCCGGCCGCGCGGGGCCGGTGCCCGGGGGTGCGCGGCGGCGGAGCAGGGCGGAACGGCCTGGGATGCCGAAGACACGCTCGCTCTTCCTCCCGCGGCTCCGCTCGTCCGCTTATAGCCACTTAGAAGATTTTTATAACCAATTATAGTCATATAAATCATCGGCCGGTGTCGCCCCGCATTTGTTTCTGAGTCACTGGGCGCCTACCCTTTATTAAGGCCCCCGCGCGACCGGGCCTCCCGAGCGGCGGCCGCGGCTGCCCCCGGCCCCTGCGGGCTGTGCCCCGGCCGGGCCGGGCCGATGAGGCCGGGAGGTGCGAGGGCGTGCCCCCCCACCCCGGTCCCCGGCGGCGGGAGGCCGGCCGCGGCCGCCGCGGGCAGGACGGGTCAGGCCGCGGCCGGCGCCGCGCTCCCTTGTGATGTTAACACACCCGCAGACCCTCTCTTTTATTCCCCCCCCGCATCTGCCAGGGGAGACGCGTGTCCCCCCGCTTTGATATACCCCTTCCACGGCTGTCGTCTCCTCTTTTTCCTTAGCTCTTTTACTTTCTGGTCTGTTTTTAATATTTATACCAACTGGCCGAAAAAAACGGGTGGCGACTTTCGCGGTAAATACCGACTTCGGCATTCCTCTCTCGTCCCCTGCCTTGCGCGATGGACGGCAGGGCCGGCGGGGGCACCCCGCGCGGCGTGGGGTGGGGGTCCCGGCCACGCCCGCGGCCGCCGCGCCCCGGGGGAAGCCCCGGTGCCCCGGTGCCGGCCGCCAGCACCGGCTACGCCCCGGGTGGCGGTGGCGGTGGAGCTCCCCCAGGCCCGTCGCTCTTCCCACAGCAGTCCGTGGTGTTCCCACAGTTTGGGCTTGTGCGGTGGTGGCCGGTCCCTTGTCTCCATTCAAATTCTGCCTTTGGAGCCAGTGTTTATGCTAATGTGCAGGGCTGGGGGGATGAAAGCGCCTGCCGCCATTTGTTCAGTAGTGGTAATTCAAACAGAATGTGGCTGTCATTAAGGCTTTGAGAAGGGTTTTTCTTTGATAAGATCTCCTTGTCCTGCATTGTTTGGGATTGTGTTCCCTATTCACTGGCTCTGGGGAGTTTTCTCTGATCAGGCTTGTATCTTTACAGGGTGCTTTTGTTGTGGTTTGCAGAGAGTTTACCTGAACAAAGTCAGCCTGCTAGCCATTAAGCACCTTGGGGGCAGAGACTCCCCGCCTCGGCTCCCTGGGGAACGGGAGGGCCGGGGACACAACCAGTTAAACAAGAAACCCGCGGGAGAAAGGAGGGCAGCGGCTGCGGCCATGCAGCGATGCACACTCGCCGGCCGCTCGCTGGCTTTCGCCTTCAAATTTCGCTGGGTTTGGTTTTGGGGTGGTTTTTGGTTGGGGTTTTTTTTTTGAGCGCTGAAGTTGCGTGTCGCCCTGCCGGGGTCACCGAGAAGTCGCTTTAGTCTCTGCCCCGACGCCGGGGGAGAAGCGGGAGGAGCCGGGCCGGAGCCCGGCCGGGCCCCGAGGGGCCCCCGACGGCCGCTCCCGGGTCTCCGCTCTTGGATCGGTGTTTCTCGTTTAGAAACGAAGCTGCCGCTCCCTGAACGGGGCTTTTCTTTCTTTTCGCTTTTCCTTCTCTTTGTAAAAAGTTCGTTCTCGGTAGGGAAGGCAAAACAAAACCGAAAGCCAACAGCCAGTGCACAATGAAGGTGTCCCGAGCGCAGTGCACGGGCGTGCGGCGGGGCAGGGGCCGGCAGCCGGGGCCGAGAGCCCGCGCTCGGCTTGCCCCAGGCTGGCATGCCGGGGGTTTCTGCACCACGTCCCCAAGGAACTGTGGAACTGCTCCTCTCCCCTCTGTTCGCTGTGCTCAGTAAAGCCCCGGGCAGGGAGAGGCGAGGAGGAAGCCGGGGAGGCCTGATCCTGCTCGCCCTGCACCCGCGGATGGGAGAGCCGCGCTCCGCCCAGGCCCTTTGGTTTGGCTTTCCCAACCCCGGCTTTGTTCTCCGCAGTTAAAACCAGGACGAAAGACAAGTACCGCGTCGTGTACACCGACCACCAGCGGCTGGAGCTGGAGAAGGAGTTTCACTACAGCCGCTACATCACCATCAGGAGGAAAGCGGAGCTGGCCTCCAACCTGGGGCTGTCGGAGAGGCAGGTCTGTCCCACGAGCGACACTGCCCACGCCCGCCACGTGTGGCCGCGATGCGCGGGGCCGGGGTGCGCGGGGCCGGGATGCGCGGGGCAGGGATGCGCCGGGCCAAGATGCGCGGGGCAGGGATGCGCGGGGCAGGGATGCGCAGGGCCCGGATGCGCGGGGCAGGGTTGCGCGGCGCAGGGTTGCGCGGGGCAGGGATGCGCAGGGCCAGGATGCGCGGGGCAGGGATGCGCGGCGCAGGGGTGCGCTCTCGGTGCGGGCCCTCCGGGAGGGGGGACGTCCCCGGGGAACCACTCCCCTCACTCCCCTCTCCCCCCCCCGGCAGGTGAAAATCTGGTTCCAGAACAGGCGGGCGAAGGAGAGGAAGATCAACAAGAAGAAGCTGCAGCAGGCACAGCCCGGCGGCGCGGAGCCGCTCAGCCCCGGCGCCCCGCTGCAGGCTCCCGCGGCGGGGGCGGCCGCCGCCGGGCTGGGCCCCGCCGTCCCGCAGTGACAGCGGCCGGGGGACCGCGGCGCAGGGACTGCTGGAGGCCGCGGCCGCGGCGGGGCCGGGCCGGGCCGGGCCGGGCCGGGGGGACGGCGGGAGCGGCCCCCGCCCATGCACTACACCGCCCCGCGGGGCCGGCCGTGTGTACAGATGTACAGTGTATGTGTCTCGTCGTCCGGGGGAAGCGTGGCCATGGCTTTATTATTATTATTATTATGTGTGGGTGGGTTTTTTACCCTGGAGTCTGTTAGGTAAAAGGGGGGGCTGCCTGCCAGTCCGCCCCTGGTGCATCTCAGGGATCGGTCAGAAAGACCTTAGGGACGTTGTTGGGCTAACGATGAATTTTAACAGGAAAAAAAAATTAAAGCACATTTTTTTTATTTTATATTTTATTTTATTTTATTTTTTTCGTGTAACCAGAAATATGCAACATGTTCATCCTGCCCTAAGGGCCCAGAGCAGACAAGATAAGGCACTGTTTAAACGTTCAGAAGTGAATTGCTTAATGTTAGACACTTGTAAAAGAGCCCATAAATCCGGTGCTGATAGTCATCCAGCCAGATTTATTAGCTGCAGTGCAGAGAAATTGGAAGAATGAAATCTCCTCTGAAAAAGGTGCCCTGTCATGCTGGAGTGAGGAGCCTTGCTTGTGTGTGCAGTGTCCCATTGGTTAAATTATGTGCTGTTTCTCACCTCCTTACAATTTTTGGCTTGCTTGGAGTTTTTTTCCAGTTAGTTTTCCAAAGTCTCCTTGGTTTTATCAGCTTTACGTAGACTTCATCACAGCCCCACCAGGAGCAGAAATCCTCAGAAGAGCCCCGTGCTGCACCAGAGCCCACCTTGTGCAGGCTGCAGCCTGTTTCCACATGCTGGTTAAATGGTGGGGACCAGGATAGAGATGCCAAATGACTCACCAGCCCGGAGCTGAAAACAAGAAAAGGCCAGCTGATTTGGCCAAGTCATCCTGGCTGTTTGCCGTGTGTACTTCTTACTTATGGCTGGGAGAAACCCCACTGAGAAGTGAGGCCATGCAGCTGGGCTGGGGTGGCCACGCTGCAGCCAGTGCCTGGGGCTGGGTGTGGGACCAGCTCGTGTGGGCCTGCGCCCAGCAGGGGTGGGAGCACTGTCCAGCCCCAAACATGTCTTATGGGTTTCTGACTTCTCCAGCATTTGGCCCCATGTTTTTCCATTTTTCTCATCAAATTTACTTAAGGTATTCCGTTTGCCTTCTTTGGGGCACTTTGCTTTTCTCCTTGCTGACCCTGTTCTCATCTTTTTGCTGAAAGCCAAAGCCAAATGCCAGCAGGATCTGCAGGACTGCATGGGGAGGATTGGTTTGCCAGGGCCTGGCTCCACGAACAAGGTAGCTCTTTCTGCCTGGGAGAGCTTGGGGAATGGTGAACACCAGCCCCAAAGGCTCTGCACTGCATTTTGGCCGCATGTAGCTCCATGGCTTGCTGGACCAGGGGCAGGGTGCTGCCTGGCAGGCTGACAGCGGACTTGTGGCCGTGCAAACCTGATCCAGGGCTCCTGCACCTGGGGGAAGACCATGGTGGGAAGCAGCACCTCCAGTGCAGGGAACCTGCTTGGTTTTCTGCCTCGTGCGTAGTCTCTGAAGCGGGTCTGGCCAGGAGACATGGGTGCAGCACCCAGGCAGTTATGCTCATTGCACGTGGGCTTGACACACACCATGTCCTGCCGGCTCCAATGTCCATGGTTTGCTCTGGACCAGAGGGAGGCAGGAGCCAGATCCATCCTTCTTTGCCTCTAAAGGGTCCTTGGATCTTTCTGGAGGAGCTGCTTTGCTGGGGACACCTAAAGCTGAGCAGCACCCAAACTGAGGGCCTTGGCTCTGCAGCACCAGCCTTAAACCAGAGGAGAGCAGTTGCACCAGGGATGGCCGAGTCAAAAGGGCTTTGCAGGCGCCCTGACCCACTCCTTCCTCTGCGCTCTCCCCAAGAGGCCAGGAGGGCTCTCGGGGCGCAGCGGCCATGCCGGCAGCCGGGGCGCGGGCGGCCCCGGGCGGTGCCGTCCCTTCGAGGATGCCCTCTGGCGCCCGGGGCCGCCCCCGCAGCATTGATCCCCGGCCCGGCTGCTGCCCGAGCTGCTCCGCGTTGCTGCGATACGCCTGTCAATAAACCCTGTTTGGATTGTGGAGCAGAGCGCAAGGTTTGTTTGTTTAGTGGTTAGAGGTTCAAAAGTCGGCATTGTCCCACTGCAAACGAGCACAAGTTTTTTCTCCCTAAGGAAAAGCTGGCTGCGGCGAGAGGGAGGGAGAGATATCGGTGGGCCCTTTTATTTGCTTCCAGGAATAATTAATGGCAGCGTGAAAAAAGATGACCACGGAGTTATGGAAGGCCATCAATAAGTAAATTAATCACAAAGGATCTGGCGGTGTAAGAGATGCTGCTTGGCGTGGTTTTGCTGGCATTTCTCCATGCCCGTGGGACTGGGGTGGCACAGGACTGGCAGAGCCCAGGGCTCCTCACCGCAGTGGTGGCACGCAACTGCCCCTGGCACCAGCCCAGGCACGGCAACATTTGGGACAGTTCCTGTAACCCTCCAGCAATGCGCTCCGGTTGGTTTTAATGCTGAAAGTATCAAAATTTCTCTTTCTTGACTGTAGGATTTTTGAGAAAGAGAGTTGCCCCCGTTGATGTGAACTGCTTGATATCTATGAACGTTTCATGTCTCCAAAAAGATCATTAGGGACATATAAACAAGCCCAACACATTTTGAATATCCCCATTCCAGATCTCTTCCCCTCTTTGCTAGCGAATATTCATTTTCTGAGCTCTCCTCAAATTCTTGACGATGGCAATGCAGAACTCAAATTTCTCAGTGGAAAAAGGAACCAACCAAGAAAATTATACCCACACCCATTTTCAAACATTTCCCCCCTCCCATCCCCAAACAAATAAACCACCAACCTTCCGGCTTCCTTTATATTCCTCGTGCACCATAAAGGAGTGCAAAAAGGCACAAACTGGATATCTGATTTGTTTGGGGGGATATTTACAGGCACCTGGATCAGTCCAGTGGCTGGACCACGATATTGAACCAGAAGCACCGTTTGGGAGAGGTGAGCTGGTTGTGGTGACCCCCAGCCCAACCCGCGGGTGTTTTCACCCCTCACAGAGCTCCCCACTGTCCTGCAGCAGCGAGCTAAGCCGGACTGGCGGGGCACGGTGGGTCAGAGCCCCTGCACCTTGCCTGCCTGGCAGGGGCTGGAGTGGGTGTCCTCAGAGAACCTCTGCCCAGGCTGGGTAAAATCCAGGAAATCAGAAGGTTTGGCCCCAAAATTGCAGGACTGCAGGTTCCTGCTCTCCCTCTCTTGACAGATTTTCCTGCTCCTATCACCGTACAGTAAGAAAGCACATAGGATCCTTTCTCTTGGCTTAGCTCTTAGCCAAATGCAAGAGTTTCTCAAGAAAGCTTTTTGAGATTTGGGCAAGAAATGAACATATATGTCACAGCCCACCATGGGGAGAACGGTAAGGTCCTTAGAGGGCTTGGATGGCATCTAAAGCAAATGTCTGCTTTCTCTGACCTTGAGCATCTTCTGGGGCCACATTATATATCCTCAGCCTGATAGCTGAGCACTCTGGGTCTGCAGTATGAAGACAGTAAGCTTTATAAAAAGTAAAAAAAAATCCCTGAAATCAGGAGTAAGCAACAACTTCAGAGACTCCCCCCACTTTTTGCCCACACAAGTGGCTTTGGTGAGGCAGGCTGTTCCCACTCGTGGGTGAAGCACTGGCTAAAAGCACACATCCCAGGGATATAACAGAGGGCAGAGCCCATCCTTCAGAAACTGAGGGGGGGGTTGCTATGGGTGACTTAAATCCTGGCTCCAGAGGGCTGTGCGAGGCCATAGGTTTCTCTTTGTCTCTCCATCAGTGGCTGGAGTGGAAGAGGAAATCACAGAGTTTACACTTCTGTTGACACAGTGCTGCTGGATGCAATGCTTCATAGCCAAAATTCATGACCAAATACTTTCCCTGGGTCCCACGCGGGTAATGGAGCTATGTGCTGAAGTTTAGAGCAGTTACAGCTGAAAGCAAAAGTTGAGTTGATGCCAAAGAAGCAGCGCTGGAGGCCTTCCAGGAACAAACAGCTTGTAAGTGGTAAGGAAAGTCAGCAGGACATGAGTCTGCCGAAGGCACGTCCAGCTGCACAGGTAGCTCGGCAAGAAAACAAGGCCGCCTTGGCATGAGAGGGCATGGGATGGGTGGCCTGATGCAGCAGAGGACAAGTGCCAGGGAGGTGCATGCTAGGAAGCTCCCTAGCAAAACAGCTCTGGTTACTGGATGAAAGCCATGGCAGAGAAGTGTCAGGAACCTCTGGGGGAAGATGGGGCCAGACACTCCTGCAGACCTTAGCAGCTCTCCAGGCTTGGCTCCAGCAGAGCTCCTCAGTGGTGGTAGGACATTCCCTCTCTCCTCACTGATGTGGAGCTGCTTCCTTCTCACCTGCATGTTCTGCTGTGCTGTGACTCAGGTGAACACAGGTGGTTTCTTCTAATTAATGTCTCAGCTTCTGCAATGCCCCCAGTTCCATTCTCAGGTTTTGGCTCTTTCAGAAGTCAAACTTACCTTCCTTGAAAGATGGGGACAGCCACTCACTTGCAAAGAGACAGGAAAAATTTGAACTATTCCCTAAAACAAACAGTTTGTTGCCAGGAGACTGGAGTCAGAGGCCTGGGAATCCCTTTCTAGCCCTGTATTTCTAAACTGTAGTATCATCTATTTTGGGATGACACCCAATGGATCCCCCCGCAGATGCTTTCAAAGTATGGGAAGTATGGGAAAAGAGAGGAAGATTCTCATTTCATGTCCACATGGATGTCTAGATACAGATCTGTGGCATCCAGCAGGCCCCAGTCCAATTAACCATTGGCAAGATGGCAGGTAACAGGAATAATTTTTCCTCTTGTTCCTAGTTTCCTCTAATTATAATAATATCTAACCTAACATAATATCTAACGTAATCTATCTATCTATAATAGATAATCTATCTAATGTAATATCTAACCTATTGGTCAAGGTAGAGGTTTTGATTCAGTCCCTCAAATTAATAAAAGTGCATTATTCCCTTTCTTAAAGGTCTCGTGTGCTTCATAGAATCATAGAACAGGTTGGGTTAGAAGGGACCTTTAAAGGTCATCTCGTCCAACCCCCCCTGCAATGGTCAGGGACATCTTCAACTACTCAGAGCCCTGTCCAACCTGACCTTGAATGTTTCCAGAGATGGGGCATCTACCACCTCTCTGGGCAACCTGTTCCAGTGTTTCACCACCCTCATTGTAAAAAAAATCTTCCTTATATCTAGTCTGAATCTACCCTCTTTTAGTCTAACTTCTAACTGCTCATTTCCAACCTGCTGATCCCTAGCACTTGAGCTGGACTGAAGACAGCTAGAGAGATGCCAAATATAACATCTGGACTCATTATCTGCCTCCCGGCGCTCCTGCACCCAGCTGTAACAGGCAGGGTTGGAAAGAAAGCACTTCTTCTAGTGCTCTTCCAAAAGAAGAGAACAAGCCAAACAGAGCACATGGACCTTTCCTGCTCTCAGCATTCTTCTTCCCTTAGTCAGCCAGGTATTTTCTGGCAGCTGTTGCAAGCTCATGTGGTTTTGCTTTTGAGTCAGATCCTGTTCCCCTGACATGCCTTGTTGCCTTCCATGGAGTCGCAGCCCATCCTTCAGATAACTTGCATAGACCCAAAGGCCTTTGTAAGAGGAAAGCTGCTTTATCTCTGGCATTCTTTGGAAAGGGATGCTCCTCACTGCAGAACGTCCCTTCCTCTGCAGCCAAACAAGACAAACTTTCAGCCCTGGAAAGCGAGATTGCTTGTGGTCTAATTTTTCCATTCCATGGTCTGACCATGCAAACAGAAAAATCTCTCAGGGCTACAAGGCTTGCTTGCTCCCTTGCCTCCCTGAGTGACAGCAGAAAGGCCAGTTAGGGCTTCCGACAAGGGTTTGCTTGTAAGCAAAGCCTTGGAGAACATCCTGCTGCAAAACTCAAACCTTGGAAACTAGGGGCATGATTCAGGGGCCTCCATGATCGGGTGGGTCTCAGGATTTTCAAGATCACAGTTCTGCATTTAGGCATCGCGAGTGAAAGATGGGCAAAACGTGGACACCAGAGGCCTTCTGAGCCTCCAAAGGAATTTAAGCTCCAAAATCAAGCAGGAGTCAAAAGGCACTATTTTTCTTCCTTTTCCCACAGTTTGAAAATGAACCAATCCCTCTCACAGAGATTGTCAGAAGTGATAAAAAGAGCTGTGTAACAGTTAACTATTGAGGTTTCTTTAAAGATAATTCAAGCTTTCAATTACATTTCAGGGAAATTCCACTCCTCACCTAATATAGGGAAATTTTTTTTTTGTTCTTTATAAAATTTAAGAACACAAGAGGGAATTTACGTTAGCTCTCAGTAAGAATCACCTCCTATCAGTGATACCAAAGAATTTTTATTCTACTTTAAAATAAAAATGTACTGCTTTATGATTCATAAATTGCAACAATAGAAAAAATCAAACCACTCATTTTTCATATGTAGTAAGCACAGTATATAGTTTCTGTGGCAATAATGTTCATTTTTGAGATCTTCTTTGATCCTCATCAATATGCTTATATGCACCTATAGATGTAACCACGGTGAGCTGAAATGGTGTCTCTAAAAACATCTTGCGCAATGACTCCCAGGCATGTAGTGACTCAGAAGAAAAAGCGACTTTCTCTTATCAGAAGCGTATTTCTTCCTCCAGGACTTCAATCTGGAAACATGATCCTTTTTCCGTTCCCAGTAACGACATCCTGCTCTTCCAAAGTCAGAGCAGCACTTTGGACCTCTCTTTCATTCTCAGCCACTCCCTTGCCAAGCTCCTATCGTGGCTCCAAAGGTGTTTTCCATCCTCAGAGGCTTGGCCTCTGCCGACGGCTCCTGCCGGTAAAACATGCCCTACGTTATCTCTTTGCTTGTGGGCACATGCTCCTGAACTGGGGCAGGAAAACACAGCCTCGACGCTGGTCCAATGAAAGCAGCTGCCTGAGCAGGGGCAGCTGGGGCTGACAAGGTGAGGGCTCCGCAGCCCCAGCAAAGTCCATGGTGGTCCAGGGGCTGGGGGGATTCAGCCTCCTCCCATGCACATCCCTCCCCAGGCATCCTACCATGGGCACCTGAAAACCCACCTCCTTCCCCTCTTGGCCTAGGCAAGTGATCCTAGGAAAGTGATCCTGGGGACCTGCCATCACATGGGTATCCTGGTGCTGACCCCTTATGCATGAGACAGCAAAACTCAAGTGTAGAATGAGAAAGACAAGGCAAGAAGGATTTTTCCTGTCTCAGATATAAGGAGTGAGGCCACTTCTGCTGCAGGAAAAGGGGAAGAGCTGGGGCTGCAGTGCCACGTGCCGTGCAGGGGGATGCCTGGCTCCCCTTTCCTTGCGGTACCTGCTGCCTCCCCCCAAGAGGAAGCCCAGGCCCAGCCAATGCAGGCAGCAGTGCCACTCACCCCCACCTAGCAGCTGCCTGTGCCCTGTGAGGTTCCTGGGTTCCTGGGAAGCCCAGACCAGTCTGTAATCTGCTCTGAGGTCCAGAGCAAAGGGAGACCCTACTGAGAGGGGCATAAGTAAATGCACCACGGCAGCTTGCAGACCTCACAGAAAAAAAAGAGGAAAGGGTGACACCCCAGCAGCCGATGCTCCTTTCCAGCCAGGTCCCTCATGGTGTGCCACCATGCCGCTCCCTTCCCTGGTCACCCAGCCTGCTTAGCCCACAGGTCCCTTCATCCCAACCCAGGGAAAAGCAAGGGCTGGTGTGAACTGTTAGGAGCACGTCAGCACAAACCCATGATTCATGCTGGAGGAATCAGCAGCGTAGTTTTATCTGGCTTTAAATGTTTCAACAAACAGTTCTGATGTTTAATCTCACTCAGTATATTTTTCTTCTACGAACATCGCACTCTCTGTACATTGTTTTACAAAAGACATGAGACAAAGAGAATTTCTCCCAAATCAGCACGTGCTCAGACCCCCACAGCAGTGCTCTTCAAATTCAAGGCAGTCCTCGTTTAGAGGCTCTCAGACTGGCTCCCAGCTGCTCACTGCTCTAGCACCCTACAGCATCAAAAACCAAGAGCAGAGTACTTGTCTCACAAAGTCAAGCTCAATATAGTCACATCTCTTCACTCTAATAGAAATTTTCTACAGTCATCCAGAACCTGCTCAGATGACAGAAAGCTTCCTTGCTCCTGTCAAGATGCCCACTTGATGAGCCACAGAAGCAAAGGTCAGGCTGGATTCCTACATCTGTCCTAATAAATTCAAAAGTGTTTCGGAATATTCCCGGGCACTGCAGCTCAATCAGCTGGGTTGGTAAATGGTTAGCATGGTCCACAGCCGGCTCTTGGCTTGGGCCAGCTATTGCTTGCCCAAGGAACTCCTGGGCATGGTTTGAGAGTTAGTACAAGCAAGGGACTGTTACCAGGATGTGGTTTGGGTGCAACCAACCTGTCCTAGAGGGTAACAGAAGTATTCTGCATATGGGCCATTTGGTGACAGCTGGCCTCAGTGCTGAGGAGTGATCTGGGACATGCTCAACTTATGGGTGTAGATGTAGTCTCGGATTCATAAATGGCATTGAAATCACATACACCAGTTCAGGAAAAGCATTCTTTCTTGTGCCTTTGTAAGAAGTCCTGGATACCTGGAGATGTGAACACACTTAGGGAGATGTCCCAGGGAATCTACTCCTTTCTATTTACTTCCTCAGTAGGAAGGCAAAAGTAGCAGAATTGGGGTAGATGCTCCAGCTGTGCTGAACTTAGAGTACTGATTTCTGCTGTTATTGCCAGGAAGCTGCACAGAATTGAGCCTGTGCAGTTGGTAGGGCTGAATGGCTGGGATAAGGACAGCTGCCAACACCCATCTGCCAACTCCAGCCTGCTGGCACGCTGACCAAGAGCAACCCCAGTCTTTGGCTTCCAGTAGGGAATTACTACCTGTTTCTTCACAGCTGAAAGTGCTCTCATTGCAGCATTTCTGTGCTGTGGGGCTGGAATGGGCTTGGGACACACGTGTACTTTTTGCATTA